>NC_057387.1:98599761-98904127 GCF_019320065.1 Cervus canadensis
GGACAGAAGCATATATGTTACTCTCACCCAATTTATCCTTCAACGAGAAGGTCTTCATCATGCAGCACTTTGGGACTAGAATGTGAATCATCCCATTTTGCCCCTAGAAAGTCATGTTACAGTATTTCTCATCTTTTATGATGTTTGTGCACCAAAATTCACTTGTTATAGTTCATTTGTGGACAGATCCTAAAGTTTGATGTGTAAACAAAAGTGTTAACAAGGAAATTGATACAAAATGAAAATGTAAATTGAATTCATCATTCTATTTGGGATTTATAAAGCAAATATGAAAATTTTTTGCAATTATGAATAGAAATGGCCAGCCTTCAGCAAAATTCTGAGCCATTGAAAATTACAAATGTATTTTATTTTGAAAATATAAAGGAAGAACAGGAAGTGATGATATGCTAGAATTTTTTACATATTTATTACCTGGAATAAGTTTTGATAGTTTTAGTAATATCAAAAGCATTGCTTTTTGATAGTAAAGTATATGAAAAAACCCACAAATAATAATGAAGTAGAAGATTTTAGAGATTACAAATCTGGAATCAGTGTTTACAAGATAGGTGTTTTAGTTTCATGCATGACAAGTTAAGCAGTTAGTTACATTCAAAAGATAGTGAGCAGTTGATACATGTACCTACATAACCTTCAAAGTCAGACAAATTTGAATATATTAAGTATATATAAAATATAGAACATTTGGGTTTGCTATGTTTCAATTCCTACAGAAATATCCCAGTGTCTTTTTCCTCCACTACCCTTTTATTATTGATTCTGTAAATTATTTGCAAAATGACTTCCCTATAAACAAGAAGTATGTATTGAACACAGATAGTAAATACTGATGGCTAGTTTTCCTGGTGTATACTTAGGGCTGATTGTCATGATAACTCTGTGAAAGAGAAATGAGAAAAGGGAATCAAAGGTTTGTTAATTAGTCCAAGATTATTGAACCAGATCTGGGATTTGAATTCAGGTTTGTGGGCTGATAGATCTTCTCTTCTGGATATCACATGACCTTCTAAATTTTGTATAAGTATACCTCATTTTATTGTGCTTTGCAGATATTGCATTTTAAAGAAATTGACATTTGTGTCAACCCTGTGTCAAGCAGGTTTATTTGGCACCATTTTTCCAATAGCATATGCTCACTTCATGTCTCTGTGTCACATTTTGGTAATTGTTGCAGTATTTCAAACTTAATTTTATTACTTTATTTGTGATGGTGATTTGTGATTGGTGATCTTTTATGTTACTGTTACAATTGTTTTAGGGTACTATGAACCACATTCATATAAGACCACAAACTTAATTGATAAATGTTGTTTGTATTCTGTTAAACTTTTTGGACTTTCCTCCAATTTTCATTTCTTTTCTTCTTCTTGAGCACCCCTATTCCCTGAGACATCAGTATTGAAATTAGGCCAACTAATAACTCTGCAGTGACTCCCAGGTGTTCAAGTGAAAGGAAGAGTTGCATGTCTGTCACTTTAAATCAAAAACTAAAAATGATTAAGCTTAAGGTTTCCCTGGTGGCTCAGTGATAAAAGAATCCTCCTGCCAGTGCAGGAGACATGGGTTCAGTCCCTGGTCCAGGAAGATCCCACATGCCACGGAGCAGCTAAGACTTTTGTACCACAACTATTGAGCCTGTGCTGTGGAGCCTGGGAACTGCAGCTCCTGAGCCCTTGTGCTCCAAGCACTGAGGCCTGTGTGCCCTAGAGCCTGTGGTCAGCAACAAAGAGAAGCTACTGCAATGAGAAGCCCATGCACGGCAACTAGAGAGTAGCCTCCACTTGCTGCAGCTAGAGAAAATCCTGAGCCAGCACAGCCCAAAAATAAAATTTTAAAAAGTTTCACATTGAAAGAAAAATGATTAAACTTAGTGAAAAAAGCATGTCAAAAGCTGAGATAGACTGAAAGCTCTTGTGCCAAACATTTAACCAAGTTGTGAGTGCAAAGGAAAAGTCCTGAAGGAAATTAAAGTCCTCCTCCACTGAAAACACAAACGATAAGAAAGCAAAATAGTGTTAATATTGATAAGGACAAAGTTTTAGTGTATGGGTAGAAGATCAGACTAGCTACAACTTTACTCTAAGCCAAAGCCTAATCCAGAGCAAGGCCCTAACTCTCTTCAATTATATGAAGGCTGAGAGCTATGAGGAGGCTGCAGAAGAAAAGTTTGAAGCTAGCAGAGATTGGTTCATGAGGTTTAAGGAATGAAGCTGTCTCCATAGCATGAGAGTGCAAGGTGAAACAGCAAATGCTGATGTAGAAGCTGCAGCAAGTTATCCACAGTCTAGTCTAGCTAAGACAATTCTTTGTGATGGCAACACTAAACAACAGATTTTCAGTGTTGACAGAACAACCTTCTACTAGAAGATGATGCCATGTAGGACTTTTGTAGATAAAGAGGAGAAGTCAGTGCCTGGCTGCAAAGCTTCCAAGGACAGACTGACTCTCCTGTTAGGGGCTAAGGTAGCTGGTGACTTTAAGTTGAAGCCAGTGCTCATTTATCATTTTGACCACCACAGTACGTCTGACAGCGTGGTTTACTCAGTATGTTAAACCCACTATTGACAAAGTGTGTTTCGTAAGAATCTAGTGATTCCTCTGATGGATCTGGGCAAAGGAAATTGAAAGTGTTCTGGAAAGAATCCAGCATTCTGTATGGTATTAGAAACACGGATTCATTGGAAGAGGTCAAAATATCAACATTAACAGGATTTTGATAGAGGTTAATTCCAACCGGCATGGATGGCTTTGAGGGGTTCTAGACTTCAGTGGAGAAGTAACTGCAGATGTGAAGGGGAAATAGAAAGAGAACTAGAATCAGAAGTGGAGCCTGAACTGCTGCAAACTTTTGACAAAACTTTAATGGTTAAGGAATTGCTCCTTAGGGATGAGCAAAGAAAATGGCTCCTTGAGATGGAATCTACTCCTGGTGAAGGTGAAGATTGTTGAAACAACAGCAGAGGAATTTAGCATATTACATAAACTTGGTAGAGAAAGCAGTAACAGGATTTGAGAAGATTGATTCTAATTTTAAAAGAAATTCTGTGGGTCAAATCCTATCAAATAGTATTACATGCTACAGAGAAATAGTTCATGAAAGGAGGAGTCAGTCGATGTGGCAGACTTCATGGTTGTCTTATTTGCCACACAGCTACCGTTCAACTTTTAGCACTTACTATGTTGAATAGTCGGCAGCCATCAGCATAGAGGCAAGACCCTCCCTCTGCCAGCAAAAAGATTATGACTACCTGATGGCTCAGTATTGATGGTTAGTATTTTTTAGCAATAAAGTATTTTCAAGTTAAGGTTGTACATTGTTTTTTTTTAGACATAATGCTGTTGCACACTTAATAGACTACAGTGTAGTGTAAACATAACTTTTATATGTACTGTGAAACTAAAAAATTCATGATTTGCTTTATTGTGATATTTGTTTTAAATTGCAGTGGTCTGCAACTGAACCTGCAATATTGCCGAGGTATGCCTATAGTACTTTTGTTGGAATCTAACATGGTGTATTACGTAGGGAAAATTTTACAGGGAGCTTGCCTAGCAGTCAGTGAAGGAAGTGAAAGAGACTGATGTCAGTGTGACTTTGATAAGAATTGAAGTTGTCTCAGCTCCTGAATCAGGTGAAACAAGTGTGGATTTAGCAGACACAGATTTCAAAACAGCCATTATAAATATGTTGAAAGAATTAAAACATACTCTAATAATTAATGAATGGAGAGGGAATTTGCCTACAGATGGAAACTAGAAAAAGAACCAAAGAAAAATTGTAGAGCTGAAAATACAATAACTAAATGAGTAATTTAATGAATGGCCTTAACAAAATATTGGATACACCAGAAGAAAAGATCAATTGATCAGGAACATCTGAGACTTATAAATGTATGTGTCCAAAAATAGAACTTCAAGAAATCAAACAAAAATTATCAGAACTAAGAAGAGAAATCAGCAAATCCACAATTTTTTAATTATGGTGCAGCTGATGTAGTGTATTATATAAGTTTCAAGTGTATCACATAAAGAATAGTGATTCACAATTTTTAAAGGTCATATTTATAGTTATTATAAAATATTGACTATATTCCCTGTGCTGTACAATATATCCTTGTGGCTTATTTATTTTACACATATACCCAGGAATGGAATTGCTGGATCACATCCTATTTCTATTTTTAGTTTTTTTGGAAAACCTCCATACTGTTTTCCACAGTGACTCAACCATTGTACAGTCCCACCAGCAGTGTAAAGGAGTTCCCTTTTTTTCACATTCTTTCCAGCATTTGTTATCTGTGGTCTTTTTGATGATAGCCATTCTGGGTATGAGGTGGTATCCCATCAGCATTTCCCTGGTGGTTAGCGATGTTGTGTGAATTGTTAAATTAGATATTAATCCCTTCTAAATGATGAAATCTTCGAGATGTATATTTTTTGACTAGAAGAATTAGATTAGGAAGAAAAAACAAGAAGATACTTAGGAAATTCTTAGGAAATTCCAAACATTTAGAAATTAATGTAGTTCTAACGTATCTCTGGGTCAAAGAAATCATAAGAATATTAGAAAATATTTGAACTGAGTGATGAGAGCAGAAAATATAAAAATTTAAATGCTTTCATTTGAAAAATCAGACGGGTCCAAAATCCATTACTTTAAGCATGTTTCTTAAGAAGTTAAAAAATAAGAACAAGTTGAATCCAAAGTAAGTAGAAGGAAGAAAATAATAAAGGTAAATAAATAAATAGAAAATAAACAAAAAGCAATGAAACAAGAAGAAACAATGCCAGTCTTACACAAATTCTTACCAAAAAAAACATGAATGAAGGATCAGTTCATTTTGTCAGCATCACTGTAATGGCAAAGAAGTAACAGGTCTATAGACCAGTATCTTTGTGAACTTAGACCTAGTAATCTTTAACACAATATTAGCAAATTAAATTCATTGATATATAAAAGGGAAAATACACCATGAGCACGAAGGATTTGTCCCGAGAATGCATTGCAGGTTGAAATTAAAAAACCAAGTGATGTAACTCACCGTGTGAGCAGAAGAATACTGGAAAATCACATCTCAAGTCAGAACATTTTTACGAAATCTGATACTCATTCAGCAAGCTACGTATATAAAGGAATTTCCTTTATTTAAGGACATCTATAAAAAACCTAAAATTTATATCATATTTCGTAGTGAGACACTGAATGCTTTTCCTCTGAGATTGAGAAATAAACAAAAATACTTGTATTCACTGTTACCATTGTTCTGTTAAAAGTTCAAGTCAATGGAGTAAGGCAAAGGAAAAAATAAAAGACACCCAGGTTGAAAAAGAATAAAATTTTCTTATGTTTGCAAGTGACTTTATTGCATATGTAGAAAATCCTAAAGAGTCTATGGAATAGCTGGTAGAACTAATAAGTGTGTTTAGCAAAGTCATAAGATACAAGTCAGTACCGTTTTTTTAGTTTAGTTTTTTAATGCTGTCAATTAATGGTTGGAAAATGAAGTGTAAAAGAAAAGCAGTTCCATTTACAGTAGCATCCAAAATAGTGAAATACTTTACGGGTACATTGTGACAAAATACATGCAGCTAATTTATTGAAAATTGTAAAACACTACTGAGAAATAAAGCAGGACCAAAGTAAATGGAAAGATGTAGCACATTTGTGGAATAGAGGACTCGTAGACGTCCGTCGTCCCCAAATTGGTTTATAGAGTTAATGCAATCCCAATAAAAATCCTAGCTGGCTTCTTTTTTAGAAATTGATAGTCTGATTCTCTTAGTCATATGGAAATGCAAAGGACCTAGAATTGGCAAAACAATTTTCGGGGAGGGGGGAGAAGATTGTAGGACTATAGTGCTTGATTTCAAGACTTTCGATATAGCTATAGTAATCAAGGCAAAGTGGTATTAGCACAGGGATAGATGTGTAGATCAATGGAACAGAATAGAGTTAAGGAGCAGACTTACATATATATACAGTTGATTTTTGGTAGAAGCCAGTGTAATTCACCGGGGAAAGGACATAGTCTTTTTTCAAGAAATGTTTATATCTTGGTGGAAGAAAAATTTATATTGATCCTTACCCTCACACTTACACAGAAAGTTAACTGTATATCTATCTCTGACAAAAGACTTGTTATTTAAAAAGTATAAAAATTCTTAAAAATAATCAAAAGTCTTATATAACCTAAATAAACCATGTGGTCAAATTTATGAATGACTGCTTTGCAAAGGATACCTAGATGCTAGTAAGCACATGCAGAGATGCCTGTCAACATTATTCATGATGGAAATGCACATGAAAATCACTGAGGTACAACTGCACATCCCCTAGATGGTTGTAATTGGTAAGACTTAATTATCAAGTATTGTCAAAGACATGGAGCAGTTCAACTCATATATTGCTAATAATAGCAGTAGACAATAGTGTGACAATTTGAGTTCATGTGAAATTTTGGAAAATGCAAAACTATAATAATATGAAGCAGATGAGTAGCTGTATGGGATGGAGATGTGGGAACATAGGAAGAGGGATTGCTTGTTGAGCCACATAGAGGAGCTTTTTAGGGTGATGAAAATGTTCTTTATTTTGATTTTGGTGTTGTGTGCATGTATATACATTTGTCAAAGCTTCTTTAACTGTATACTTAAGATAGGTGCATTTTATTTTTAAAAAAATATACTTCAATAAACTTGATTTTAAAAATAAAACCAGGAAACTAAAAGTTCTTATTTCTTACTTGCTCTATTTAAACCTGTAGGAGTAGGCCCTGCTCTGGGAAGACATTTGATGGAATGTGTGTTGATTGGCAATATTTAAGCCATTTATTTTTTGTGGAAATATTGTTTAATAAGGAAGAAAAAGGTAGTTGCTTTTTAAAGGTAGCTGAAAGGTATTTTTGTGTGTGTAGGGTAAAATACAGCAAAGTTAACCATTGTAGTTATTTTTTAAGTGTATAATTCAGTGGCGTTAAGTCCATTAATATTGTTGTACAACCATCACCATCATCCATCTCCAGAAGTTAATCATCTTCCCAAACTGATCTCTGTATCTGTTAAATGTAGTTCCGTATCTTCCCTCCCCCCAACTCCTGGCAACCACCACTACTTTCTGTTTATGTGATATGGACTTCCCTAGGTACCTCATGTTTGTAGACTCACACAGTATTTTCCTTTTTTTGACTGATTTATTTCACTTAGCATGTCTTCAAGGTTTACTTATAGCATGCATATATCAGAATTTATTAAAGAGTGAATAATGTTCCTTTGCATGTATATACCTTATTTATGTTTATCCATCGACACTTGTGTTGCTTTCACGTTTTAACTATTGGGAATAGCTTGCTATGAACATGATGGTACAGATGGTTCATGTCCCTGCTTTTGATTCTTTGGGTATATATAGAACCTTGAAGTGAAATTGATTATCATATGGTAATTTTGTTTAAATTTTTGAGCAGTTGCCATACCATTTTCCACAGTAGGTGTACCACTTTACATTTCCACTAGCTGTGTACAAAGGTTCCAGTTTCTCCCCATTGCCACCAACACGTTATATTGTTTTTTGATGATAGATATCCTAATGTGTGTCAGATGGTGTCTTGCAGTTTTGATTTGCAAAGGGGGGTTTTCAGTCCTTTAATTGAAACTGATGGTTTCATAGATGAAACTCAGATAATAGGTTAGCAAGAGCCACTAGGTAGATTTTGCAACTTCTTCTGTGAGTCATTTCAGTTGTTTTTGCATTTGAGCATTCAGGATTTTTTGTTTGTTTGTTTTGGTTTTATTAAGCATAGTTGATTTACAAGATTGTAGGTTGTGTTAGTTTCTGGTACACAGTAAAGTGATTCAGTTATGCCTAAACTTTTTCATTATGGTTTATTACAGAAGACTGAATACGGCTCCCTGTGTTACCCAGAGGAGCTTGTTGTTTACCCCTTCTCTGTATGTGCGAAGTTGCTTCAGCTGTGTTCCGCTGTTTGCAGTGCCATGAACTGTAGCCCGCCAGGCTCCTCTGTCTGTGGGGTTCTCCAGGCTAGATTACTGGAGTGGGTTGCCAAGCCCTCCTCTAGGAGGTCTTCCTGACCCAGGGATCAAACCCATGTCTCTTACGTCTCCTGCATTGACTGGCTGTTCTTTATCGCTAACCCACCTGGGAAGCCCCCATTCTCTATATATCATAGCTTGCACCCACTAGTCCCAAATTCACAGTCTAACTCTTCCTTTCCCCCTCACCCCTTTGGCAACCACAAATCTATTCTCTATGTCAGTGAGTTTGTTTCTGTTTTGTACATAAGTTCATTTGTGTCATATTTTAGATTCCACATATAATTGATATCATACAGTGTTTTTCTGACTTCATTTAGTATGATAATCTCTGGGTCCGTCTGTGTAGCTGCAAATGGCATTATTTCATTCTTTTTTTTGTGTGGCTGAGTAATATTCTATTGGACATACACACCACATCCTCTTTATCCATTCATCTGTCAATGGGCATTTAGGTCGTTTCCCTGTCTTGACTGTTGAGAATAGTGCTATGAAATTTGGGGTGCATGTATCTTTTCAGACTGTTTTTCTGGAAATATGGGCATTCAGGATTTTGTCTCAAGTTTTGAAAAAGTAACTGAAGTTTCAGACCATGATTTTTAAAATTATTATAACTTAGGCTCAAACACATCTTTTTTAGTCAAAATAGGAACCATTATAATCAGTACATTCTGCCAATGAGAAATAAGTTTGTTTATTCCTATGGTGTAAAAATCCATGTTTTGGGAATTCGACGGAATTCTTGGAAAGCATTTTCTGTTTCCTGCTGGTTGTGAAAATGTTTTCCCTACGAAAAGTTTGTTGAACTGCTTGAAGAAGTGGTAGTCAGTTAGCAAGAGGTTGGGTGAATATGGTGGATGAAGCAAAACAAAACTTTGCAACCCAGTTCAACTTTTGAAGCATTGGTTGTGCAACATGTTTCCAGGCGTTATCATGGAGAAGAGTTGGGCCCATTCTGTTGACCAGTGCTCGCTGCACTTGTTGCAGTTTTTGGTGTATCTCATCAGTTTGCTGGGCATGCTTCTCATCTTCTCGCCAAGATTCAGAAAGCTGTAGTGGTCAGACAGGCAGCAGACCACCAAACAGCGACAGTGACATGTTTTGGTACAAGTTTGGCTTTGGGAAGTGCTTTGGAGCTTCTTCTTGGTCCAGTCACTGAGCAGGTCATCGCTGGTTGTCATATAAAATCCACTTTTTATTGCATGTCACAATCCAGTTGAGAAATGGTTCATCGTTGTTGTGTAGAATAAGAAAAGATGACACTTTAGAACTGGTTTTTTTTTATTTGCAGTCACCTCATAGACACCCACTTACTGAACCTTTTCACTTTACCAATTTGCTTCAAATGTAGAATGGTCGACATTGAGTAGCTTTAAGAGGATCAGCTTCGATGATGGCTTGCAGTTCATTCAGTTCAGTTCAGTTGCTCAGTCCTGTCTGACTCTTTGCGACCCCATGAACCACAGCATGCCAGGCCTCCCTGTCCATCATCAACTCCTGGAGTCCACCCAAACCCATGTCCATTGTGTTGGTGATGCCATCCCACCATCTCATCCTCTGTCATCCCCTACTCCCACCTTCAATCTTTTCTAGCATCAGGGTCTTTTCAAATGAGTCAGCTCTTCCCATCAGGTGGCCAAAGTGTTGCAGTTTCAGCTTCAGCATCAGTCCTTCTAATGAACACCCAGGACTGATCTCCTTTAGGATGGACCAGTTGGATCTCCTCGCAGTCCAAGGGACTCTTAAGAATCTTCTCCAACACCACAGTTCAAAAGCATCAATTCTTCTGCACTCAGCTTTCTTTATAGTCCAGCTCTCACATCCACACATGACTACTGGAAAAACCATAGCCTTGACTAGACGGACCTTTGTTGGCAAAGTAATGTCTCTGCTTTTTAATATGCTGTCTAGGCTTGCAGTTGGTCATTGTCAACTTCCAGTGGCCAGTCACTGTGCTCTTCATCTTGAAGGCTCTCGTCTCCTTTGCAAAACTTCTTGAACCACTACTGCACTACATGTTAGCAGTTCTTGGGCCAACTGCATTGTTGATGTTGCAAGTTGTCTTTGCTGCTTTATGGCCCATTTTGAACTTGGATAAAAAAAATCACTTGAATTTGCTTTTTGTCTAGCATCATTTCTGTTGTCTAAAATAAATATAAAATAAACAGCAAGTAATAAATCATTAGCCAAAAAAATAAAGAGAAATGCACATTAAAATGATGTATAACATAACCACATTTGTTTAAGAATGTATTCCAATATCAAATGGCAAAGTTCATCAGTGCAAAACCGCAATTACATTTGCACCAACCTAATAAATACATAGTGGATAGGGTTAGGCTGATGAACAGTTGTTTTCTCTTTTGTTGATCTATTTGTGATAAACTACAGTCAGCCATATTTTGTGTGGAAGGACAGATACATATTTGTTTTTGTAGTTTTATTAAAATGTTTAATAACAAATCACTGTAATGTTTGGACAGTAAGTGGTTTCTCAGATTAATACAAATATACACACTCATGCAAAACAAACTAAACACTGAAATTTATCATTTCCATGAACAGTGATTTAAACTGTTGTCCATTGATTTTGAGTATTTATCTTCCTGCTTCACTTTCAACTTCAGTAACAGCTGGGTGTAGAACTTTTTCTTGCTTTGCTTATTTTGAGACCTGCTAGCCTGAACCATAGTTATGAAATTGCTTTTAATTTTTAGTGCTTAATTTCTGTAGCATTTGCATTTTACATGGTTCTTGGCAAGATTACATCAGGTCTGGTAGGCTTATTAGCTGAAATGCAGTGACCACTTAGAAAAGATAACATGGGAGAATGCCCCGGTATAGCTGTGTGTGAAGTGAGATACTGCCTAGATTAGGGTCTGGGGAAGCCTGGTGTTATACCCTGTACTCGGCACGATTTGTGCATTACCTTCCCTCTACCCCCATTCTAACACATGTTTATTGAGTACTTACTCTGTGTCTGATATGGTACCTGGCACCGTGGATATAGAAATGACTTTCTATACTTCAAGGAATTTGTAGCCTAAAAAGGATGTGCTATATGTGCTTGTGTGTGTGTGCTCCAAGTCACTTCAGTTGTATATGACTCTGCGACCCTAGGAACTGTAGCCTGCCAAACTCCTCTGTCCATGGGATTCTTCAGGCAGCAATACTGGAGTGGGTTGCCATGCCCTCCTCCAGGGGATCTTCCCGACCCAGGGATCAAACCTGAGTCTCTTATGTCTCCTGCATTGGTAGGTAGTTCTTTACCACTGGCGCCACTTGGGAAGCCCCATAAATAGTACAGAGAGATCTTATAGAGAGAGCAATGAATTCTTGAGTATTGTAAAAGGATCAGAGAAGGATTCCTTTAGATAACATCTGAGCTAACATTTGGAGGTAGAATATGAGTTTGTCAGTGGTAAGGTAGCTGTTACAGCCAAGATGAGCATGTAGGACAGGCACAGATGCATGAAAGAACATGGTGTATTTAAGGAGGTACATGCAGATAATTCATGTGGGGCACAACAATTGATAGATGAAAGCTGCACTTCCCGTCATTGTCAAATTTCAGTTTCAGTTCAGTCGCTCAGTCGTATCTGACTCTTTGAGACCCCATGAACCGCAGCATGCCAGGCCTCCCTGTCCATCACCAACTCCCAGAGTTTACTCAAACCCATGTCCATTGAGTCGGTGGTGCCATCTCATCCTCTGTCGTCCTCTTCTCCTCCCACCCTCAATCTTTCCCAGCATCAGGGTCTTTTCAAATGAGTCATCTCTTTGCATCAGGTGGCCAAAGTGTTGCAGTTTCAGCTTCAACATCAGTCCTTCCAATGAACACCCAGGACTGATTCCTTTAGGATGGACTGGTTGGATCTCCTTGCAGTCCAAGGGGCTCTCAAGAGTCTTCTCCAACACCACAGTTCAAAGGCATCAATTCTTCTGCACTGAGCTTTCTTTATAGTCCAACTCTCACAGCCATCCATGACCACTGGAAAAACCATAGCCTTGACTAGACGGACCTTTGTTGGCAAAGTTAATGTCTCTGCTTTTTAATATGCTGTCTAGGTTGGTCATAACTTTCCTTCCAAGGAGTAAGCGTCTTTTAATTTCATGGCTGCAATCACCATCTGCAGTGATTTTGGAGCCCAAAAAAATAGTCAGCCACTGTTTCCCCTTCTATTTGCCATGAAATGATAGGACCAGATGCCATCATGATCTTAGTTTTCTGAATGCTGAGTTTTAAGCCAACTTTTTCACTCTCCTCTTTCACTTTCATCAAGAGGCTCTTTAGTTCTTCTTTGCTTTCTGCCATAAGTGTGGTGTCATCTGCATATCTGAGGTTATTGATATTTCTCCCCGCAATCTTGATTCCAGCTTGTGCTTCCTCCAGCCCAGCATTTCTCATAATGTCCTATGCATGTAAGTTAAATAAGCAGGGTGACAATATACAGCCTTGACGTACTCCTTATCCTATTTGGAACCAGTCTGTTGTTCCATATCCAGTTCTAACTGTTGCTTCCTGACTTGCATATAGGTTTCTCAAGAGGCAGGTCAGGTGGTCTGGGATTCCCATCTCTTTCAGAATTTTCCACAGTTTATTGTGATCCACACAGTCAAAGGCTTTGGCATAGTCCATAAAGCAGAAATAGATGTTTTTCTGAAACTCGCTTGCTTTTTCAATGATCCAGCAGATGTTGGCAATTTGATCTCTGGTTCCTCTGCCTTTTCTAAAAGCAGCTTGAACATCTGGAAGTTCACAGTTCACGTATTGCTGAAGCCTGAATTGGAGAATTTTGAGCATTACTAGCTTGTGAGATGAGTGTAGTTGTGCGGTAGTTTGAGCATTCTTTCGAATTGCCTTTCTTTGGGATTGGAATGTTGTCATTCCATTGTCATTGTCAAACATTGCCTGAGAAAGCAACCTGGGAAGACTAATTAAATAATAGAGGCCAAGATTAAACTTGGTTCTGGTCCTGGCTCTCAGATTCTTATTTTTCTGAACTTGGATCTCCTCATTCATATATGTGCAAACTGTATAATCTTTGTTTTCAAGATACTTTTCGAGGAAGTCACAGTTTGAGGGCCTGGAATACAGTAGGTCGTCAACATGTATTTTTCAAAGAGTGGTCTGAGAACTTGTATCAAAAAGTAAGAGAGAGTGAATAGTTAAAATTAGAATAAACAATAAAAGATATATATATATAGACCATTGCTTCGCAGGGTACACTTATTGTATAAAATGTGATCAAGAAAGTTGTTTTATAAAATGTTTCACTTACTTGTTTAGTTTTCGTGAGATCCCAGGTTGCAGAAACTACACATAAGATTCTGGGGACCTCCCTGGTGGTCCGGTGGTTGAGAATCCTCCTTCCGGTGCTTGGGACGTGGGTTGGATCCCTTGTCAGGAACTAAGATCCCACGTGCCATGGGGCAGCTGTGCCTGTGTGCGCCACAACTAGAGAGTGCTTGTGCTGCAGTGGGGCCTGTGCGCTGCAATGAAAAGATCCTGACGCAGCCAAATAAAGAAAGAAAGATTTTTAAAAATTACTGCAGGGAAAAGCAAGGAAGCTGGGAAGGAAAAGACCATAAAATAGCAAATTTAAAAATAAAATTAAGGGAAAAAATTAAAAGAAACATTCTGTTACCTTGAATGTCATATGCTATTGTAATGATCACATATGTTCAAATAAGATTCAGTATATTTACATTTTAAATGTGTTTGGATGGTCATTTTCCTTTTTTTATTTGGCTGTGACACATTTCTTGGGCATGGCTTCTTCAGATTGTGATTTTTTTAATCTTTAATAATTAGTTATAAATGGACTCTTTTCTTACATAAACTTTTACTTTTCCTAGTTGAAAATTAGTGTTTCCTCTCACTCTACTCTCCCATTATTTCATCTGCAGGATGTTTTCTTTTGAAGCACAAGATTGTGAAAGTCCATTTTTAATGTTACAGAATTGCTGTAATATACTGTTAATATTTATTTCTTTACCTTTAGGGGTCCTATTGGGCAATCGACACCAATCCGAAGGAAGATGCGCTGCCTACTCGGCCAAAGAAGAGAGCACGATCTGTAGAACGGGTAAAAAGCTCTTTATCACTAGTTTAGTATGATGGGATTATTATTTTGGAAATCTAGATCTTAAAAATTCATTTCTGTATAATACTGTAATTTCCAGTATTACAGTAAGTATAATTGTAATTAAGGTAATATTTTACTTGGGTGACATTTTCTGTTTTTTCAAAACACTTTGAGACTTATTTGATCCTGACAGCTCTTGAGTGAGATGGGCAGTTTAGCAATCAGGTAAAAGGGTTTTCGTTTGTTTATTTGTTTTGTAGTTAGGGCACAGTTGTTATCTAACTGAAGGTTAAATCCAGGTCTCTTAATTTGCTACTCTTCCCTCTCTGCATCATCAAGGACTGGTTTTATGTAACAAAACTGTTCCCTTTCACTGCAGATAATCAGTCTGATTATATTGAATTTTCCTGATTATCTTCAAAATGTCTTTTCCTGATTCCAATTATGTAATAATTATTTTGTACACAAATCTGTAAGAACCTCAAGCTGGGCTTAAATTGGGATTGGATGAGCCATGAGGTACAGCAGCAATGGGAGTTAGGCAAATTTATGGTGCCAGCAGAGGGAATTCAAGTACTGTAGTTACGAAGCTTTGCAAAATTAAAAGTGAACTCTCAGGTCAGAACCCTTTTTGGTTTTATACAAATCAAAATTTGAAAAGGTTTATATTGATGGCATAGTCTTCTGGTAATGGACTTTTAAGGCTGAGACGGTGATGAGCTCTGCACCTAATGGTTTGAGAGGGGATGACCTTCAGTTATTGCTGTCCAGCTCTTGTTTTTTAAAACATGTGACTCTTTTTTTTTTCTGCATCTTTCTTAAAATTTGTATTCTATTTTTTAAAGTTTATTTTTAGTTAGAGGGCAATACAGACTTTTATTGTGTGAAAATGTGGAGAACACAGTGTTTGGCATCTACTGCCAGAATTTGAAGGAAGGGGAGAAGAGCCCACATCATTTAACCCAGAGCGTTAGAACGGATGATTTTATCTTGAGGCTGAAGCATTGTGGTCTCTACTGTTTGCTCTCTCCTTCTGGATTTCCTGGAACTTGAGTATTTCTGGAAATTTGAATTGGTAGTTGGATTGACAACTGGGCAATCTGTTTGGATATGAAGCCTGGCTTGTATTCTGTTACGTTGTTTCATAATTCTTAGAGCAATACTTCTTTATATCTAAGAGTACTCTGTTGTTTTTTTTTTTTTTTCCTGAAGACCATATTGTCAGGAAGTCTACGGAAATATAGTATTCTGATTACAGAATTATGTTTTATATACTAAGTATATGTTCTTGAATGTGTATTTGAACATGTATTTTCTATATTTATTTTCTGCTGTTTATATTTTTATCTTTTAAATTTAAAGCATTTAAAAGTTCCAACAGTTTGCCTTTGTAGTATAGTTCCATAAAATACCCAGTACCAGAGCCTTTCAGTTAGTATAGCGTACTGATATTTATTGTTGCCTGAGCTGTGTGTTGGTTGCTATGGTAGGAGAGGAGCCTAAAGAAAGAGAACAGCTGTAAGTAGAGTATGTCTAATCAGGGAGACAGATGTTTAATACAGAGTACAAGCTCTCACACATACTCTGAAAGGTAATATTCTTACAAAACATAATTTTGTGTCCTGATAAACTGATGTGTCTGTACTTTTTTATTTAGAGGGTTTTGGGTGGGGGCAGGTAGTATTTTTATTAGGACACAATTTGTGTTTAAGTATACTTGTATTTTTTGGGCTTCTGTGGTGGCTCAGAGGGTAAAGCGTCTGCCTGCAATGCGGGAGACCCGGGTTCCATCCCTGGGTCGGGAAGATCCCCTGGAGAAGGACATGGCAACCCCACTCCAGTATTCCTGCCCGTAGAATCCCATGGACGGAGGAGCCTGGTGGGTTATATATATAGTCCATGGGGTCGCAGAGAGTCAGACACGACTGAGCAACTTCACTTGTATTTAAGTAGTTATTGGGTTTTATCTAAGGGAGTACCTAAGATGGTCAAATAGTATGATTGTTAAACATTTAGAACTTTTTGTCAAAAACTAAACATGACCCACAGATTGAAACTTGAAAGAGTTTTAAAATGTAGATAGTAAAGATGTTGACATCCCTGAAAGCTTATTAAACTTCTGAAATGTTATTTCTTCATCCATGTGTAAACATCAGAGTTCTGTGTGAAATATTAATGTATGTCACACATTTTTGAAGAAAGAAGAGCTTTTAATGTAAAAGAAGCAATTTTTTAAAATGCACGTAACAGTATCTTCATGTCTTAAAGGAAAAGTAAAGCCTGATTGTTATCTCCAGCCTAGTATTCTTAACACAGTTGTTTGGACTGTCTTCCTGTTCCCTCCATTTACTTGAATAAACCTCTGTTCTCTTTTGTCCATTGTGGTATTACTTTCTTCTTTACTTAATTCTTGAATATGTGTCAATAAATGCCTTTCATTTTCCTTTTTCTGTTTTCTTTCATCTTACCATGTTTTCTTTATTTATCATAAAGCAGACTTGATTACCTAAAAAGGATTACTAATAAAGTTTAGCATGGTGAAGATGAATGGGCTCCATGACTAGGATTCCTGTGTTTTTCTTCTGGCCTTACTATTTACATCTTTTGTGACTTTTGGCAAGTTGTTAGAATCTTTGAGCTTCAGAATCCTCAACTGTAAAGGAAAAGGATAGAAGTCTTTTAACAGCTGCCATGGACTAAGTGTGTTCCCCTAAATTCATATGTTGAAACCCAAATCCTAGTGTGATGGTATTTGGAGGTGAGGCCTTTGGTAGATAATTGGATCAGGACTGTGAAGCCCTCATAAATGGGATCAATGCCCTAATAAGAATAGGCCAGAGAGCTGGCTAGCTCTTTCCTGCCATGTGAGAATACCAGTGAGGATACCTGCAAAAGAGCTCTCACAAGAACCTGACCGTGCTGGCACCATGATCTTGGACTTCCAGCCTCCAGAACTGTGAGAAATAAATTTCTGTTTTGATAAGCCACCAGTTTATGGTATTTTGTTATAGCAATATGAACTAAGATAATAGCATAAGAAAAATATAATTGAGTTTATGTGGTAGATGTTTTTTAAGAATTTTATGTATATTAAATTATTAATTTTTATAGTAAATCCAAATGATGAAAGTGATAGACACAGATATTAAGTTGTCCAAGGGTACAAAGGACAGTAGTGAGTACCAAGGCCAGAATTATGAACTCAGTCTGCCTTAAGAGTCTGCTGTTCACAATTGCACTATACTGCCGCTAGTATTTGCTGTGCCGAAGATCAGAGCACTCAGATTTCTTTTCATCTATACATATCTTATTATGAGATAATGGGCTTTATTTATTTTTGGATCTGAGTACTAACTTTTTTCTTTAATGCTATTTAAAAGTATTTTTAATTTAAGTAAGTTGATATACAACATTATATTAGCTTCAGGTATGTAACATAGTGATTCAGTATTTTTATAGATTATACTCCATTTAAAGTTATAAAATAATGGCTATATTGCCCTGTGCTATACAATATATCCTTGTTGCTTATTTATTTTATACATGGTAGTTTCTATCTCTTAATCCCATATCTTTACCTTGCCCTTACCTTCTTCATTCATCTCACTGGTAACCACTAGTTTGTTCTCTATATATCTAAGAGTCTGTTTCTCTTTTGTAATTTATTTTTGTTTGTTTTTGAGATTCAGCATATAAGTGATGACATAGAATGTTTGTCTTTGATTTATTTCACTAAGCATAATACCCTCTGAGTTCGTCCATATTGCTGCAAATGGCAGAATTTCATTCTTTTTTATGACTAGTATTCTTCCATATACACACACACGCACAACATATATATATATCTATATATATATCTATATATATATATCTCATTTCTTTATTCAGTCATCTGTTGAAGGGCACTTAATAAGTTTCTTCCATATCTTGACTGTTGTACATAATGATGCTATGAACATTGGGGTGCGTGTATCTTTTCAAATTAGTGTTTTCATTTTCTTCAGGTATATACCCAGGAGTGGAATTGCTGGATCATGTGGTAGTTCTTTTTTATTTTTTGAGGAACTTTCATATTATTTTCTCTAATGTTGTACCAATTTACAGTCTCACCAGCAGTATACTAGGGTTCCTTTTTCTCCACATCCTTGCCAGCATTTATTTGTAGACTTTTTGATGATAGCCATATTTATAGGTATGCAGTGATACTGTGATTTTGATTTGTGATACTCTGATGACTGGTTACTCATTGAGCATTGTTTCATGTGCCTGTTGTTCATCTGTTTATCTTTTCTGGAGAAGTGTCGGTTCACATCTTTTGCACATTCTTCTAATTGGGTTGTTTGTTTTTTTGCTGTTGAGTTGTCTGAGCTTGTTTGTATATTTTGGATATTAACTCCGTATTGAGCACATCACTTGCAGGTATTTTCCCACGTTTAGTAGGTTGTCTTCTTGTTTTGTTGATAGGTCCTGTTTGTTTACTTTTGCTTTTGCCTTCGGAAACAGACCCAAAATAATAATGCTATGATTTATGTCAGTGAATGTTCTACATATGGCCTTTTCTGGGAGATTTATGTCTTTTGGTCATAGAGTTAGCCTTTAATCCATTTAGAGTTTTATTTTGTAATAGAGTTTAGTTTTGTATATGATGTAAGGAAATGTTCTTATTTCTTTTTACATGTAGCTGTCTAGTTTTCCCAGTTTTTCGTGTGTTGAGGAGGCTCTTCTCTCTATTGTACAATATATTCTTGCCTCCTTTATCATAAATTAATTGGCCATAGGTGTATAGGTTTATTTCTGGGCTCTGTTCTGTTCCGTCGATCTGTATATCTGTTTTTGTGCCAGTGCCATGCTGTTCTGATGCCTGTAGCTTTGTAGTGTAGTTTGGAGCCAGGGCATGTGATTTCCCAGCGTTGTTTTGTTTATTTTTCCCTCTCAAGATTGCTTTGGCAAGTTAGAATCTTTTGTGGTTCTGTATAAATTTTAGGATTAGTTCTACTTCTGTGAAAAATGTCATGGGTATTTTGATAAGAATTGCATTAGGGCTATAGATTGCTTTGGGTAATATCGTGATTTTAACAATATTAGTTCTTCCAGTCCAAATACATGGGATATCTTTCCCTTTCTTTGTATATATCTTTAGTTTTCTTCATCAGCATTTCATAATTTTCACAGTATATGTATTTCACTTCCTTAGTTAAGTATATTCCTAGGTGTTTTTACTGTTTTTGATGCAATTTTAAATGGCATTTTCTTGCTTTTTCTTCCTGATAGTTCATTATTGGTATATAGAAAAACAACAGATGTCTATATATTAATTATATCTTACAGCTATACTGAATTCATTTACTAGTTCTAATAGGTTTTTTTTTTTTTTTTGCTGCAGACTTTAGGGTTTCTATATATAGTATGATGTTATCTGCAAATAGTGACAGCTTTACTTATTGCCTTCCAATTTTTTCCAGTCTGACTGCTGTGGTTAAGACTTCCAGTACTGTGTTAAATAAGAAGTGGCAAGAGTGTGAATTCTTAGCTTATTCCTGATTATAAAGGAAAGGCTCTCAGCTTTTCACCATTAAGTATTGGCTGTTAGTTTGTCATGCATGGCCTCTATTATGTTTGATATATTCTTTCTATACTAACTTTGATGAGAGATTTTATCATAAGTGAATGTTTAGTTTTGTCACATGCTTTTTTTGTGTGTCTTTATATGTTGTTGAATTTGGCTTGCCAATATTTTGTTGAGTATTTTTGCATCTATATTCATCATATACTGGCTTGTCATTTTCTCTTTTTGTAGTGTCTTTGTCTGGTTTTAGTTAACAGATCTCTTCATTTTAAGAGAACCCACCACATTTAATCTGTATCTATATATGCATACACACACATATATATAATTGTCATAAATACTATTACAAATGACAACAAATTACTGTGTAATTAAGCAACATGTTAGAGCAAGCAGTGGTAACTAAAGTGACTCAAAGTAGAAAATGCTTCTGTGAGAAGGCCTATAGGAAGAGGAGTAAGACTTAGAAATTTGATGCAGAAGTATAATTTTTTGCATAGAAAATAGTAAAATATCAAGGACTGACCTGTTTGGTTCAGTGGTTAAAATCCGCACTTCTGCTTCAAGGGGCACGGGTGTGATCCCTGGTGGGGAAACTAAGATCCTGAATTGTGGATCTTAGAACCACCTGAGAGGGGTTTTGTTGTTTGAAGTGAACTCTTACCACTTGCCTTCTTCTCTGAGGCTGAGTCTGAATGAGTTAAAGGTATATACGGGCAGAGGAAGGAATGCAGTCTACATACTCTCAGAACTCTTAGAACTGAAAAACATTTCAATTGGGCAAACATATACTAAGTGTATGGAGAAGGTAACCCACTCCAGTACTCTTGCCTGGAAAATCCCATGGACGGAGGAGCTTGGTAAGCTGCAGTCCATGGGGTCGCTAAGAGTCCGATTCAACTGAGCGACTTCACTTTCCCTTTTCACTTCCATGCATTGGAGAAGGAAATGGCAACCCACTCCAGTGTTCTTGCCTGGAGAATCCCAGGGACAGGGGAGCCTGGTGGGCTGCCGTCAGTGGGGTTGCACAGAGTCGGACACGACTGGAGCGACTTAGCAGCAGCAGCAGCATACTGAGTGTACATTGAGTGGGAGGTACTACATGTTGCCTCCATGAGATACATTGAAATAAAATTTCTTGAGAAATGCTACTCATTTTTGTAGGCTAGAAAGTGTTTCATAAGGGGTTATTTTGATCAATGGGTAGGATTTACTTTTTTGTTTTTTAACAGTATTGTTGGAGATAGTTTATGTACAGCTAATTGAATGTTTAAAGTTTACAGTTTGAGGATTTTTGTCATGTGAAGTTATTACTAGTTTACAGTATGAACATTTCTATCACACCCAAAAGTTTCCTCATTTCCTTTTGTAACTTGTTCCTCCCTCCACTCTTATCCCAGACAACCCGATCTGGGGAGAATTGAAAGTGTGGTATCTTTCTATTCATTGCATTGTTAATTTCTCTCAGGACTGTTTACAGTTTTCAGTGTAGAGGACTTGGATGTTTCCAGTTAGGTTTAATCATGAATATTTTGGATTTGGATGCTATATGTTTCAGTTTTTTGCTGCTAGTAATAAAAATGTAATTTGTATATTAAACTTGTATCCTGCAATCTTGTTAGTTCTAGTATTTTTTAAAGGTGCCTTGGGATTTCTATAATTATATTATCTGCAAATAGACAGTTTTCCTGTGTCTTTCCTTCCTCCTCTTCTGTCTCGTCCTAGAACCTTACTGCAGTGAAGAGAATCTCTCATTTCAAGTCTTTACTTGAAATGAGAATAAGGCTGGATTCTTTCAAGTCTTTACTTGAAATGAGAAAGTGGGCATCCAGCCTTATTTCCATTCTTAGGAGGAAAGTATCCAGTTTTTCATCCTAAGTATGACATAAGCTGTAGGGCTTTTGTAGATGCTGTTTATCAGATTGAGGAAGTTCTCTAGTAAGCCCAGTTTAGTGCGTTTTATCATGAATGGGTGTAAATTTTTTTAACTGCTCTTTTTGTTCCTATTGAAGTGATTATATGACTTTTCTTTTATTCTGTTTGAGTGTTAAATTACACTGATTGCATTTGAAATGTTGGACCTTGTATTCCTTGGATGAACCCTTACTGAGTCATGATATATTATCCCATTAATGTATCATTGGATTCCTTTTGCTAATATCTGAAGGATTTTCGCATCTGTGTTCATGAGGGATGTGGATACAACAAAAATCAGGTAGTCGGAACATTAAAAGATTATATTCAAGAAAACTAGACCTCTCAAGTTAATGAATTTAGCACTTTTCTGTGTATGGGAAGATGCAAGAGTCTGGGCTCATTGAAATCATTCCTTTGATATGCATCTTAACTATTTAGGGCCAGTATCCTGTTTTTCTCCATCCTGAATCCCCTCGGGGTACACAGTTGAGGGTGGCTGCAGTGGCCGATGGCCTGATGGCCTTAACCATCTTTTGTTTACTGATTTGACAGGTGACATTTTTCTTGTCTACAGTAATATTGGCTAGGTTTTGATATTAGGGTTATGCTAGCCTCATAAACTGATAGGGGTATATTCCTTCTATTTTCTGAAAAATTTCTTGATTGGTAGATTGGTATATCTTCCTTGAATATTTGAGAAAATTCATCAGTGAAATCATCTGGACGTGAAGCTGAAGATGTTTTTTGTGTGTGTGGAGGCTCAGCTTGTAAAGAATCTGCCTGCAATGGGGAAGACCTGGGTTCGACCTGGGTTGGGAAGATACTCTGGAGAAGGGAAAGGCTACCCACTTCAGTATTCTTCAATGGACAGTATAGTCCATGGGGTGGCAAAGAGTTGGACACAACTGAGCAAATTTCCCTTTCAGTTTCACTTTTGATGGTTACTTTGTTATGGGACTGTTCACATCTTCTCTTTTTATTCCAGTTTTGGTAAATTATGTTCTTAAGGAATTTTGTCCCTTGTATCTAAGTGGTTATATTTGTTAGTGTAAAGTGGATCATAATATTCTCTTACTTTAACATATATAGAGTCTGTAGTAATAACTCTTTCCTTCTTGATATTGATGATTTGTTTTCTTTTTTCTTCATTGGAATAGCTAAAGGTTTGTCAATTATGTTAGTCTTTTCAAAGAACCAGGTTTTGTCTTAAAGTTTTTTTTCTGTTGCTTTTCTGTTTCATTTCTATTTTTATCTTTATCATTTACTTCTTTCTCAGTTCAGTTCAGTTCAGTCGCTCAGTCCTGTCCGACTCTTTGTGACCCCATGGACTGCAGCACACCAAGCTTCCCTGTCCATCACCAATTCCTGGAGCTTACTCAAACTCATGTCCATCGAATCGGTGATGCCATCCAACCATCTCATCCTCTATCGTCCCCTTCTCCTGCCTAAAGCTCCCCCGGCATCAGGATCTTCAAACTCTCTTCGCATCAGGTGGCCAAAGTATTGGAGTTTCAGCTTTAGCATCAGTCCTTCCAGTGAACACGCAGGACTGATTTCCTTTAGGATGTGCTGGTTGGATCTTGCAGTCCAAGGGACTCTCAAGAGTCTTCTCCCAACACCACAGTTCAAAAGATCAATTCTTTGGCACTCAGCTTCCTTTATAGTCCAACTCTCACATCCATACATGACTACTGGAAAAACCATAGCTTTGACTAGACGGACCTTTGTTGACAAAGTAATGTCTTGACTTTTTAATATGCTATCTAGGTTGGTCATAACTTTTCTTCCAAGGAGTAAGCATCTTTTAATTTAATGTCTGCAGTCACCATCTGCAGTGATTTCGGAGTCAAAGAAAAATAAGTCTGTCACTGTTTCCACTGTTTCCCCATCTATTTGCCATGAAGTGATACGACCAGATGCCATGATCTTAATGTTCTGAATGTTGAGTTTTAAGCCAACTTTTTCACTCTTCTCTTTCACTTTCATCAAGAGGCTCTTTAGTTCCTGTTCAGTTTCTGCCATAAGGCTGGTATCACCCTGCATGTCTGAGGTTATTGATATTGCTCCCACAATCTTGAGTCCAGCTTGTTCTTCATCCAGCCCGGCATTTCTCATGAGGTACTCTGCATATAAGTTAAATAACTAGGGTGACAATATGCAGCCTTGACATACTCCTTTCCCAATTTGGAACCAGTCTCTTATTCCATGTACAGTTCTGTTACTTCTTGACCTGCATATAGGAGGCAAGTCAGTTGGTCTGGTATTCCCATCTCTTGAAGAATTTTCCATAGTTTGTTGTGATCCACACAAAGCGTTTGGTATACATAGAAGTAGATGTTTTTCTGGAACTCTCTTGCTTTTTCAATGCTCCAGCAGATGTTGGCGATTTGATCTCTAGTTCCTCTGCCTTTTCTAAAACCAGCTTGAACATCTGGACGTTCATGGTTCACATACATTGAAGCCTGGCTTGGAGAAGTTTGAGCGTTACTTCACTAGCGTATGAGATGAGTGCAATTGTGTGGTAGTTTGAACATTCTTTGACATTGCCTTTGGGATTGAAATGAAAACTGACCTTTTCCAGTCCTGTGGTCACTGCTGAGTTTTCCAAATTTGCTGGCATATTGAGTGCAGCACTTTCACAGCATCATCTTTTAGGATTTGAAATAGATCAACTGGAATTCCATCACCTCCATTAGCTTTGTTCATAGCGACGCTTTCTAAGGCCCACTTGACTTCACATTCCAGGATGTCTGGCTCTAGGTGAGTGATCACACCGTCGTGATTATCTGGGTCATGAAGATCTTTTTTGTACAGTTGTTCTGTGTATTCTTGCCACCTCTTCTTAATATCTTCTGCTTCTGTTAGGTCCATTCTGTTTCTGTCCTTTATTGTGCCCGTCTTTGCATAAAATGTTCCCTTGGGATCTCTGATTTTCTTGAAGAGATCTCTATTCTTTCCCATTCTATTGTTTTTCTCTATTTCTTTGCATTGCTCACTGAGGAAGGCTTTCTTATCTCTCCTTGGCTATTCTTTGGAACTCTGCATTCAAATGGGTGTATCTTTCCTTTTCTCCTTTGCCTTGAGCTTTTTTTTCTTTTCTCAGCTGTTTGTAAAGCCTCCTCAGACAATCATTTTGCCTTTTTGCATTTCTTTTTCTTGGGGATGGTCTTGATCCCTGTTTCCTGTACGATATCACGAACCTCCATCCATAGTTCTTCAGGCACTCTGTCAAGTCTAATCCCTTCAGTCTGTTAGGCACTTCCACTGTGTAATTGTAAGGGATTTGATTTAGGTCATAACCTGAATGCTTTTTGGTTTTTCCTACTTTTCTTCAATTTAAGTCTAAATTTGGCAACAAGGAGTTCATGATCTGAGCCACAGTCAGCTCCCAGTCTTGTTTTTGCTGACTGTATAGACCTTCTCCATGTTTGACTGCAAAGAGTATAATCAATCTGATTTCAGTATTGACAATCTGGTGATGTCCATGTGTAGAGTCTGCTCTTACGTTGTTGCAAGACCCATTGTGTTTGCTATGACCCATGCATTGTCTTGGCAAAACTCTGTTAGCCTTTGCTCTGCTTCAATTTGTACTCCAAGGCTAAATTTGTCTGTTACTCCAGGTATCTCTTGATTTCCTACTTTTGCATCCCAGTCCCCTATGATGAAAAGGACATCTTTTTTTGGTGTTAGTTCTAGAAGGTCTTGTAGGTTTTCATAGAACCATTTAACTTAGCTGCTTTGGCCTTAGTGTTTGGGGCATCGACTTGTGTTACTGTGGTATTGAATGCTTTGCCTTGGAAATGAACAGAGATCATTCTTTCATTTTTGAGATTGTTTTTGAGGGTATTAACTTCAGCTTTCTAATTATACAAGATCACTACCACCATGTCTGTGTCCCAGGGTTGCAGGGAGAGGGAAAGAGAATGGGGGACAAGCAAATTCTTTCCGAAGATGTCACCCAAAAGTTGCACACATCACTCTTGCTCAAATCCCATTTGTCACACCTTAGTCCCATCGCTGCAAGTAGTTGCAAATGAGGCTGGAAAAGGTGGTCTTTAGCTGGGCAGTGATGAATTAATGACTACAGAGATCCATTACTAAAAGGTAGAAGAGGGAGGAATTGGCATTAGTGGACTGTTAGCAGTATCAGCTACAGAAGTTTATCTCTAATATTTGTAAACTCATTCCATAGCCCATGGTGATTATCAGATCAGTGGGTGTGTGCTGTGTCACTGCATTTGTGTCTGACTCTTTGCAACCCTGTGAACGGTAGCCCACCAGGCTCCTCTGTCCATGGGGTTCTCCAGGCAAGAATACTGGATTGGGTTGCCATTTCCGTCTCCATATCAGGTTAGTAGTAGCCTATTAAAATATAATAGAAGAGAATCAGCGAGGATTTTATTTTCAGAAACAAAGTACAAAACTGGATGTTGGAGAATTTTATGAAATAACTTCAAATTGTATTAAAGTTGGTGGTTTTATGAGCTAATAATTATTTATTTTGTTCTTGTATTTTAGGCCTCAACTCCATATAGCATAGATTCAGATTCTTTGGGAATGGAGTGTATTATTTCGGGAAGTGCCTCTCCAACTCTGGCAATCAACACTGTGACTAACAAAGTAATTCTTTTTTTGAACACTTTTGAAATGTCATTGAGTAATACATTTTATTTGCTTTTGTAGTAACAACAGGTTTCTTTATGGTTGAGGTTCAAGAAGATATCAGTTTGACGAATCCATACATGGCAATTTGAAAGCTGAATCCTCAATGCTTTTTAGTTTTACATAAGTTAGAAGTAAATAAATAATTCTCTGGAAAATTGAAAGATACTTACTGGGAAGCTCTATATTAAATATAAATTCTTGACATTTCCAGTCCCAAAAACTTTTGAGTACAGCATTTTATTGAATCAGTTTGTTTCAAAATCATTGGTTACCCCTCTAAATATGTGATTTAAAAAAAGATTGACAAAGTCCCAGGGCATCAGCTGAATCCAGTAAGGTAAATAATTCAGGCAAACTTCTAGAGTTGATTTGAGTGTTGGTCAACATCTTTCATGATATTCAAGTCTAGGTACATACCCAGAAATAATATGAGGTAGTCTACTGCAGTTTTTTTTTTTTTTTTTTTTAGACAAGGGTCAAAACTTTGTGCCATCTCATTTATTAAGTATACCTAGTGGGATACAAATATCTCTTTGTATCAAGAGATACTTGAAATCAAGGTAATTTCTTAACCTCATATCTCAAAACCCTATAAAGGCTGTGGGAGGTTCATGAAGTAACTCAGTTCTGTGCATTTGTTTCCTCTTTACTGGACCATGATGGGCACCTTGAGGATGTATGTTTCCTACACTTGTACTCATATAATCTCTCAGTCTTGCTTTCACCCTCTCCTCTAATCTCCGTTGTTTTCACTTGCTCTTTGTTTGTTTTTTTATCTTTCATTCCTGTACTCTCTTGTGCACATACACAAACAAAAACACACATACTCAATTGCTATATGTAGTATCTTTCTATTTGTTAAAGTTAATGGATTAACAGAAGATAGGTTATAATCAGAGTCAGATTTCTAATTTAGATAGGAAACTGGCAGCTGAGGTAAAGAGTAATAATTTTTCTCAGATAACAATTTACAGGCTGATGCCACCAGAATCACTTAGGAGAGGGGTGAGTATGTTAGTGTGTATGTTTGTTTGGTGGGGGTAGTAATTCCTAGATTCCATTGCGGGCCTACCAAATCAATTACTTTATCTTTGTGGAGAGGACCCAGAAATCTGTACTTTTAAAAATCATCCCTAAGGGTACCCAGTTAGACTTGAGTATTTCTGGTGAAAAGCGTGGGCTGGAATCAGAAGTATCCAGTACTGTTCTTTACAGTAGTCCAAGTAGGAGATACTGAGGTCTAAACATGGAATTTGTGGCTGTTAGGAAACAATTAAAAAATAATAATGCTAGGACTTCATGACTAAATAAAGGAGCTGGAGTTTTTGGACTTCTGCTTTCAGATATGATAGAATAGCTAGTATCAGATTAACCCTTCTCCCTATCTATATAAAATTACCACTCCATCCCCACCCCCCCACCCCCCACCCCCTGCCTACCAATTAAAAAGAGAAGAGAGGCATTGGAGAAAAAGATAGGACTTCAGAAAGGAAAATCTCAGTAAAAAGAGAAGCACACTGAGATAAACTATACACATTTTCCTTTGGGACATTTCCCACTTCTCAGTGCATGGCATAGAGGCTGAATAAAAAACTGCAAACTTGGGCAGTCATTGAGCTAGGGAGGTAAAAGTTGAAGTTTGAGGTTGCCAAAGAGCCAGGGCTTGAGGACCATCATCCCGAGAAATCTCAGTAGTGACCTCAACTTTTAGCAAGCAGTATCCACTTAAGGCTTTTGCTGACCCCTAACCTGTGTGTGGATGTGAGAGTTGGACTATGAAGAAAGCTGAGTGCCAAAGAATTGATGCTTTTGAACTGTGGTGTTGGAGAAGATTCTTGAGAGTCCCTTGGATTGCAAGGAGATCCAACCAGTCCATCCTAAAGGAAATCAGTCCTGGGTGTTCATTGGAAGGGCTGATGCTGAAACTGAAACTCCAATACTTTGGCCACCTGATGCGAAGAGTTGACTCATCGGAAAAGACCCTGATGCTGGGAGGGATTGGATGCAGGAGGAGAAGGGGATGACAGAGGATGAGATGGTTGGATGGTATCACCAACTTGATGGACATGAGTTTGGGTAAACTCCGGGAGTTGGTGATGGACAGGGAGGCCTGGCATGCTGCAGTTCATGAGGTCGCAAAGATTCGGACATGACTGAGCGACTGAATTGAACTGAACTGAACCTGTGTGTGCAAATCAAGTAGAGCTTGCACTAGCCAGGATTCAGCAGTCTCATAGAGAAGAGGGGACAAAAATTGTAATTCTTCCAGAAGGGAGCTATGGTAAACACCCCAGTATTTCAGTTTGATAATTCAGAAAGATTATATTCTATGAGTAAGAGCAAACCAAAATAACACCAGTCTCAAACTGTTATTAGGGTGGTATGCTAATATTCTACTTGCGAAAAGGAAACTAAATTCTTTCTGGAAGATAACATATCCTCAGCTTTTTCAAGTTTTCATAAGTAAGGTCTCATTTTCAGAAAAGAATTGTCAGACATTCCAGGAAACAAGACCAAATAATCAAATGCCAAGATGAGGGAAAGACAAAGGATATCACAGTATCCACAAGTGATCTAGATACTGATTTTTAAATAACTGTGACTAATATGTTGAAGAAAATAGGCAAATTATAGAAAATTTAATTGGACTCTGTGTGGAAGAATCAAGAGAACTGAAAAGTGTAACAACTGAAATTCAATGGATGGGTTTAAGAGATTAGACCCATCAGAGGAGAGAATCCGTGAACTGGAAGATAGGTCAGTAGAAAATGTGCAGATTGACGCCCAAAGGAAAATCCTGGACAATTCAGAAAAGTTTAGGAGATAAATGGATATGGGGAAAAGATCTAACGAACTTGCCATTAGGGTTCCAGAGGAGAAGAAAAGGGGAATAGAGAAGAAACAGTGTTTTAATTTTTTAAGACTGATAAAAGATAACACAGTACAGATTGAAGAAGTCCTGAGAAACTCAGGAAAGGCCAACTAAAAGAAATCATTATTAGGCAAATAAAAATCAGACTACTAAAAAAACAAGGATTTTTAAAAAAACTTAAAATCAGGAAAATAACAGGCAACTTTAAAGAAACACACTGAATTCTGAATAGAAATGATCAAAGACAGCACCAGAATGAAATTTTTGTAGGGCTGAAAGGAAATACCTGCTAACCCAGAATTCTCAAATTAAAATTTCTATGAAAAATGGTTAAAAAATAGTCTTTTACAGAAACAAAATATGAGAGAATGTTACTAGTTCACCCATACTAAAAAAATGAAAGGAGGTTAATTTTTCACATAGAAGGAAAATTGCCCCGTGCAGAAAAGAATGAAGAAGACCAAAAGAATATATATGTCAGTAAATATAAATATGCATTGAGTGATTAAAACAATAGCAGTGCTGTTGTATAACACAATGATTTGAAGTCTAAAATACTTGCAGAAGTTTAAAAGTACATGACAGTACTAGGGTAAGATAGGAAATACATGTACTTAATATCTTCACATTGTGTGGCAAGTAGTAAAAGTACTAACTCAAAGACATATAGTAAAATAGAGGGTACTGATTCTTAATACTTCAGCATATATCAGGATAACTAGGAATGCTTGTTAAAAAAACCACTGCTCTAGGTTACTACAAGAATAGTAAAAGAATATTACCAAAATAAGGAAAAATAATAAATCCTTTATTAATCCCAAGTAGCCAAGAAAGGAGGAAAAAATGGACAGAGAAGAAGTGGCAACACAGGAAAATAAATAGTATTTAAGTCTGACTGCATTAGGAAATACATTAAGTGTAAATGCACTGAATATTCAATTTAAAAGCCAAAGAATCTTTTTTGACCACAACAGCATGAAACTAGAAATCAACTGTAGAAAGAGAAATGAGAAAAAAAAAAAAAAAAAGATTGTATGGAGGCTAAACAACCAATGCATCCACAATGAAATAAAAGAAATTTAAAAATACCTTGAGACAAATGACAAACAACCATACAAAATCTATGGGATGTAGATGCAGCAAAGCATTTTTTAGAGGGAAGTTCATAGTGATACACGCCTTCCTCAAAAAAATAAAAGTCTCAAACAACATACCACCTAAAAGAATTAGAAAAAGAATAAACAAAACCTAAAGGCAGCGAAGGAAAGAAATAGTAAATAAAAATTTTTAAAAAACAGTAGGGAAAAAGCCAATAAAACCAAGAGCTGTTTCTGTGAAAAGGTAAACAATATTAACAAACTTCTGGCCAGGCTCACCAAGCAGAAGAGAGGACCCAAATGAACAAAGTAAGAAATGAAAGAGAAGTAATAACTGATACTGCAGAAATACAAAAACCCCTAAGAGAATACTTTGAACTATACTAAGAAATGGACAAGTTTCTAGAAGAATACAGCCTACCAAAACTGAATCAAGAAGAAATACATGATACACCAGAAGTGGAATAGAATCTGTTAAAAAAAAAAGAGAGAGAGAAAGAATCACTGCAGACAACAGTCTTGGACCAGATGGCTTCCCTGAAGAAATCTACCAACCATACCAAGAATTTATACCAGTCCTTCTTACACTCTTCCAAAAGATTGAAAAGGGGGAACTCTTCCATCATTCTATGAAGCTGTTATCACTGTGATACCAAAACCAGACACAGACAATAACAGAAAATTACAGGACAATATCTTTGATTCATATAGATGCAAAAATTCTCAACAAAATATTAGCAAACCAAATCCAAGAATACATAAAAATTCTTAGGTGGCTCAGTGATAACAGAATCTACTTGCCAATGCAGGAGCCACAGGAGACATGAGTTTTTATCTGGATTGGGAAGATCCCCTGGAGAAGGAAATAGCAACCCACTCCAATATTCTTGCCAGGATAATTCCATGGACAGAGGATTCTGGCAGGCTACAGTCCCTGGTTGTGAAAGAGTTGGATATTACTAAGCGACTGAGGATGATACTGATCAAGTTGGATACATCTCAGGGTCACAAGAATGGATCAGTATATGCACTATATTTTTAAAATCGCTATACTGTTCAAAGCAGTCTACACACTTAATGTGATCCCTATAAAATTACGCATGATGTTTTTCACAGAAGTAGAATAATCCTAAAATTTATATGGAACCATAAAAGAAGCAGAATTGCCAAAGTAAACCTGAAGAAAAAGAACAAAGCTAGAAGCATAACCTTCCCAGACTTCAGACAGTACTGCAAAGCTGTTGTGCTCAAAACAGCATGATATTGACAGAAAAACATACATATGGATCAATGGAACAGAATACAGAGGCCAGAAATAAATCCACCCACCATGGTCAATTAATCTTGACTAAGGAGGCAAGAATACACAATTGAGAAAAGATAGTCTCTTGAGTAATGACAGAAAGTGAAGAGGAACTGAAGAGCCTCTTGATGAGAGTGAGAGAGGAGAGTAAAAAAACTCACTTGAAACTCAGCAATAAAAAAACTAAGATCATGGCATCTGGTTCCATCACTTCATGGCAAACAGATGGCAGAAAAGTGAAAGCAGTGACAGATAGTATTTTGGGGGACTCCAAATCACTGCAGATGGTGACTGCAGCCATGAAATCAGAGGACGCTTGCTCCATCTTGAGAAAGAAAAACAGAACTGGAGGAATCAAGCTCCCTGACCTCAGATTATACTACAAAGTTAATTAATCAAAATAATATTGTACTGGGACAAAAATAGAAGTATAGATCAATGGAATAGGATAGAAAATCCAGAAATAAACCTTTGTACCTGTGGTCAATTAATCTGTGACAGAGGAGGCAAGACTATACAACTTTGGAAAGACAGTCTCTTCAACAAATGGTGCTGGGAAAACTGGACAGCTACATGTAAAACAATGAAATTAGATCATTCTTTAACTCCATACAGAAAAATAAGTTCAAAATGGATTAAAAACTTATTTGTAAGACTAGATACTATAAAATTACAGGAAAACATAGGCAGAACACTCTCTGACATAAATCACAGCAATATCTTTTTAATTCCATTTCCCAGTATAATAAAAACAAAAGGAAACAAATGGGACCTACTTACACTTAGGTGCTTTTGCACAGCAAACAGTAAATAAACCGTAAAGACAATCCACAGATTGGGAGAAAATATTTGCAAATGATGTGACAGATAAGAGATTAGTCTCCAAAATTTACAAAGAGTTCATGACACTCAACAGCATCAAAACAATCCACTCAAGAAATGGACAGAAGACCTATGTAGACATTTCTCCAAAGAAGGCATACAGATGGACATTAGGCACATGAAAAGATGTTCAGTGTTGCTAATTACTAGAGAAATGTGAATCAGAACTGCAATGAGATATCACTTCATACCACCCAGAATGGCTTTCATCAAAATTTCACAAACAGTAATTGCTGGAGAAGGGTAGCGAGAAGGGAACCCTTGTACACTGATGGTGGGAATGTAAATTTGTACAGCTACTGTGGAGAACAATATGCAGGTTCCTTAAAAACTGAAAATAGAGCTACCATGTGACCCTGCAATCCCACTCCTAGGCATATATCTGGAGAAGAATGTGATCCAAAAGGATATATGCACCCCAGTGTTTGTCCATTGACTGTTCACAATAGCCAAAACCTGGAAGCAACCTAAATGTCCTTTGACAGAGGAATGGGTAAAGAAGATGTGGTATGTATATACAGTGAAATACCACTCAGTTATAAAAAAGAATGAGATAATGCCATTTGCAGCAACATGGGTGGGTGTAGAAGTTATCATGCCAAGTGAAGTAAGTCAGAAAGTCCTAGACAAGTATCCTATGACATCACTTACATGTGGAGTCTAAGATATGACATAAATGAACGTATTTGAAACAGACTGACAGATGTGAAAAACAAAGTTATGGTTACCAAAGGGAAAAGGGAGTGAGGAAGGGATAAAATAAGAGTTTTGGGTTAGCAGGTACTCCCTACTATATATAAAATAGGTAAACAACAGGATCTTACTATACAGCTCAGGGAACTATATTCAATCCCTGTAGTAAAATATAATGGAAAAGAATGTGAGAAAGCATGTATGTGTGTATGTGTGTATAACTGAATCACTTTGCTGCACACCAGAAACTAATACAACATTATAATCAAATAACTTCAGTTTTTTAAAAATGCTAAAGATTGTCAGACTGGATGGAAATACAGAAATCAAGCTATGTTCTACTTAGAAAAGATACATTGTAAAAGAAAGACATGTCACTAAAAACAAAGATTTATTTTTGGAAAAGGACCATTTCAGTAATTAACTGTAACACTACTAAATTTGCATATGCTTAGTAACAGCCTCAAAACCTGGCAGGACTAAAAGAAGAAATGGACAGATCTTTGATCAGTGAGGTAGATTTTAACATGTCTCTGCTGCTGCTGCTAAGTCGCTTCAGTCGTGTCTAACTCTGTGCGACCCCACAGATGGCAGCCCACCAGGCTACCCCGTCCCTGGGATTCTCCAGGCAAGAATACTGGACCATTTCCTTCTCCAATGCATGAAAGTGAAAAGCGAAAGTGAAGTTGCTCAGTCGTGTCCGACTCTTAGCACCCCATGGACTGCAGCCTACCAGGCTCCTCCATCCGTGGGATTTTCCAGGCAAGAGTACTGAAGTGGGTTGCCATTTCCTTCTCCATAACATGTCTCTAGAAATCATAAAACAGCAGATCAATACCAAAACACAAAAATCAGACAAATCCTGTTCAAGATATTTAAAGGAATTGAACTATAAAATTAGGAAATTTGACTCAACTAATACATAGAATGTCTTATCCAACAGTTGTAGAATAGACTTTTTTTTTTTAACGTATGCATGGCATAATTACCAAAATTGATCATGTTATACTGACTTGTGCTAGAACATTAAAGTGATTCTCAGCAAATTTCAGAAAACAACAGCATACGGTGAGTATTTTCAAATGCAGTGGAGTTAAAGGTAGAAACAATAGCAAGGAAGTAATGGGAAAATCACCTAAAGTTTGCAAAATAAGCAATATGGTTACACAACCATATTGTGTGGATCAAGGAAGAATCATTACAGAAATTAGAAAATAGTTGGATTGATGAAAAACAGAAATATGAAATATCAAAACCTGTAGAATACAAACTATTAGCCTTAATCACATGTAGTAGAATACAATAAAGATGGAATATTAACAATTTAAGCATCTAGAAAAAGAAGAGCAAAATAAATTCAAAGGAGGACATAAAAATAGAGGTCAATGAAATAGAAAGCACTATACAGAAGCCTGAGTCAACAAACAGAAATTCAGTTCTTTATAAAAGATTAATAAAGTAGATAATTTGTTTCTAAGATAATTTGTTTCTAGCCAAGGTGGAATAGCAGGGTCTAGACTTAATTTGTTACTTCAGACAACTGAAAAAAAACAGCCAACGTATATGAAACAATGGTTTTCAAGAGATTGGGCCATAAGAACAGTTATCCCCTGAGAAATGGTGAACAAAGTGAGTCCTGTGGTTGTACTAGATTACTGCCTGGAGAAAGTTTCCAGGACACAAAGATCTCCCTGAGTTGAGGAGGTAGAGCCAGGAGAACTTGGTGGCTAGAGTTCACAGGGCGGCATGTCAGAGAGGAGAGAGCTGCACAGAGAAGGAATTACAGAGTCATATAGAGGGTTCCTCTTGAGTCTTCTGGACTGTAGCCTACCAGGCTCCATGGTCCATGGAAATTTTCCAGGCAAGAGTACTGGAGTGGGTTGCCATTTCCTTCTCCAGAGGATCTTCCCAACCCAGGGATTGAACTCTGGTCTCCCGCATTGCGGGCAGATGCTTTACCGTCTGAGCCACCAGGGAAGCCCTATCAACTAGGTACTTGAAGGTAATTATTGAGACTGAGGAAAGAACCACCTGAAAGGATTGGTATCGGCAGTCATTGAGATTCATAGGGCCAGAAGTAGTTACTGTTCCCACCACAGTGAGATGATTTGTAATTCAGTCTTTTGCCCTCATAGTGGAACAAAATTGGCCCTAGTTTAAAATACTGATCTGGTCCTATATACTTTAAAGGAAAACCCAGAAGGCTCAAACTGTTTTAAAGTAATAACCTTTTTCAAATTAATTTTTTTTCCAAATACAATTCAGAGCCCATAAATTCACCCTTTTAAAGTTTACCACTCAGTGGTTTTTGGTATATCCACAAGGTTGTACAATCATTAATTATCATCTAGTTCCAGAACATTTTCATTACTACCAAAAGAAAATTCCATACCCCTTATCATTGATTTCCCATCTCCTCCATCCCCTGGTAACCATTAATATATTTTCTAAAACTGTATTTGCATACTCTGGACCTTTCATATAAGTGGAATTGTAGAATATATGGCCTTTTATGTCCAGCTTCTTTCACTAAACACATTTTCAAAGATCATCCATGATATAGCATGTAACAGTATTTCCTTCCTGTTGTCAGGTAGTTTAACTGTGTCCCAGAATAAAGCCCGAGAACATTAATAGGAATATAAAAATATAGCACTTAACAATGTAAATTCACAGTAGTCCAGCATTCAATAAAAAGTTACCACGCCGTCAAAGAAGCAGTAAAAAACAGTCCATAATGAGAATTATCAGTCAGAACTGACCCAGAAATGACACATATGATAGAACTAGTAGAAGAGAACATTAAAACAATTACCATGAGCCAAGATATGGAATAACCTAAGTGTCCATCAACAGATGAATGGATAAAGAAAATGTGGTATGGAATTTATAATGGAATAATACTCAGCCATGAGACAGAAATCCTGCTATTTATGACCAAACGGATGGACCTTGAAGGCTTATGCTAAGTGAAACAAGTCAGGTAGAGAAAGACAGATGCTATATGATGATATTAATTATGTGTGGAATCTTGAAAGGTGAAACTCAGAAAAACAGAAAGAATGGTGGTTACTGTGGGCCTAGGGGTGGGGAGAAATGGGGATATGGTCACAGGGAGTTTTTTGTTATAAGATGATTAAGTTTTGGGAATCTAATATATGGCTTGGTGATTACATGCATGATAATACAGCACTGTTACATACAGAAAAGTTTCTGGGAAATTAGATCTTAAATGTTCTTGCCATTAAAAGAAATGATGATCCTGTAAGGTGATGGAAGTATTAGCTAATGCTGTGATGGTAGTGATTTTGCAATATATATCAAACTACACCTTAAACTTACACAATGTCATATGTCAGTTATATCTCAATAAAGCCTGAGGCTAGGAGGTAGGGGGAACTGTTTATAAGTATACTTTATGGAAGTTCAGGTTGAATTTGTGTATAAACACATGGAAGACATTTTAAAACCCAAATCAAAATCTTTAGGGATAAAATTTATGTTTAGGGATAAAAATTATGTTTGAGTTGAAAAATAAACTGGATGGGAGACCTCCCTGGTGGTCCAGTCATTATGACTGGAGTCATTAACACAGAGTATTAACTAAAGTTATGACCCGGGGTCAATCTGTTTAAGAGATAACTCTGTAAAGCAAAGATTCCAAAAACAAATTGTGGATTTGTAACACATAAAAGTAAAATATATGACCATCATAGTCTTCAGGCAAGGAGAGGAGAAATTAGTTACGATAAGAGGAAAAGTTTAAAATTTGCAAAGTTAGAAGTAAAGCTGTCACTCACAGATGACATGATTGTTCATACGGAAGACTCAAAAGAATCTATAGATAAACTCTTAGAATTAAAAAATGAATTTACAGAGTTGTCAATATTAGATCAGTGTTGGATTTTGGAAGTCATTCATATTTCTTTGTATTAGCCATAGACAGAAAACGAAATTTAGAAGAGAATACTTACACTAGCATTCAAAAACATTAAGTATAGAGATACCTTGTTTTATTGTGCTTTGCTGTATTACCCTACCCAGACACTGCACTTTTTATAAACTGAAGTTTTCTGGCAACACTGTGTTGTCAGCTGATGGTTAGTTTCTGGTTTTTTTTTTTTTTTTTAGCTAATAAAGTACTTTTAAGGTATGTACATTGTTCCTTTAGACTTAATGCTGTTAAATAACACACCTCATAGACTTAGTACAGTGTAAACATGACTTTTTTATGCACTAGGAAGCCAAAAAAATTGTGTGACTCACTTTATTTTGATACTTCCTTTATTGCAGTGGTCTGAAACCAAGCCCACAATATCTCTGAGATAGCTAGGATTGAATGCAAGATTAATTCTACACAAAAAAAACTATAAAGAATTCCTAAGAGAATAAAGGGTATGAATTAGTAGATATGTAGTTTTCATAAAGAAGATTATTGTAAAGAAGTCAGTTTTTCCTAAGCTTATCTATAGATTTAATATCCCAGTCAAAATTCCGCAATGCTTTTTTTTAGGAAAAGGAATTTAGTAGAAAATGAACAGCTAATTTCGAAATATAGACTCCAAATGGGAAACAGTAATTGGAGAAAATATTGAAGAAAAAGATAAAAGTTAGAGGATTTATACTTCCAGATATCAAGAGTAAAGCTATAATAATTGAAAGTGTAATATTTGCATAAGAATAGACAGACAGACTTGTGGAACAGAGTTCAGCAATGTCTTTCAACACATGATGCTGAATCAGTAGTAAAGTGAGGTTTTTCATTCACAAAATTAATTTCAGATGGATCAGAGACCTTAATATAAAGTTCTTAATTGTGTGAAGAAAATCCAAAATTTAAAAAAGTGGAATGAAGTAAGTAATAAAGATTAAGAGCTGATACTAATGCAGTATGAAACAAAGCTTATGTAATCCTTTAGCTAAATTTGCTGCAAAAAGATAGAAAAGGATACATACATTGTATGAAACTTACCATTAATGGTAACTGTCTGTATAATGGTTACCTGTAACAGGAGATAATGTGGATGTATAATGACTGGTGAATGATGATTGGGGGAGTTTATGAGCAGGTCTTTTGGTGTGCCAGTATGCTCTATGTCAGTGGTTCTGGATCTGTGGACACCTGACTAACCAGTACTCTTGGGGATTCCGTGATAATACTAAAATATTATTTGCCTTTTTCTTTGTTTTTGTGTTTTCACGGTTGTAGCAGAAGCAATACAGGTAAACATTAGTGCAACTCAAGGCAGTACTGACTGTGCTAGTTCTCGCTGCATTCTTCACAGCCACACACCCTTCAGATTATTGGGCGGGCGAGGCGGGGGGGGGTACATACGTTTTACCTCAGAATATCCTTGATGATGCAGGAAAAATAATTTTATTAAATTGTGACCTTTGAGTACACATCTTTTAATTTAAGAGTGTGCAGTGAAATGAGAAGTATGTGTAAAACACAGTGTGGCCACTTCAAGGAAGAAGATTTGTGTTGAACTGGCTGCTCCATTCATGGAGATAGGATTTTACATGAAAGACCAACTGGCACTAATATTCAGATTTGAGTACTTGGCAGATATTTTCTTGAAAATGAATAAACCTCTCACTTCAAGGAAAACAATTAACAGTCTCTCTAGCCAATGGTAAAATTTGAGCTTTTAAGCAAAACACATAAGTTTGGAAAACTTACATCCACTGCAGTGAGTCTGATAGCTTCACAGTCTTTTCCAGTGAGATTATTGGTGATGTTAACAAGTGTGATGTTTTGATTTTGTGTAATGAAATACGTCAGTATTTGGAAGATCTGCAGTGCTTAGTGAATAGTATTTTTCAAATGATCAATGTATAGTGTTATAAAATCATAAATGATGCATTCAAAATACAAGGTGGAAAGTGGATTATAATGCAGAAGAGTATGATAATTTATTCATGTGGTTTCAGATTCTCTATTGCAACTAATCTTTTAAATATTGCCACTTGTATTTTTGTGTAGTATCAAAAAAGACTATTTACAATTATCTGAAAAGGCTATTAAAATATTCTTCCCTTTTCCATATATATATATGTGTGTGTGTGTGTGATGCTGGGTTTTCTTCCTATCCTTCCACCTGAACAACAAATTGCAACAAATGGAACATAGAAGCAGATGTGAGAATCTAGCTGTTTTCCCATTAAGCCAGGGTTTGAGATTTACAAAAATGTAAAACAGTGGCACCCTTCTAATTTTACTTATTTATTGAAAGAAAATTTTTTTATGTTACATGGTTGAGTTTGTGATTGTTATTTTTAGATTAATAAATACTTAAAATTGTTAATTTCTGATATGCCACTTATTGATAAATATATCAAAAAACTTCTTGACTGCTTAATTTTTAAGACTGTAAAAGGCTTCTAAGATCCGAGTTTGAGAACTACTGTTGATTACATGAGTATGATTCCATGAATATGCCCATTTTTTAATTAACAAACTATAATTTGTATATTTGCTCTGTTACATTTTAGTAACAGTGTTATCTTCCTTAGTTGTGAGGATTTGTCTAAGATGATGGGGACTATTTCTGACTTGAGTAATAGGTAACAGCATGGACAGGAGAGAATGAGCAGCCAACAGAATGACTATAGATAGGATGGTTGTAATTTGTTGATATTTTATTGTTTAAGAGCCTGTAAGGTTCATTTTTTTTAAATGAAATTTATACTGGAAATACCAGAAAAATCTTTGACATAATTTTATTTCCTCTCATTTTCCCTTATACACTTTCATTAGTTCGTAGACACATAATTATTCCTAGCTGATGTGAAGGTGAGACAGTTTGGTTTTACCTGAAGTATAGAGGCATATATGCCTCGCTTCCCTGGTAGCTCAACTGGTAAAGAATCTACCTGCAATGCAGAAGACCCTAGTTCAATCTCTGGGTCGGGAAGATCCCCTGGAGAAGGGATAGGCTACCCACTTAAATTTTGGGGGGCTTCCCTCGTGGCTCATAAGGTAAAGAATCCACCTGCATTGTGGGAGACCTGGGTTCAATCCCTGGGTTGGAAAGATACCATGGAGAAGGGAACGGCTACCCACTCCACTATTCTTGCCTGGAGAATTCCAGGGACAGAGGAACCTGGCAGGTTACAATCCATGCAGTCACAAAGAGTCGGACATGACTGAACGACCTTCACTTTCAACTTTGGACAAATGAGCACTGGGCTTGATCCCATTTTTAGTACAGACAGAAGAGTGGTGATAGCTCAATTGGTCATTAAATTTGCAAGTATTATTATTTGTATACTGAGTAGAAAGCATTACACTGCTTATGATTATTTTGGGGGGAACTCAAGTTGCTAACAGTCTACTATTGGAGAAAAGTTTGGGGACTTCGCTGGTGGTCCAGTGGCTAAGACTCTGAACTCCCAATACCAGGAGCCCAGATTTGGTCCCTAATCAGGGAGCTAGATACCACATGCCATGTTAAAGATTGAAGATCCTACATACTGCAGCTGAGACCCTGTGCAGCCAAATAAATACATAATATTTTTTTCATTTAACAAAAATTAATTAGACCAGAAAATCAAATGGGTGCTTCCTAGGTGGCGCTGGAGTTACTGCCTGCTAGTGCAGGAGTAATTGTTAATTGTTCCCACAAAAGCAGGAGCATAGAAAGGAAAGTAGTAGCAGATGAATAGAACTTTAAAGGATAGTTGGGCTAATTTCCTCTTTTAAAAATATCTTTTTGTTCTTGTTTCTAATTAAAAATGATAATGCATATTATATACAGACTTAAGCATTGTAAAAATATATACCATCAATGATGAAAGTCTTAAGGGATACCCAGCCACCTGCCAGTTAACCATCGGTAACAGTTTGATACATAGTTCTTTCATATCTAATGTACATGTTTGCATATTATTTTAAAGTCAGGTCACATATTTATTGATTCTGCAAATATGTTGGATGGTTAAGTTTCTGGTTTTCAATATTATAAACACCATGATACCTTAATTCTGGTTTTTGTATTCTTTTCTTGATGCCTAAGATTTTGGAAGAAGGAAGGAGCAATTTTGCTTGAAGCTCGAGTAAAAATAAGTTTATGCATTATAGAAATATTTAACAGTAAAAATCTATTATAATCCCCTTATTAAATGTTGGTGAACTAATTATACCATTTAGAAAGTTGAATTTATGTACCTCTAGATGGGATATATCCTTCAGTTTGAAAGTAAATTATTTTGTGGTGAGCATGGAATTAGTGAGTGTAGAGCACAGATCTGGGGGTAGGTAAACACGAAAGGAAAGACCAGTAGTATTTTGCCTTCCTTCCATATTCCCGGTTAGTTGTATTTTTGTAGAGTTGTAGAGTTTAAAATGTAATTTTTATAGTGGGAATTGCTCATTCAGGTGTTGCTGTTCTTTTCATTGTAGGTAACGTTGTACAACACTGATCAGGATGGCAGTGATAGCCCACGCAGTAGCCTTAACAACAGTCTCTCAGATCAGAGCTTGGCGTCCGTTAACTTGAACAGTGTTGGAAGTGTGCATAGTTACACACCGGTAAGTCTTCGTGAAGTTAACTCCTTTGTTGAGTACTCATTTAGTGCTTAAAACTGAACCAAGTGTAATTGAAATGCAAATAAAAAGTGAATATGTATATTTCTCATTGGTCAGTTAATGATCATTAGCTTAGATAAGTAAAACAGATTTTTATTATACCGTAGCAAGTTAGATACAAACATATTGTTGTACTATGTTATATATTTTGGTCTACTTAATCTGTTCCATGTCCAAGTGAAAAACAATTGGAATAGGAAAAGAATTTTTACTTTACTTTTCTAAAGCTGTGTTTGATGGTATTTTATAGCCCTTGGTTAAAAGAGCTTAGAGGATGTGTATATCACCTTGTTTCCCAGAAGTGTATCTGAGAACAGGATTCTACAAACCCCAAATGTTAGGATGACCTGGTACCCAGTTGCTTACCAGTCTTGTATTTTTAGATTGGGTCTAGAAAACAAAGGTATGCTATAAAGGGACCTGTATGAGTCTTCTTGCTCCTATGCTGACCCTTGTTATCTGATACTTCTTTTCAAGTCATCTTGCAACTATCTTCCACAGTAGACAGAAGGGAACCCAGGAGAGTCACACACCAACCACACTGTTCATGGTACAAATTTGATCTCATCAAGTCACTCTCTGTTCCAAGATGAATAAATAGGTAAAAGCTTACACAAGGAAAAAGTAAAAGGGATAGAGGGGACCCGAATTTAAGAAATAAAAAGAGGGAAACAAAAACTTTTAAAATTCACATTGAATGTAGGAAAAAAAGATGACTGCAAACTGTTAACAGTGCTCTGGGGGAAAAATACTTTTCAAGAACGCAGAAAAAAACAGATAAAGGAATAACAGTTATGTTAAAGAATACAATAGGTATGGAGAACTGCAAATTACAGGTGTCCCCAAATAGTTGGTACAGAGCAGTTTTCAAAAGAAATAAAGAATAAAAGGGTTAATGAGCTCTAAGAAAAATAAATGGAAAAAACTATCTAGACACATCATGACAAATTTTTAAATTTCAGAAGTAATCATAGATACTCTAGCAAAAGAAATAGGGTGCATTCAGAGAAACACAAATCATACTTTTCTTCCATAATACTAAATGCCAGAAGATAATGGAACACTTTTATACAGAGTGTTGAGGGAATAGATTTGGAATTATAAATATTATGCCCACCAAATTTTCATTCAGTTGTGAAGTCAAAAAAAACATTCTTTGGTAATACAGAGTTTGGAAAGCATCCTACCCCTGTTTTCATGCACCCTTCTGAAAAAAAAATTACATATTTAGCTGATTGGGTGGTGAATTAAATTACCCAGTAATGATGAAGTCATGATAGAAAAGGACTAGTTGGGGCACTGAAGCAAACTCAGCAAAGATTTAGTAATTTTAAGTTGTTTTAAAATAATTAGAGTAGAAAATTGTGAAATGAAATCAAAGAATACAGAATTCAAAATTACAGAATATAAGAGGAAAAAGAAGCCTTTACAGAAACAGGTGACAGAAGTGGGAGCAGACATGTCTGTTATTCCAGTGCATGTAAGAGAGTTAAACCCCCCTGTTAAAAACTAGACACTGTGGACTACTTTTATTTTTCTCCTTCATCTAACAAGGTAATCAGTCATTAAGAGCTCCTAAAGCACAATACAGTGTGAGCGTGTGGTTGGGCTTATCACGTAGCCATAGATTGAGCTTTTAAGGACACAGTAAGGCTAAATGCATTGTGACAGTTTTACTACTTATGCATACTGTATAAGCCAGATCACCATGGTGTCAGCTCCCTACGTCCCACAGGATGACACTAAACCAAAGGAATCAGATGAGGGACTACACAAGCGATGGGTGCCTGTTGTGGAGGAGCAAATTCCATTCTGTACCTAAATTGTTACACAACTTGCAGCTGTACTCGAAGGCTGTAACTTAGAAAGTCCCCTCCCTAACTGGAAACAAAGGAGGCAGACGAGAAAGCATCTCTTGGCAGATTCCTGTAAGTTAGAGAGAGGGACTGCTTTCCCTCAAGTAGGAAAATGGATGAAAAATATCAGGTAATAATTTGCTCCTTGTAAGGCCACTCATCATCCTTTGTTCTGGGGTAATCACAGTATTTTCAAAGGCCTAGGTCATTCTGCCATTGACACTTTTTTACATGGCCTGTGTGGAGACGTTTAAGGTCACTAGAGTGCCAGTTAGTGAAGCCATTGCCCTACACAAAATTCATATTTTTTCAGGTCATTGTAGACTCCTTGTGAGTATCATTTTGAAAGGCTGTATAAACTTATGGTCACTGAAAGTGAAAGTTGCTCAGCCATATCTGACTCTTTGTGACCTCATGGACAGTATGTAGCCCACCAGGCTCCTCTGTCCATGGGATTCTCCAGGCAAGAACACTGGAATGGGTAGCCATTCCATTCCTCAGGGGATCTTCCTGACCCAGGGATGGAACCCAGGTCTCCTGCGTTGCAGGCAGATTCTTTGCCATCTGAGCCCCCAGGGAAGCCCACTTATAGTCACTGCTCCTGTCTCATTTAATTTTGCAAAACACTAAAACATGGTGGTTTGTCACTGCTTAATATCTTTAAGAGATATTGCTGATCATGTTTCATTCATTTTATTTCTAGTTGTGCTGTCTTCAGAGGTAATTCTTACTTAGGTGTTCAAGGTACTCTTTTTCCCTTTCAGAGCTGAAGGCCCTGATCTGTTTTTCTCAGCATCTCCTTTGTCTTTTATCCTTCACTTCTCATTTCCCCAAAGTTTCATTTAAAAAGGAAAAATTCATCTACAAATGAGTTAGATGTATCGAAGTTCCTTGTTACTTTGGGCAGTGTCATGCAACCTGACTCAGCAATACTCATAGTATATAAGTACTTAAAGGTTAATTGAATAAACAGATGAGAAATGTTAGTTTCAGAGTATAGTGTCTTTGAGATGAGATTGCTTCTGTGGAAATTGAGATGAAAATTTCACAGAAACTGGAAGGGTTCCAGGCTTAATTTATCACTTATTATGACCTTGGGAAGCTCCTTTAACTTCTTTGAATACTTAACTCCTACTGTGAAATGTGGAGATTGGATTAGATATCTGTGATTCTTTAAGAGACAAGTTAACAATTTGTGGTGTGCCTTTTATGTGTATGCAGTTTAATAGATGATAGAAAAGCCAAAGGCAGGGAAGTTAATTCCTTTGGGTTCTATTTTCAGTTCTAGTATTTTTAGTTACATATTGTATGTAACAAACCAATTCTGATATAAAGCTACTAAATGAGTAGGTTTTTTCTTTTACTGTTAGGTGACAAATCATCCAGAACAAGTTTCTCAGTCATTAACGCCTCAGCAGCAGCCACAGTACAACCTTCCAGAACGAGATAAACAATTACTTTTCTCAGAATATAATTTTGAAGATCTCAGTGCCTCATTTCGGAGCCTTTATAAGTCAGTTTTTGAGCAGTCACTTAGTCAACAAGGTGAGTTTTAATACTTTTTTGTTAATTGTTTATTGAAATTTTTTAAAGAATTATTTTCAGATTACACTGTTATATTTCCTTAATCTTAGAACATTACCATCATGATAAGGATTGAATGCCTTTTATGCCTTTACTGTAGTCTGTATATATAAGAAATCTATCTCGTCATGCATGCCTACTTCATTTGATTACTACTGGTATCCTGGAGCACTGTGTTAAAGTATTTTGACACTGCATTTGTGGCATGTGGGAAAGACTGTCATGATCAGTTAGTGATGTCTAGCATGCGAAGTGTTTTGAGTGGTAAATGTGGCATCACAAGAGTAGATGTGCCTTGCTTTTCTGTCCTGACTGCTGTTATCAAAGAGATAGCTATTAGAGTATGGTAGCACCAAATTTGTGATTTCATATGTGACACATACAAGTAAACATCGTAGTTACTAGTCATTATTTTGTACAACATACTTAAGTCAGCTTTAACGCTAAAAGAGATACTGTTTGAGATGCAGTATTATATTTCAACCACATACTAGATTTTTGCATTTATGTTGGGGTTTCTCAGGTGCATTTATGTATTACTGTCCTGTCAGCTGCTGGTTTAATTTTAATCAGAGTCATAGGATAGAATCAAGATGTCTCATTGTTATTCGCCCATAGAACACTAGTCAGAAATTGTTGGGAACTCAAATATTGAGGCATTGCTTTGTTTGGCAGGTTAACTATATTCCAGGTCAGAGAGTATACCTGTTCACAGCAGTAGACAAAATAGAAAAAATCCCTTCCTTTACATTTTAATACATATCGCTGACAAATATTATGAAAGTTAATGTTATACGTAAATATTACATGTATTGGTGAGTATCAGTAGTTTGTATAGGAAGTTAGTTTTCTGGTTAAAGTAAGAGTCACGTGTTTTCTCAAATTTTATATTAAATTTTCTTTCTATAAAAGTGCCAAAAAAAAAAAAAAAACCACCCATATAAGACTTTGCTAAGCAGATCCAGCTTTGCTGATCTCAGTACAAAAATACTGGCTTTGAAATATCAGTGGTAACAATTTCTCATGTTTGAGCCCAAGATGGCTGGAATCCTTAAGACTAAGCAAAACAAACAAACAAACAACTAGGCATCTCTAGTGCTCTGTTTCATTACTTTTATGGAACATTCTTGAGACAGACACAGTTTAGTGGCTTGTAATCCTCACAACTCTTATGAAGCACGTACTGTTGTTATCCCTATTTATAATTGAGGTGATTGTGACTTGGTGAGGTTAATAACTCTCCAGAGTTACCAAGTGTATAAACTGTAGTGCAGAGATTTTAATTCTTCTTTTCTGGCATTAAGAAATATGTAATCTTAACCCTTAAACTGCCATATTGGATTTAAAGTTTTTGAAGTAGTCAAGAGAAAGAGATCAAAAATAAATGGGCTTTATTTCTACTCTCTTTTGCCGAAGGTGTTCAGATCTGTAGAGAACCATCTTGAATGTGACTCAGTACCTCATCCTCTTTTCCCTTAATGTTTAGTCATCTTTCAAGGGGCTTCCTTGGTGGTTCAGTTGGTAAAGAATCCACCTGCAGTGTGGGAGACCTGGATCCCTGGGTTAGGAAGATCCCCTGGAGGAGGGCATGGCAACCCACTCCAATATTCTTGCCTGGAGAATCCCCATGGACAGAGGAGCCTAGCAGGCTGCAGTCCATGGGGTTGTAAAGAGTCTGACGTGACTGAGCAACTAAGGACAGCACAGCACATCTTTCAAGACAACCCAGATATTATTGCCTTTTCAAAGAAGGCTTCCTTGTATTTCGATGCCCCTTCCTAGGTAGAACAGGGAAGAAGCAGAGTTTCTGTATTCCCTCTGATTACTTTTGCTTTAGTACTTACAATGTTGGACATAATCTCCTCAAGTGTTTGTTTCTTCCCCTCGGCCATGAGCTATTGAGGACAGAGAATGATGTTTCTTCTCGGTAACCCCAAAGCCCAGGGTATGGTGGATATTCTATCAGCACTTGTTAAACTGAACCAGAATTGCTTCCTGACAGCATATACTTTTGCTCTGTAAATAATTTTGCAAATGTTTGTCATAAAATACCACTGAAATCTGGCCATCAGTGATCTTGCTTTCTCTGTTTCCAGGTTTGATGAACATCCCTTCCGAGTCTTCCCAGCAGTCCCACACTTCTTGTTCCTATCAGCACTCTCCCAGCAGTACAGTGAGCTCTCACCCACACAGCAACCAAAGCAGCCTGACCAACAGTCACGGCAGTGGCCTCAACACCACGGGCAGTAATTCGGCTGCACAGGTCTCACTGTCACATCCCCAGATGCACACACAGCCGTCTCCACATCCGTCCCATCGACCGCATGGTTTACCGCAGCATCCACAGCGTCCCCAGCACCCAGCACCACACCCACCGCAACACAACCAGCTCCAGTCACCTCACCCCCAGCACCCGTCTCCACACCAACACATACAGCACCATCCGAACCACCAGCATCAGACGCATCAGACGCTGACACATCAGGCACCTCCACCCCCACAACAGGTATCCTGTAATTCTGGTAAGTTTTTGTCTTCTGACTTGTGTTTGGCTGTGAATGCCAGTCTCTTATCTGGGGCTTATATATGTTTTCTGTCCGTACTCTTCTAATCTGTCGTCTTTTATGTTTCCTTGCTGTAGTCCTATAGTTGTTTGTAAGTCATTTAATCCATAGATTAACCTGGATTATTGTCTTGATTACAATTTATTAATATAAGCAAACTCAGCAACCCTTGCAGGTTTTGGTTTTTAACTCCTTGTCCTTCTGGAAAATGAGCATTTTAAAGAAGAATGTAATGCACAGTCTGTCTGCAATCTATTGTGATTCAGTATGGTATAGAAGAAAGAGTATAGATTTGTGTCTGAAAGACACAATCCTCATTATGTGTTTCAATCCTCATTATGACTCTTAGATCTTTGGTGCAGTAACTCTTTTAGTCTTGTTATTTTTTTATCTATAAAAATAAAACAACACCAGTATACAGTGCTGTTATGAGGATCATATTGGAAATACAAATATAAAATGCCTAGTCTGGCGTGTCTGCTTAGTCACTCAGTCATGTCCGACTCTGTGATGCTATGGACTGTAGCCTGCCAGGTTCCTCTGTCTGTGGAATTCTCCAGGCAAGAATACTGGAGCGGGTAGCCATTCCCTTCTCCAGGGGATGTTCCCAACCCAGGAATCAAGTCCTGATCTCTTGAACTGCAGGCATATTCTTTACTGCCTGAGCCACCATGGAAGTCTTGTACTTTGTTGAATGTTCCCACTTTTTCTTTCTTTGCATATTCCTGCCAAGTGTTTCATTTAGAATGACAGATTCATACCCTGAATTTTTTTTTTTTTTTAAGTCTGTTGCTCATAAGATAGGTCTTGATGGTTTCTGGTGAGATGCTTAACTGACATTGCTCACAGACCAGGCAGTCTCTGCATTGCACAACTCCAAAGGGCGCCACAGACTTCTGCAAGGTGAATGGGGCCTCTTGGAATTTTGAAGAATACAACTGGGTTCAATTCTTGGATAAAACACAGTGGCCTTGTTAAGTTATGTCACCTCTAGGTTCAATTTCATTTATTTGTTAAGTGCAGAGAAATAATACCTTTCCTGCCTGTCTCACAGAACAGATTGCCCCAACACAAGATATGGTGGGTTTGAATCCATTTATAAAACTGGATTGGGATCAGCCAATACCAGGAATAAGGCTAGCTCAAACTTTTGCTATCCAAGATTTATAATATTGTCAGTATTATTTTTATAGGTGTTTCAAATGATTGGTATGCAACACTTGATATGCTCAAAGAAAGCTGTCGAATTGCCAGCAGTGTTAATTGGTCAGATGTAGACCTCTCACAGTTCCAAGGTGAGTATTGGTTCCTTCTGCCTTATAACCAAATATACATGATCATGTGTTTTTGAGTACACTGTAAGTTTCTTTGAAATATGCATCTCCTTATATAGTGTTTCTTTTACAATTGGTACTATGCTTAAAAACACTTTGTAAAATTCTTAATTAAGTCTTTTGGCCAGTTGATGTAGTGAATGGTCACAGACAAGAGATCTGAGGGAAATAAGAATCAGTCTGAATAATTTAGAAAATATCACAAGCAAAAGATGACCAGTGGAAATTTTGAGGGCTGGAAAAAAATTGCTGTTTTCTTTGCAATGTTTGCAGGACCATGCTAACAGTATTTTTAATGTTTTTCTCATAGGTTTGATGGAGAGTATGAGACAGGCAGATCTCAAGAACTGGTCTTTAGATCAGGTTCAATTTGCTGATCTCTGTTCTTCTCTTAATCAGTTCTTTACACAAACTGGCCTTATCCACTCACAGAGTAATGTACAGCAGAATGTCTGTCATGGTGCCATGCATCCAGCAAAACCTTCCCAACACATCGGAACAGGTGTGGCTTTAATTTTCTTCTTTAATTTCTCTCTTTTTCTCATTCATCTTCAGTAACTGTTTAGGGCAGCTTGATATGTTGTTAATGATAGAAGTGATCCATTTGTATCTTTTTATTTCTAAGAAATAAATGAAATCAAGTAATTTATTTAACTGTATATCTTAGAAAAAGTAAGATAAAAGAAACTTTTTATTTACTTATTTTATTGTTTGTGATCTTTAACCTTTCAAGTTACCAATCAAGAAAATGTCTTAAGGATATGTACATTTTAATTGTGATAAGAACATAGCTTTAAAGTGTTACCAGTTTAAATTTGTATAGACTTGCAATGAAAATCAACACATATTATATATCTTCTAAGAATGTTAAAATTAAAGTTAATTTATTTAAAGAGTATACATAATGGAAGTCTCATTTAAGTTTTACTCTGAACTCAAAATTTGTGCTCTGTATTTTTCATCTCACTTTTCTTCTTTTATTCTTTCCCCTTTATAGCCATCTCATTTATTCTGTGAGATTGCAGTGCCTACAGTTTTCTAAAGTTTATATTCTGAGTTTAATATCCAGGTTCTTTCTCTCTTCATTTTAATTTCTTGATGCCTTTTATATCCAAGTTGACTTCTTTCCTGTTCATTGTCTTGTTTTAAAACTTGATGCTGAAAAGCCCTCTTTTTCTATCCTGAGTTGCTTCATTCAGTTGTTATCCTAGCTTATTTCACATACTTGATCTTTCCATATGCTCTAGCCCTAGTCCTTTTTGTGAATCTTCATTTCTGTGTCTTTTTTTGTTTAGTTTATTTTTTAATTGAAGGGTAATTAATTTACAGAATTTTGTTGTTTCCTGTCAAACCTCAACATGAATCAGCCATAGACATACATACATCCCCTCCCTCTTGAGCCTCCCTCCCATCTCCCTCCCCATCCCACCCTTCTAGGTTGATACAGAGCCCCTGTTTGAGTTTCCTAAGACACAGGCAAATTCCCATTGGCTATCTATATTACATATGATAATGTAAGTTTCCATGTTACTTTCTCCATACATATCCCCCTCTCCTTCCCTCTCCCTATGTGCAGAAGTCTGTTCTTTATGTCTGTTTCTCCATTGCTTCCCTGTAAATAAATTCTTCAGTACCATTTTTCTAGATTCCATATATATGCGTTAGTATATGACACTTATCTTTCTCTTTCTGACTTACTTCACTCTGTATAATAGGTTCTAGGTTCATCTACCTCATCAGAACTGACTCAGATGTGTTCCTTTTTATGGCTGAGTAATATTCCATCATGTATATGTACCACAACTTCTTTATCCATTCATCTGTTGATGGACATCTGGGTTGCTTCCATGTTCTAGCTATTGTAAATAGTGCTGCAGTGAACATTGCGGTACATTTGTCTTTTTCAGTTTTGGCTTCCTCAGGGTATATGCCTATGAGTGTGCCTGCTAGGTCATATGGTGGTTTTATGTATCTATACACATCACATTTATCTGTTCATCTGTTAATAAACACTTGGGTTGCTTCCATGTTTTAGCTATTGTAAAAAAGGTTGTGTAACATGAAAGTACAAATATTTTGTAGGCCCTGCTTTCAGTTATTTTGGGTATATACTCAGAAGTGGAATTGCTGGATCCTATGCTAATTCTTTTTTTTTTTTTTCTTTTTTTTATGCTAATTCTTATGTTTCATTTTCTGAGAAACCATCATACTGTTTTTCATAGCAACTGTACCATTTTACATTCCCACTAACAGTCATAAGGGCTCTAATTCCTCTACATCCTTGCCAACATTTGTTATTTTCTCTTGTTTTAATAGTAGCTATTTCAGCGGGTGTGTGGTAGAGTCTCATTATAGTTTTGATTTGTATGGTTAATGATGTTGAGCATCTTTTCATCTTATTGGCCTTTTTTAAATCTTCTTTGGGAAATGTTCTTTGCCCATTTTTTGATCAAGTTTGTTTTTTTGTTGCTGAGTTTTAGGAATTCTCCTTATTTGTGAATATTAACTCCTTATGAATTATAAGATTTACATATATTTTCTCCCATTCTTTTGTTTTCTTTTTTACTGTGTTGTTAGTGTTGTTTATTTTTCTTTTGTTCTGTATACCTTCAGTATAATATCCAAGAAATCATTGTCAAATTCAATGTCATGAAGCTCTATTTTCTTCTAAGAATTTTAAAATTTTAGGTCTTACATATAAGTCTAACCATTTTGAGTGAATTTTTGTATATGGTGTTATATAGCAGTCCAATTTCATTCTTTTGTGTGTGTGTGTGTATCTAGTTTTCCTGTTACCATTTGTTGAAAAGACTGTCTTTTGCCCCATTGAATGGTCTTGAACAGCTTGTCAGAAATCATTCGACTATATATATATGTGTTGCTGGATTTTTTATTCTGTTTCGTTGGTCTTTATGCCAGTACATTGTCCAACTATGGTATCTTTGTAGTAAGTTTTGAAATAAGAAGTGTGATGGAACTCTGCTCAATGTTATGTGGCAGCCTGGATGGGAGGGGAGTTCAGGGGAGAAGGGATACATGTATGATTATGGCTGAGTCCCTTCACTGTTCCCCTGAAACTGTCACAACATTGTTAATCAGCTGTACTGCAATACAAAATAAAAAGCTCAAAAACAAAAAAAGAAGTGTAGTCCACCAGCTTTATTCTTTTTCTGGGTAGTTTTGACTGTTCAGGGTCTCTTGCGATTGCATATGAATTTTAGGATGGCGTTTTCTATTTCTACAAAGGTCATTGAGATTTTTTTAATATGGATTACATTGAATCTGTAGATTGCTTTGACATATTAAGTCTTGAAGTCCATAAACATGACATGTGTGTCTATGTCATCTTTAATTTTTTTTCATCAGTGTGTTGTAGTTTTCCTTGTACAAGTTTTTAATCTCTGTAAGTAAGTTAATTTATTCCTAAGTATTTTATTCTTTTTGATGTCACTGAAAATGGGATTTTTTGTTATTTCCTTTTCAGATTGTTCATATATAGGAATGTGATTGAATTTTTCATGTTGACTTTGTATCCTGCTGCTTTGCTGAATTCATTCCTTATAACAGTTTTTTGTGTGTAATCTTTAGGGATTTTTACACATGAAATTATATCTGTGAACAGAGATGAATTTACTTCTTCCTTTTCCAGTTGGATGCCCTTTGTTTCTCTTTTTTACCTAATTACTCTGGCTGGGATGTCCAGGATTGTGTTGAATAAAAGTGGTGAAAGTGGACATCTTTGCTTTGGTCTTAATCGTAGCGGAAAACCTTTCAGTCTTCTACTATTGAATATGATGTTTGTTATGGGATTTTCATACATGGCTTTTATTATGTTGAAGTGATTTCTTTCTATTCCTAATTTGTTGAGTGTTTTTATCATGAAAGGGCTTCCCTCGTGGCTCAGACAGTAAAGAATCTCCCTGCAATGCAGGAGATGTGGGTTTGATCCCTGGATTGGGAAGATCCCATGGAGAAGGGAATGACTACCCACTCTAGTATCCTTGACCTGGAGAATTCCATGTAAAGAGGAGTGTGGCAGACTACATCCCGTGGGGTTTCAAAGAGTCAGACACAACTGAGCAACTAACACCTTCACGCTTTTATCATGAAAGGTGTTGACTTTTGTCAAATCTTTTTCTGCATCAGTTCAGATGATTGTGTGGGTTTCCCCCCCCTTCATTCTGTTAATTTGGTTATATTACACTTAACAGTTTTAGTTCTTCAAATATGTGGTAGAATTCACCCATGAAGCCATCAGATCCTGGGATTTTCTTTGTACAGGTTTTTTTTTTTTTTTTTTTAATGTATTGAATCTTCTTACTCATTATAGGTCTGTTCAGGTTTCTTCTTTTTTCATTATTCAGTTTTTGTTGATTTTGTGTTTCTAGTAATTTGTCTATTTCATCTAGAGTGTCCAGTTTGTTGGTATACAGTTATTCAAAGAGTTCTCATTCTTTTTATTTCTGTAGAATTAGTAGTAATGTTACTATTTTGAGTTCTCATGTTAGTAATTTGGATCTGTCTTTCTTAGTCTATTTAGTTAAAGCATTGTCAGCTTTGTTTTTTTCTGAAGAACCAACTTCTGGTATTACAGATTTTTCTGTAATGTTTTACTGTTCTCTATTTCATTTATCTCTGCTCTAATCTGTACTACTTCTTCCTGTCTGCTGGCTTTGGGTTTGGTGTCTTCTTTTTGTAGGTCTGTTTTTTAATGTAAGTCTTTATAGCTATAAATTTCTGTCTCAAAACTGCTTTTGCAGTTTCCTATAGGTTTTGGTATGTTCTGTTTTTGTTTGTATTATCTCTCAAGTATGTTCTGATTTCCCTTGCGACTTCTTTAATCCATTGGTTAAGTGTGTTAATTTCCACAAATCTGATAATTTTCCTGTTTTACTTCTTTTTTTGATTAATTTGTCCCGCTGTGGTCAGAGACTTCCCTGGTGGTCTAGTGGCTAAGACTCCATGCACGGTATACAGAGGGCCCAAATTGAATCCTTGGTCAGGGAACCCGTATGCCACAACTAGGATTGAAGATCTTCCATGCAATAGCTAAGACCCAGTTCATCCAAATAAATAAATATTTTTTAGAAATCTGTTGAGACTTGATTTATAGCCTAACATGGTTTATTCCGGAAAATATCTGATGCACTTGAGAAGAATGTTTATGCTGTTATTGTTGGGTAGAATGTTCTATATATGTCTATTAGATCTAGTTGGTTTATCATGTTAAATCCTCTGTTTGCTTATCTTCTGTCTGGTTGTTCTATCCATTATTGAAATAATGGGTATTTAAGTCTCCAACTATAATTGTAGAGCTGTTTATTTCTCTTTTCAATTCTGTTTTTGCTTCATGATTTTTGCAGTCTATTATTAGGTGCATAAATGTGCATAAACAATTATAAATGTTTATAATTGTTCTGTCTTGCTGTATTGCCCCTTTTGTTGATATATAATATCCTTTACAGGGAGTAAGACTTTACAAGATATCTCATAACCTTTTTTGGTTTAAAGTCTTTTGTCTGTTATTAGTACAGCAATCTCTGCTCTCCTTTGGTTGCTATTTGCATGGAATATCTTTTCATCCTTTCACTTTCAATCTGTTTGTGTCTTTGGATCTCAAGTGAGTCTCTTATAGTCAGCATATGGTTGGATCATGTGTTCTTATCCATTCTGCCAATCTCCATCTTTTGATAAGTTTGATCCGTTTATATTTAAAAGAATTATTGGTAAGAAGTGACTTTTATATTTTACTATTTGTTTCCTATTCGTTGTGGCTTTTTTTGTCCCTTATTTCCTGCATTACTATCGTCTTTTGTGTTTAGTTGATTTTTTGTAGTGAAATGTTTAAATTCCTTTCTCATTTCTTTGTATATTCTGTAGCTGTTTCTTTGTGGTTACCATGGCAATTGAGTTTAACATTCTAAAATTACAATACACTAATTTGAATTTATATCAGTGTAACTTCTATAGCATATGAAAGCTCTGTTCCTTTTCGTCTTCACCTCTGCCTCTGTTGGTTGTCGATGTCTCAGAATTACATGATTCTACATTGTGTGCCCAAAATATACACTGATAGTTATTTTAAATGTGTTAGTCTCTTAAATTATATATAAAACATGTGAAGCTGCAAACCAAAGTTACAGTAATATGAACTTTTATACTAATAGCTTTTAGAAAACATATTAGCATGTTAAATCATATATAGAACAAAAAGTGGAGTTAAAAATCATTGTTATGATAATGCTATCTCCATAATTGCACATGTATTTACCTTTATTGAGATCTTTATTTTTTCTCATGACTTTAAGTTACTATCTAGTGTCCTTTGATTTCTTCTTGCAAGACTCTCTTGACCATTATCTTCCAGGACAGGTCTAACAGTAACAAACTGCCTTAGCTTTTACTCATCTGGGAATGTCTTAATTTCTGCCTCACTCTTGAAAGGACACTTTTACCAGCTGTAGGATTCTTTGTTGACAGGTTTTTTTTGTTTCCTCTCTCTCTCAGCACTTTGAATAGATTGACCTTCTGGCCTCTGAAATTTCTGATGAGAAATCTGCTTATTGTCTTAATTGAGGATTCCTTGTATGTGACAAGTCACTTCTTTCTTGCTGCTTTCAAAATTCTCTCTTTATCTTTGTCTTTTGAAAATATACTTGTAATGTGTCTTGGTGTGGGTTCCTCTGACTTCATCTTACTTGGAGTTCAGTGAGCTTCCTGGATGTTTATAGTCCTGTCTTCCATCAAATTTGGAAGATTTTCACCTACTATGTGTTCAGATAGTCTTTCTACCCCTTTTCTTTCTTTTTTTCAGGAACTCCCAGAATGCATAATTGGGCTGCTTGCTAGTGTCTGACAGGTCCCTTAGGCTCTGTCTGCTTTTCTTCAGTATTTTTTCTTTCTGTTAATCTGTCTCAGTAATTTTCATTGTCCTATCCTCTCTTCAAGCCTGCTGATTGTTTTCCTCTGCCTGCTCAGGCCTTCTTAAGTCCCATCCTCTGCTGTCCTGTCAGAGTGGCCAGGTATCTCTTATGGATTCTCTCTAGACTGAGATCCTGGATTATTTTCTTAAAGCCCTTTGTTCCTAGACTTCTGTGGTCATTTCTTTTTGATCCTTGATCTTTACTATTGTGTTCTGGTTTTTGTTGTTGCTCAGTCGTGTCTGATTCTTTACAACCCCATGGACTGTGGGACACTAGACTTCCTGTCCTTCACTGTCTCCCAGAGTTTGCTCAGACTCATATGTCCATTGAGTCAATGATGCCATCCAATCATCTCACCCTCTGTCACCCCTTTCTCCTCCTGCCCTGAATCTTTTCCAGTCTCAGGGTCTTTGAGTGGGCTGTTTGCATCAGGTGGCCAGAGTATTGAAACTTCAGCATCAGTCCTTCCAGTGAACACCCAAGATTGATTTCCTTTAGGATTGACTGGTTTGATCTCCTTGCAGTCCAAGGGACTCTCAAGAGTCTTCTCCAGCACCACAGTTCAAAAGCATCAATTCTTCGGTGCTCAGCTTTCTTCAGAGAGTTGTTTAGAGATGTGTCCAACTCTTACATCCATACATGACTACTGGAAGAACCATAGCTTTGACTAGACGGATCTTTGTTGACAAAGTAATGTCTCTACTTTTTAATATGCTGTCTAGGTTGGTCATAGCTTTTCTTCCAAAGAGCAGCATCTTTTAATTTCATGGCTGCAGTCACCATCTGCAGTGATTTGGGAGCCCAAGAAAATAAAGTCTGTCACTGTTTCCCCATCTATTTGCCATGAAGTGATGGGACTGGATGGCATGATCTTAGATTTTTGAGTGCTGAGTTTTAAGTCAGCTTTTTCACTTTCCTCTTTCACCTTCATCAAGAGGCTCTTTAGTTCCTGTTCACTTTCTACCATAAGGATGGTGTCATCTGCTTATCTGAGGTTATTGATATTTCTCCCGGCAGTCTTGATTCCAGCTTGTGCTTCATCTAGCGTGACATTGTGCATGTTATACTCTGCATATAAGTTAAATAAGCAGGATAACAACATACAGCCTTGACATGATATACCCCTTTCTCTATTTTGAACCAGTCTGTTGTTCCATTTCTGGTTCTGTTACTTCTTGGCCTGCATGCAGGTTTCTCAGGAGGCAGGTGAGGTGGTCTGGTATTCCCATCTCTTTAAGAACTTTCCACAGTTTGTTGTGACCCATACAGTCAAAGGCTTTAGCATAGTCAATGAAGCAGAAGTAGATATTTTTTTGGAATTCTCTTGCCTTTTCTCCGACCCAGCAGATGTTGGCAATTTGATCTCTGGTTCCTCTGCCTTTCCTAATCCAGCTTGTACAACTGGAAGTTCTTGGTTCATGTACTGTTGAAGCCTAGTTTGAAGGATTTTGAGCATTACCTTGCTAGCATGTGAGATAAGTGCAATTGTGTGGTAGTTTGGATATTCTTTGGCATTGCCCTTCTTTGGAATTGAAATGCAAACTGATCTTTTCCAGTCCTGTGGCTATGATTTTCTTAATTATTTCCTGCCATCTTTCATTTTTATTCTCAGCACTTCCCTTCCTGCTAGGGTCCCCCAATTCCTTCTTGATTCTTAGTGCTATTCCATTCACAGCCTGCCAGACGCAGAAGACCTATAGTTTTCCCATAGTGTTTGTCTCCGAACTTTAGACTTTTCCTTCTGAGTCAAAAGAACTTTAGCCAGCCCTGGCCTGGTAAGCCATGTTGATCAACTCTGGTGTTAAGTATCTGTCACCTCTTGGCTGTTGATGTCTGTTCAACAGACACTCAGCTTTTGTTTTGTTTTTTTTTTACATGCCTGCCTGCTGCTTTCTGTTTTAAGTCCTAGCCATTTTGTGTCATTCTTTTATTCTCCTCCTTGCATCCCTCTTTATTTCACATTTATTCAGGTATCTCATTTCTCTCATCTCTATCCCCCAATAATTCTTCACCACATTTTCTTAGAAATGTAGTGTAAGAGGGGACTTCTCAGAGAGCTGTTATTTTTATCCTTTTATTTAACAAGTAAGGACACTGTGATCCAAAGAGAGAAAGTGATTTGCCTAAGATGGCAAAGTTCATTTGGATATAGATCTTGACTCCCAGAATATAGCCTCTCCATATCATTCAAACTCTTCCTGTCCTGTATGTTTTCAAGACTCTCCTTTTGATAAATACCTCTTTGGGCTTCTTAGAGATGCCAGAAATTAGTGTTATAATGTGTTCATGTAGAAGGGGAAAGAAGTAAAGGATGTTGTAACACACCAGTGTATTGCCTCTTACTCCTAAATTGTTTTACCTGTATTTACAGTTTGTCTTGTCCAGTAATGTTTAAGTCCTCTAGTGGTGCTGTTCTTAATGTGATACTCCACTTAAAGGTCATTAAATACAAATAGGTGTGCATGCGTTCATTCAGCAAACGTTTGTTTACAGCTTTCCTATGGCTGACTATATAGTGGGAACTAGGAATAATGAGTTCTCTCCCAAATAGTCACTGATCTCAAGGGGCTCACAGCCTGATAAGATTTGAGACAAGTCTATCAAGAAATACTGTATTATGAGGACTACATTTCTGCCACAGGGCAATGAGAATAAGAGAAAAGGGCTTACCTGTTTTGGGGAGAAAGAAAAGCTTTGTACAAGATGATACATTTCAGCTGGACTTCGCAGTTTAAGTGGGATTCTCTGTGACAGAGAAGTCTGATCACTTCTCTGCCCAAAACCTTTCATTAGTGCCCATTTTTCTCAGTAAAGACCGAAGTCCTTATACTGTGGCCCTACGTAGTCTGCTCCCCCATTACTCTCTGGCCTTGTCTCCTTTCCCACCCCCTCCTGTCAGCCCTGCTTCTGCACTGCTGGCCTCCCTGCTGTTACTTGAACACTCCAGACATACACCGCCTACCTCAGGGCCTCCATACTTGCTCTTTCCTCTGTCTTGAGCGACTTCCCCAGATAGACACATGACTCAAGTTTTTCCCTAAAAAAGCACCTACTCAAGTGATGACTTCCCTGATCATCCTACTTAAATAGTGCCTACTGTCCAGCACTCCTTTTCCCCCTCCTTGCCTTATTTTCCTCCATAGTGTGTATAATGTGCTATTTAATTTATGTTTCTCCCTTCCTCCCATCTTCATCCTTCCCAATAATCTGAAAACAAGTTCCAAAAAGACTGGGAGTTTTATTTTTCATTTACACTTACTAGCACAAATACTTCTTAAATGAATGAATGGTCATTCAACAAAAGTCTGCTTTTAAGAAATACGTTTTGTGATTAGATTTGTTGTTGAAATATAGTTGATTTGCAATATTAGCTTTAGGTGTGCAGCACAGTGTAGATTTTTAAATTCTCATGACTACATTCTAAATATTATAGGATCTCAGAAATCTTTGTAAACTGCTTTGTAAGTTAATTTTTTGCTTAGAAAGTCCAAGTACACGCTCATTGTTCAGTCTGTAATGAGAACATGGTGGAGGGGGGGATGAGAAGTAATGAGAATCTCTCCATGAAAATAAAAGTGTTATGAATGTGACAGTTTCAAAAAGTTAAGGCCACTTGTTTAATGTGGGTGTCAGTTTATGCCCATCATCTTGTTTATTTTCATAATTCTTCCCTAATTCTCACCTGTCTCCTCCTTTACTCAGAGGAGTGAAGCCCCGTAGCCTGATTCAGCCTTAAGAAAGAACATGAGCCACAAATGTGAAGGCTGGTCAGTACTTGGCAGAACTTTTTGTCCTGCAAAAATACACTAGAGTTACAACTTCGTATAACTTTTCTCTTCTTCTCAAGTCTTCCGTATGGCAGATTGGTCAAAGACCTCAGTTCTGACTTTAAACTTTTCTATAAAAAAGCATGTCATCTTGGGAGACAGTAGCTGGAAGTCAGAAGTCTTGGGTTCTCTCCCTGGTTCTTTCCCTTCTTCTCTTGTCTCACTTCCTCACCTGTATGAACAGAAGTAGGGCTGGGTTAGATTATTTCTGAGGCTGTCTCAAGCTTGGACAGTCTTAACTTTCCAGTGGCAGGTGGAAACTCGGAGTGGCCAAAGATAGTGTGCCCTACCTTGAATACAAAAGGAAGATTTTTCTTCTCTTTCTGTTTTCTCTGGGAAAATGATCACTGTTTGCTAGTTTGATTACGGTATTCCTAGAGTGCAAGTGTAGTCTTTGTGAAACACTAGCATACCTTAGGGGGAAAGCCTTTCCAGGATTCCAGATGTCTCATAATGTAAAACTGATGTGACGATGGTTCTTCCGCAGGAGTTAATGTGGGTGCCTGCGTGATGCTTCCTCCCCTCCCTTTCTGTTTGCATTAGGATGCAATGTAATTGATGTTTTGGAGCTGTTATACTTGATGACTGCTGTCAGTGAAAGCATATTAATTTAAGAACCCTCTGAAGTGCTATTTAAATAAGATCTATATTTCCCATTTTCACACTTCTAAATAATACATTGTTAATCACTTTTGAGGTGGCTCTTTTACTTTATATAAATCTTTCCTATCATTTTGGGCCTTCAGTCACTTTGTTAATCAGCTTGGGCACACTGAGGTCTGCTTTCAGGATGAGAACATCAGGGCAGTAGAGACAACTGTTACTGGAAAGAACCTATGAGTTAGAGCTGAATTGTAGCCTCTGTCAAATTGCTGTGTCTTTGGACAAGTCAGCTCAGCCTTCTGAGCATCAGTTGCCTCATCCATAAAATGAGATAATCCCTGTCTTGCCTTCATTGTGGGCCTACAGGGAGACTCAGATGAACTAATGAATATGAAAATGCTTTTGAGCTATGATAAGGTATGTAACAACAACAGACATAACTGGCCTGCATGCTTCCATAGAATTAGAGGTGGTGCCAGAATTAGCACCAGTGTACTCACACCCATCCCGGCACCCTGTCTGAAAATCCAGCATCACCTCTGGCAGAGTTTTAGCATCCAGAAGGAGAGAATCTCCCTTCTGTTTTCATCTTCACTTTACCTGCTTAATTTAGTTTTAGGTAACAATTCTATTAAGATTTTTGTGCTTGATTTGTTACTTATGGTAATAGGTTTTCCTTCTTTGTTCTTTTCAATCTGATTAGGAAATCTGTACATAGACTCCAGGCAAAATCTCCCTCCTTCAGTGATGCCGCCCCCTGGTTATCCTCACATCCCACAGGCACTCAGCACTCCAGGAACAACAATTGCAGGTAATTTGAGGCATGATGTGTTGGGGTTGGTGCTCAGAGTTTAATACTGAAAGGCTTTTTTAGCTTTCCCAGCGGTGAATGAGGCTACCTCAGGAGGGAGTGAACTCCCTGTTTCAGAGAGAGGGGTGGGGTGCAGAATACGTATAAAACGAGGATCATAAGGGAACCTTGTAGAGACTTCTGGGGGATTAGTGAGAGCGTGTGCGTTGAGTTCCTGGCACGAAGAAGTGTTCAGGTGTTTGTTTCTACTTCCTTTCTCCCCTCGCAAGTCACTGCTGATGTTGCCTCCTTCCTTCCAGGCCATCACGGAGCCATGAGCCAGCAGCACATGATGCCTTCCCAAGCCTTCCAGATGCGGCGCTCTCTTCCTCCGGATGACATCCAGGATGACTTTGATTGGGATTCCATTGTGTAGAGCGTGTTTTTCAAGGCACCAGACCCAGAGTCACCTTTCTGTGCAGTGGAAGGGAAAAGTTTAAGAGAATCCAGTTGAGAAAACAAAGTTGCTAATCATTTTACCAATGTTATAAAAAAATTTTTTGAAGACAATCAAGAAGATTTTAGCTGGATGACTTACTGCTTTTATCTGACCCAGACGAGTACTACATGTTTGTCTCCCGCCAGCTGCCCTATGTAGCTCCTAACTGTTGTGTGATTTGAACAGCTTTTGCATATTGTGTCAGTTTGATGTTGACCACAAGTGCCAGACTGATTTTTCAGACAGAGCCTGTTTTGCTGCAAGCAGTTTATAGATGCATATGTATAAATATGTGTACAAAAATTACTAAAAGCCTTCAGTTTTTTTCTAATTGGATTATTATGTCTTGAGAAGAAAGTTACTGTGAGTTTTTATTCCTTGTTAGGCTATTTTCTGCAGGATGCTTTTAACTGATGTAGGCAACTGAAAGGAAATAGATTTTTTTCAAAGCCCAGTTCCCCTTATTGAAAATCTTTTTTGGAAATGTGAGTATTGAGTTCTCCTTAGTAAGTCATAGAGAACCCAGAGTTTGATACTCTCCAAACAATCTAAAGGGGCATGTTGTTCCAGAGGAGCAGGAAGGACTGACCGGATGTTTTTTGATGCCTGGGGGATTCTAGAGTTCGTGTTGTACCTTGTCAGCATCTGTTTTTCTAAGTCTACACTGTCTGCCAATTCTAAATGTGTTTGATTGATTAGAATCTGGGCATTCTTGGCTTTTTAAACAAATCAGTGTCTCCACATTCACTTACGTATTTATTATTCAAAAGTGTTATTTTAATATTTATTGCTATCTTCTGTGAATGCCCAACTCCTGTTGGCATTAAGAAGAAATGCAGTGTCTGCAAGCACAGAATTAGTTTTCTTGATAAGAGTTTACAGACAAGACAATCAGAGATTGTGTCTTTCTCTTTGTCATTATTCCTGCCTTGTGAGTATATTCTCTATCTTTGCGTTCCTGCTGATTGAGACATTAGCTCAGTAAGATTTTCTGGAATTTGAATCTGAGCTCATTTGGGCAACAGAACAGCAGGGCAGTGCTTGTAAAGCAACTCCCCGCCCCCGCGTTCTCTTTCCATTTAGGGAGCACTGAAAGGCGCGTAGAGCCACACGTGGGTTTTATTTGCCTCACTCTCCAGTGCAGTTATTGTCGCTGGCCTGCTGTTTCTGTTGTCCTGTGTGTCTGTGTATGCATGCCATTTGGTTCCTTTCTTTGAATGCAGCCTGCATCTTAGGATTTTTTATTAGTTTGTTTTTTTGGTTGTTGTTTTGTTTTGTTTTATATCACAGTGATTTTGCATGGATTGATTGTCTTAGTTTTATAATGAAACTGAGAGAAATGAGATTTCTTTTTTCAATGAATAGATTTTGAATTGGTTCTTTAGGCCAAAAACAGATTTTTTTTTTCTCAGTTCTAATGGGAAAATAAAATGTTCCATCAAATCAAGGAGTACTAACTGCTCACTGGTTGCTCTTTAGCATTACTAGTCTGTCAGCCATGCTTAAGTCACTTTAATTACCCTTACTGATTCTGTGATTAAGTAATCTCTACTTGGACTAAGCAAAACATCTTTATTTCTCTGTGTGTATGTGAGAGTGTTTGTGAACGTCCGTGGGTATTTTTTTAATGGAGTGTTGCCTTGAATGAGTTACTGGGAAGCCAGCCATGGTAAGGGCTGGTGAGGTTGGGGAGAAAGGAAGGGCTCTATGTTCCTGTTGTTTGGACCCTGCTTGGCATGAAAAAGGAAATTCAGTTCCAGTCCCTTGGATCAGTAAAAATCGGGGGATTCTGGAAAGGCAGCCAATAGGCCCCTGTTGGATGGATCAGAGGCAAAATGAGATAGCAGCCTGCAGAGAAAAAGCTTGGGAAAAAAGGGGGGAGGGTGATTCTTAGTCTGCACAAGTCATTGTTCTCTAGATACCAAAATAGCTGTTTTGAAACTTTAAATTGTGTGGGTAGCAGTGTGCACTTTAAACAATTTGAGTATTGGAATGCAGTAGCTTATACTGAGTGATTCAAGTAGAAACCACTGATGAAGATTTTACAAATTGTGTGAGGCTAATTTCCCATTCAGCAATCATTTACTGATTTGCAGTGATGAATATTTTTGTGACAATTTAAACTTACCATGAATGGCCCTGGAGGCAGAGCCTCCACCCAGACCATCCCACTCTAGTTAATGCACATGAGTGGGAAGCCCAGGACAGGCCTCCTGGTGGTTCCGGCCAGACACAGCTACCTGGCGAGGTGCACCGCATCCCTCTAGTGGCTGTCTCAGTGGGTAGTTGTCATTGCAAAGCAAGTTCTGTCTTGGGCTTAAATTGACTGAAGACTTGGGGAAAAGAATGAAATGCATATAATCAAATGGGGGCACTCTGTCCAGGAGAATAATCCGACTGGCATTTGTGGCAGTTTTTGAAATGTAAATGTATTCATGTGTGTTCTTGTAAATACATGTCTTTCAGATGTCCTTTGAAGTGGGAGGGAATCAATCTGGGGATTATTTCAAATGGAATAGAGTATTTTGATATTGTTCATTCAGAGGGTGATGTGTACATATCTATATTGTATATATGTGATGAAATGCATTGGCTTTTTGTGCAAACACAATCTGCTCTCTGTACTGCTGTTGGCCAGTCAGTGTTTTAATGTTTCTACAGTTTTGCTATTGCACGATTTCATATTTTGCCTCTATGATGAACGGCACCCATTCTTTGTAACTGTTTAGTGCTGTAAAGAAATATTCCAAGTGTCATTAGGATTGTTGCTGCCAGAAGTGATATGCATGAATGGCACTTAAAATAAATATATTATGTTAACTCTATTTACAACACCAATTGGTCTGTGTCATTTGCTGCAGTTGAGGGAACAAGATTGGAGCTAGTCCAGAAGCAGAAAGCCTGCAGTCTTTCCTTCCTTGGAGTCTTGGAGATTGTGTCCCATGTATTGCTGCCTCAGAACAGTCATTGCTGCTGTTTACTGACCATCTCACTTGCTCTGTGAACTTGGGGAAATTATTTCCTTTCTCTCAGCCTCATTTTCCTCATTTACAGTTCCTATAAAGTGAGAATAATACCTGCCTCCTACAGTTGTAGAGGGATTAAATTAATTAAGGCATTTAGGACAGCACCCGGCACATAAAAAGTACTCAGTATGTGCCAGGTGCTATGCTAAGTAGATACTGTTACCATCATCTTACCTGTGGGAACAACTCACACAGAGGTGTGAAAGCATCCCCAGATCCTTTGTTGACAAGTGGTAGAGCCATAAGGTTTGAATCCAGATCACTTGACTCCAGCCTCGTGTTCCCTTACACCCTCCACATTACTTCAGGGGAATTTCCCCAGACCCTAGTCTTGCCCCCAGCACTGCCTTCCCAGAGAGCTCTTTCCAAGAGGTCAAAGTGGAGTTTCTTAATATCTGTGGAGCCCACAGTGTCAGGCCTTCCCCTGAGAAATCCAGAGATGAGAAAGCCACAATTCCCATCTGTCCGGGGTGCAGACTTCCCATGACAGGGAGCAAATGCCAGCGCAGGGACACTGCCTGGGGAAGCTACTCTGAAGGTGCACCCTGGCAGGAAGATTCTGGGGGTGAGCAGTTAGGTCATACTGAGGCTGGGGCATTGGCTTAGGGAAACCTTGGGTGGGCATGGGCTATTTTGAGTCCGCATAGGGTCCTTGATGGACAGGGAAGGCATTTCCATTTATATCACTATTCTGAGCCAGGCTGGGAAGCTAGAGTAGCATGGAGAAGGGGTGGAGTTGAAGCTAGAGAAGTGACAGATTGCTAGTTAAGAGCCAAGCACCAGTGATCCTATGGGATGAGTGGTGGTGTCCCAACCTGATTATGGAAACGTGCTTGATGACACTGATGCAAGACCGACAATACTGGTGGGAAGTAGACTTGAAGCTATGGTCTGTCTCAGGAATGGGAGGACTTCCTACCAACCCCACGATCCTGCCCAAGACCTGTCCCTGCTTCTGACTTGACCTGTACAACCCTGTCTACTTCAGGTTCCTTTTTGTCTGAGCATCTCAACACTGAATGTCATTCTACTGGGTAAAGGTACATGTTCTGTAAAACATTGCCCTTGGATGCAAGTCAGCTACTTCCACTGTAACCAAGAATTAGGAAAAATGGCTGTGTTGGGCTTACTGAGACACTATTTATCGCCAACATGATTTTCCAGAGGATTTTGGACTTAACCTCCTGGTGTCTTCCTCCATGTGATAAACTAGTCAACCACACATTTGGTAAGTGACTGCTCCAGAGCCAGAGTCCAACCCCAGGTCAAGGCTGCTTTGGCCCTGCTTTCAAGCTGTGTCCCTGAGCAACGCTGACCCCAGAAGTCAGAGTAGGGCAGTTACCATGTCTTCCTTGTTTCTTTACATTACTTACTCCAAGAAAATGCAGGCAATCAGATTTCCCCTTAAACTGTGTGGTAGATACTCTTGTTATCAACCTATTGCAAAGAAAGAATCTGAGCCAAAAAGTGATTAAGTCACCTGCCCTGGATTTGAGATGATATTATTTCAAACCCAGGCTGTCCAGCCACAATGTCTGCACTGCACTGCACTGTTCTGGCATTCCATACCAGGCAAGGACCTGGAGTCTTAGAACAAAGCCATGAGGCCGCAGTAAGGAGCAGAGGCCACCAGAGGGCGCAGGGCCACCAGCTGTGTCCTCTTCCTCGTTTGGAAGGCTTCCTTTACCACAAGTGCTGTGTTCTCTCCTCTGCAACCCCCACGGAGCTGGCTGCTCCTCCAGATAGACAGGGACCCCCAGAGCCCAGCTCTCAGAATCTGTTCACTCATCATGAGAGCTTGCTGGAGGGAGCCAAGGAGCCCCCTCTAGTCTGGAGTGGGGCCCACTCTAGAGCAGCCTCTGAGCAGAGACATCACTTTGCCAACAAAGGTCCATCCAGTCAAAGCTATGGTTTTTCCAGTAGTCATGTGCGGATGTGAGAGTTGGACTATAAAGAAGGCTGAGTGCTGAAGAATTGATGCTTTCCAGCAGCATGCTGGAGAAGACTCTTGAGAGTCCCTTGGACAGCAAGGAGATCAAAGCAGTCCATCCTAAAGGAAATCGGTCCTGAATATTCATTGGAAGGACTGATGCTGAAGCTGAAGCTCCAGTACTTCAGCCATCTGATGTGAAGAGCTGACTCGTTAGAAAAGACCCTGGTGCTTGGAAAGATTGAAGACAGGAAGAGAAGGGGGCAACAGAGATGGTTGGATAGCATCACTGACTCAAAGGACATGAGTTTGAGCAAACTCTGGGCAAGATAGCGAAGGACAAGGAAGCCTGGCGTGCTGGAATCCATGGGGTTGCAAAGAGTCGGACATAACTTAGCTACTGAACAACAGCACCTGAGCCTGCTGCCCTGGCCCAGCCACAGTCAAGCCCACTGTCCCCTACTCCAAGGTTAGGGTGGGGAAGGTTGGGCTCCCATCCACCCCAGCTGAGTTTCCTGAGGCTCTGCTCTTCTGGGACCTCAGTTGATGCATTATTTGGGCAGGTGTGGGGAGGGCCATGGTCAGGCCAGCCACAAACCTTGCCACTGTACATCCACCCTTGTCCTCCCACCCCTCCCTTCAAGCCCCCCACCCCCACCCCCACTCACACATCAACCCCTTTGGCCATCACAAACATTATGATTATTGCCACTATTTGCCAGGCCCTGTGCCCAGCACTTGACAGCCGTTATCTGAGTTAGCACTCCCAGTGCCTTGGAGGTTGATGTCATTTATCTCCCTTTTACTGCTGGACAATGCCATTCAGAGAGGTGAAGTCATTTGCCCAAGGTCACCGTCAGAGGTTGGCAAGGGGATGGGAACCCAGAGCTCCTTACTCCTGTCTGCTCTTGGCACCAGGGCCTATGACCTCTTCCACAACACTCCCCGGTTGCCCTTGACCTTTCTCAGGGCCAGTCTCCACCCCCATTCCAACCCACCCCACCCTAGCCTGAGCTGACGTCACTGGGTGAATGCCACCCATCTCAGGACGCAGCCCCCAGAAGGTCAGAGGGGCAACTTCCTGTCCCAACAATGGCAATAAAGATGCCCGAGGACACTTCTCACCCTTCCCACACCTGAGTGACGTCCATAGGCAGAGGCCTTCCCGGGAACGGTCCTCCGAGAGCGTGTGAGTGTGTGAGCTGTGACTGGGGTGGGGTCGGGGTGGGGGGGGCGCGTGTGTGTGGAGGTCCCGTAAGTCAGGGTAACCACGGGTGCTGACTGTGCTCGTGTGGCCTTGCGAGCATGTGAGCAAGGCCTTATATGTGTGTGCTTGTGTGTCTGTGCCCGGGTACGTGTGTTGCCTGTCTGACTGTGACCGTGTGCCTTGGTGTGCCCGTGTGTGACCACGAACCGCAGACAGGAGAGAAAGCATTTTGTCGGAAGGGACGGCCGGACGGCTCCTGACCTCATCAGCCACTCGTGTCTTCCCCTACGGCCCCCGCCCCAGGAAACACTTGCCTGAGGATAGAGCTGGGGTTAGGATTCTCAGATCTATTTTCCCCCCTTTCTCATCATATTCCTGGCCTGGCCCCTGTCACTGCTCCTTCCTGCTGTGGCCCTTTGGACAGTTACCCAGATCTATCTAAACCACCTGTTCCTGCCCCGGGGCAGCTCCTACCCTCCTCCTTGTCCCCCCACCCCCCAGAATTTCCTGGTCAGACCAGAAACTGGTCTACTGTGAGCTGCTGGCCTATGCCTCAGCACGTTCCCTGCAGGCCTCAAAGGCCAGAATCACACCTGAGACAATGGAAACAACATAGACTCTGCAGTCAGAAGAACCTAAAATTCCATCTGGGCAAGACATTGCCCCCTCCGAGCCTCAGTTTCCTCATCTGTATAATGGGATTAAAGGGTTGATGAGACCATCCATGAGCAGTCAGATGGAAGCAGCCAGCCCAGGCCCTGGCACGTTGCAGGTCCCAAGGGCCCATCTACCTTCCCTTCTTGCCCCCTTCCCTTGCTTCTCTTCCACAGGCCAAGACCCATCATTCCCCTGTGACACCATCCTTCTAATCACCCCTGGCCCTCCCAGGGCACCATGCGGGTGGAACACACCCCTTCTCTCCTAGACCAGTGCAGCAGCCATGCCTAGATGGTCCACTCCCAACACCAAGGGCCATGATGGCGTTTCTAAATCACAGCTCTCCTCTCCTCCCTGGTTTCCCAGGGTCACCAAGTCGAGGGCAAAATGCCTCCGCTTGATGTGTAGAGCTTCCTCTGACTGCTCACCCACAGCCAGAGGGTGTCACTCTCTGCTTCAGCCCATCCTCCTACTCCGGGCTTTCTGATGCCAGCCTTTGCTGTGCAGCCCCCATCTCTGTCGGTCCAAATCCTCCCATTGATCAAGGCCCCGTTCAAACACCACCTGGCCTGGTAAGTGTCCCCAGACATGGCCCCAGGGGGACCTTTCTCCCCGAGGAGCCCCAGGGGGGTGCCTGTGTCATCTCTTCCCTCTAGCCTGTGCTCTGGGGCACATGGCAGGAGCTCCTTCCTTCCCTGACAGCCTTTAGGTGCAGGGGTTGTTTCTGTGGTCGATGCCCACAGGTGACTGGGGTCGGGGGGGGGGCGGGTAGTTGCTGGGGGCATGAGGCAGCTGCTGGCCTGCCATGTGGGGAGCAGATGGTGAATGGAGCTCCCCAGGTGCCTCATCCTCACCAGGCCACTGGGGCATGAGATGACAGCGCCGAGCAAACAACCAGACACACCCTCTGTCTACTCCCCAGCTGCCCCCCCAGAGCATCATGGGAGAGATCCTGCCCACCCCAGCACCTGGGGGGTAGGGAGCCCTAAACCCCCACCTGGACTTCAGCTCAAGCCAACAGGCTTCAAATTCCCACTCAGTTGTCCACTTTCCTCCTCTGTAAAATGGGCGTCGCTGTAAAACAGGGTCTGACTCTGGCTGCACCTTTCTTCTCCTCCTTCTGCGAAGATGGGGGCCAGGAAGACAGGGCAGGAGGTATGAACCAAGGAGAAGTTTCATCTTTTCTTTGGCACTTGTGAGAACTGGCCTCTGCTCTGGAATTTATAGCTTTGTGACCACAGCTGCTGCCAAGTCCACCTTGGCAATGAGTCTGAAAAGTTGCGCCTTCCTCTAGGCTGAGCCGGCCTGCCCCATGCTCATGTCTGCGCCTCCCTCTCTGTTGGCTAGGTGCCCTCATGCTGAGCACCACCAGGGCAACTGCGCCCGAAGCATCTGCCCGCACCCTCAGGAAAGTTGTGCTGTCTTAACCTCTCCAGGCCTCTGAGCTTCAGTGTCCACACCTATAAAGTGGGGTTCTACGGTGACCCTTCATGTATTCCCAGAGCTGTTAGGAGGTTCACATACATTGGGATGTCTTCCTCAGGCGGTTCTGGGCTCTCGGATGAATGTCCAGGACGTGTTTACAAGCGGGATGGGGAGGCTGTGAACTGTGGGCCACACCCTCCTCATGGTCACACAGATCAATATGGGAGTCTCCAGTCTCCCACCTGGGCTCTGCTCTAGGCCTTCCTTCCTAGGGTCAGCTGAGGCCTCCCGCCCTCAGGGAAGCAGAGTCACCAGGCCTGGGAGGACTGGGCCTCGGGGTACCCAGCTTTAACAGGCACACTGGAACCATGGTGAGGTCACCCCAACCCAAGAGTTCAACAACCTCTAGGCCAAAACAATGGCGGTCGGCAACCTCACAGAGTCCAGAGGGCACCCCGATAGCAGGGGGGAATCCCGGCAGCTGCCAGAGTGGGTGAGGGGTAGCTGGGCTGCAGGCCGGGGTCTGGTTTCCACACCTGTAAAGCACGTACCCAGACAAAGTGCTTAATCCTCGTTTCCTGTTACTGTTAATGTTGTGATTAGTCCAAATACCACAGCCTGTCTGGTCTCCAGGCTTCCCTGGTGGCTCAGATGGTAAAGCGTCTGCCTGTGATGCAGGAGACTGGGTTTGATCCCTGGGTCAGGAAGATCCCCTGGAGAAGGAAATGGTAACCCACTCAGTACTCTTGCCTGGAAAATTCCATGTATGGAGGAGCCTGGTGGGCTACGCTCCATGGGGTTGCAAAGAGTCGGACACGACTGAGCAATTTCATTGGTTCACTGGTTCTGGCCTCCTGCGGGATCAGGGGTAGCGGATAAGTTCCAAGCCTTGTGTGGGTACTGGGGCCACCACGGAGCAAGACACAGGCTCTGCTCTCAGGAGTTTGCAAGAGAGCAGGCGGCACAGATTGGTAGGTTTTATCAGGGGAAAGAATAGGAAGCTGATGGAGCCCAGGGGACAGATATGGTCTTAATACAGGCTTGTTGGGGCTGGAAGCCAGTGAGGAAGGTTTTCCAGGCAATTCAAAATCCACAATATACTTGTCATTGTTTCCATTTTTCTGATGTAGAAACTGAGGCTCAGAGAGAGCATACAACTATTCATTGATGAGTGGGGACTCTACTGCAGGGCCGCCTGGCTCTAAAGCTGGAGCTATTCTACCAACATCAGAAATCCCCAACCTCTGGGATCTAATGCCTGATGATCAGAGGTGGAGATGATGTAATAATAATAGAAATAAAGTACACAGTAAATGTAAGCACTTGAATCATTCCCAAACCGTTCCCCACCCACCTACCCTGGTCCGTGGAGAAAACTGTCTTTCATGAAACCAGTTCCTGGTGCCAAAAATGTTGGGACCACTGACCTACAGGGCCCCAGGTCTGGGCTCCTTCTTTCCAGCCCACTCCTAGGGAGACTTGGGATCCTCGTGAAAAGTGAGCAGGGAGCTGACCATGACGAGGTTTGACAGAGAGTCTGGGCTTCCTTCTGAAGGTGTTGGGCAGCCACTGATGGGTTTTCACGTGGGGAGGCAGGTAGAAGTGGTATGGCTTGGTAGGCTATGGAGCTTCAGGAGTTTGTCAGAAGAGGTGGCCTTGGATGTGAGCGGCCCCAAACCACCCAGACCGACCCACTTGCTGCCTATAAGGAATGATGAGGGGTGTCGGGGTGCTGGGGAACCAAGACCACAGGACTCAGGTGTGGGCCTGGGGTGGTCCAGAACCCCAGGCTTCCAAGAGAGCCCCAAGATCCAGCAGCTTCAATGCAGGAGAGGAGGTAGGAGGCCTGGATCCACACCTGGGCCCAGGTTGGGCCAGGGAATTGGCGGGGAGAGAAAGGGAGGGTACTGGTTTCCATTTCCCAGGGTAGATGTCAGAGGCAGGGTTGGGGAGGGTCAGGCCCAAAGGGCTGAGGCCTGGGAGCCATTTCCTCTTTCCCACAGTGTGGAGCTATGTCACTCCCATGCACCTAGACCCCCACCCACCCCACCCCTGGTGTGTACTAGGTCAGCCCTGGCTAAGGGGATATGGGGAAAGAGGCTTCAAGAACGAAAGCCCCCTCCCTTTACCCCAATCGCATGGTGCCTCGAGAGGGAAAAGACTGAAAAACCAAAGGGAACCAGAGACAGGGCTCCTTCATCTCACAGCAGCCTATTCAACCCCATCCTTGATGCTAAACTGAATCCCAGTCCAGCTCCAGATCCAACCCCAGTCACAGACCTGACCCCCACCCACTCCTCCATCTTCAACTGCAGACTCAACTCCAACCTTAACCAAGCACAGAACCTGAACCTAACCCCAACCGACCTCCATGTCAGGGACAGTCCCCACGTCAACCTAATCCTAGCCGCACCCCCAATTCTAACACTTACCCTGACCCTTACCCCATGCCCAAGCTCAGCTCCACCCTGATCCTGACCCAAACTCGAATTCGAGTCCTAACCTGAACTCCTATCACTCTCTGCTACTTCATCTTGCCCTAAGGTAACTCCAGTCCCAATTGGAAACCTATTGAGTGGTCTTAACCCAGCTTCCACACTAGCCCAGCTCAGGTCCACCCAACCCCAATTCCAACGGCAGCAGCAACCTCAGCTGCACTCCTCCTGGTGTGTACCTGTGCTCACCTCCATCCCAGTCACAATAAATTCTACCGATTCTAGCCTTACCTTCAACCCAAACTCCATCCATAATCCTTCTGTACCCTGTCCATACCTAACCCTCCACCGGTGTTCACTCCCACCCAACTCTCAGCTAGCAGAGGCCACCACATGGCTGTTCTGGATATGTAGACTTCAGCATATATACGTACCCCTCACACACACTAACACACTTCAGTTTACACACACACCTCTGTGTACACACACACACACACACACACACACACACACACACACTAGAAAAGGAGGGAAGTTTAGTCTGGTTCTGAGGATTAGCCTGAGAGGGCAGGATAACCAAGTGTTTCTTGCTCCTCCCTGGGGTTGAACCCCTTTGAAGTTCCCTCCAATTTCCCCTACAGTGTTGACTCTCCCCACCCTGGGATTCCACCCCCACCTCTTTGTTTGGAGCCTCCCTGGCTTCCAGTCAGATTGGTTTGTAGATTGGAACAAAGCAGCTCCTAGGGCTGCCCTTCCTCTGTGTCCTGGAGGCTCTGCTCAAAAACAACACAATAAACAAGCACTATGCCAGGGTATAGAGTTCATGGGGGTCAGAGTCTAGAGGAGCAAAGACACACACCCAAGTAACCCAACTCAACAAGATCCCAGGTAGGGAATGTTATCTGGTTCTGTGAGAACAAAGAGAGGTTATTATTTAGCTGAGGATGCAGTGGGGGTTATTGGATATGGGCCTTAACGTTTAAGTAGGAGTTCACCTAATGACGAGGAAGGAAAAAACCTTCCAAGGCAAATGGAGCCACATATTCAAAGTCAGAGTTGAGCTTGGCAGGAAAGACCAGGATGGAGGCGATTAGGCTGAGTTAGTTGCGGGAGGGGGAGCAGAAAAAAGAAAGGGATGCGGTGGAGGGAGAGGGAGATAGTGAGAGAAGCAGGAAGGAGGAGAAAAAACTTTCAAGGATGATCTGAACTTGCTATATGGACAGGACAGCAGACCCAGCGCAGGATGAGAACAGACCGTGGCTCAGACCAGGCGGTTGATCCCCAGAAGGGCCAAAGGGAACCAGAAGCTGCGCTGTTGTTGATCAAAGTAATGGTAACTCAGCGGGCTGTACTATATGCTTTCTGTGTTCCAGGCATTGAGGTAAGCATCTTTCTAACCTCATTAATTCTCACTCCCAAGAGATATGCATTATCATGTTGGTCCCCAGAGGAAATACAAGGAGCTCTGAAGTTCAGAGATGAAACAATTTGCCCAAATTCACACACATCAAAATGGGGCAGTAAATGGGGCTTGAATCCAGGCCTATGGATGACAGAGCTGAGTCCTTTCTCAAAGTCACAGTGGCCAAACCTAGTACCCGCCTTGGTCATCTCATCTCTCATGACTTGAAGCCCCCTTGAAATCTCCTCCTCCCCACAGGCTGAATTACATTTCCCCGCTTCTACCAGGCCTATTTTAGTTCTCTGCTATCCCACATGTGGCATTCTCTGCAAAAAATGGCCCTCTACCTTTGGCCCCTTCTCTAAGAAAATTTTCACTCACTCTCTAAAACCGGGTGCTGGCACAACCTCCTTTGGGAAAACTTCCTGAACTTCCCTGCCGCTGGGCTGGGTGAATGGCCCCTCCATTCCCCTTGCCCACCCACTCCCCTAATAACCCTGCACTGCCCCTGCCTGGGCCTCCCTCTATAAGGGCTAGGCGGAGTCTGCAGCCCCACCCTGGCACATGGCCTGGCCCGGAGCCATCACTGAGTGTGAGTGGTTGGTGAATGAATGCAGAACCCAATCCAGTGGTGGGTTAAAGTGGGAGCCCAGGGAGGGGCTGGGGCTCTGACGGTTCCCTGGACTGATCTCTTATCTGCCAGGGCGGTCTTAAGCCTTATCTGATTAGGATTGAATTGACCATCAAGCAGCTGAGATGCTCATCAAGACTCCTGAGTTACTCAGTAACCCTGCCCTCTTTAAAAGTCCCACTGTTTCCCCCTGGCATCCAGAACCAGTGACTCCTCTCTCCTGGGTGCTGCCACCATGAACACCTTCCTGTTGTCCGCCCTGTGCCTCCTTGGCGCCTGGGCCACCCTGACAGAGGGAGTCATCGTGAAGGTAAGTTCTCTGTCCCCACTGTTGCCCAGACTGCTCTCTACCTCCAGGGTGTAGGGCCTGTTCTCTGATAAAGTAACCCCTCCCTGGGGACTGAGGGTGGGGTATGTCTAAGGCTTGGTTCTGCCCCACGGATCTCCTTCTCAGCCCTACCTCTTACACCTTTCATTTTCAAACTCATAGAAAGATCAGGAAGAGAGAAGAGAAACAGTTAGGGAAAGGCAAGTGACTAGCCAATTTACAGAGTGCTTTCTGTGACCAGGCTCCACTGGTGTCTCACTGGGGCCCCAGGATCACTTTGCGAAGAAGGAATTGCTAGTCCCATTTCTTAGAGGGGGAAAACAGACCCTTAGAGTTTTTAACTTGTCATGGGCACGTGGTTGGGAAGTGAAGGAGCTCAGTTTCGTTCCAGACCTTACTTCTTAGCCAAAGCCCTGACCTGGATCTCAGAAATCACCTGGACACCCTGAAGGTCCTGACAGGAGGGCGTCCCTATTGGTGTGGATGCCAGCTAAAAGGCCAGCCTGGCACTCACTGGGGGCCCCACTCTGGCTCCACAGCCAGGCCCCGAGAGGTCTTTTATTGCTTCTCAAACATCAGTCAGGCACCAGGCTGGAGCTGGGGGCCAGGGGATCAGCCCACACCTCTCTCAGGCAGAGGTGAAGACAACCTGGGTACAGCCACGTGGATTCAGGAAGCCTGAATCTGGTCCCAGCTCTGGGTCTCTCCCCACAGATGGGCACCATGGCTCCCACTAGTAGACACCTATTGTGTCCCTGACACTTCGTGTCTGTTTTCTCCATTCCTCATATAACATGTAGAACCTGGGCTCCCGGATTGTAATGACCTGTTCATGGTTCCAAAGCAAAACCAGGATACAAGCCTAGTGTCTGGCTGTAAAGCCTGAACTCTGACCACCTCATATTACCCCGCAGCAGAGCACCTGGCGGCCATGTACGGCAAACACTGCTTAAGTGCCTCTGGGCCGGGAGAGGGGTCACTCCTGGGGGAGGCAATCAGGGAGCAGGCTGCAGCCTGGCCTCACACTCCGGACATGTCTCTCTCAGGATGGAGACTTCTCCTTTTCTCTGGAATCGGTGAAGAAGCTCAAGGACCTCCAGGAGCTCCAGGAGCCTAGGATCCCTAGAAATTCTGGTGGGCTCATCGCTCCCAACCTTTGTAGCTTGCCTAATTTTCCCGAAGAACTCCGGCCTCTTTGCAAGGAGCCCAACGCCCAGGAGATCCTGGACAGGCTGGGTGAGTAACCCTCTCTCTGAAGAGCCTGGGGCTCATGGACTTCCGAATTTGTAGCGCGCAAGGGAGAGATGTGTTCTGATTGGTGGGATTCTAGGACGAGCTCTACTCTGATTGGTGGGTCTGTTAAGCCCTCTGTTGGGCTTCTGGGTTCTTCTGGTCTCAGCTGTAGCCCCGGTCTGAGTAGACTCTTCTAATTGGCTGGCTTGGGTGGTAATTGTGTCCTGGTTTGTTGTGAAAAGCCCCACTGGTCAGAAAGGACAGGCCTGGTTTTCTCCTGGGTGGCGGGTGTCCAAACTCTGGCTCAGGTGAGGGAGGGAGCTTTGGGGAAGGGAAGCTGCTCTCACCGGGCTTCATCTCGCCGGTCCAGGGGCCATCGCGGCGGATCCAAGCACGTGTGAGATCTGCGCCTACGCGGCCTGTGCTGGATGCTAGAACAGATGGTACTCCCTGCCTCCTGTCCCTCCCTCGCCGGGCGCTCCTTCTCCTCACAGCTCAACCTACCCCGAACGCAGGAGTGAGGAGAGAGCAGCCTGAGGGGTGCCCAGCCCCTGCCCCCACCGGAGCTGCTGATGCTTCCCAAGATCCATGCCCACCAGCGGCTAATAAACCAGATTCCAGAGCCCTCTTTGTTGCGTTCGTTCCTTCTTTTATCCGTCAGTCTACTCATCATCACACTCTAGGGATGCCTTCCCTGCCCTCACCAGCTCAGGGTTCAGTGTGCTATGGGCAAGCACCCCACTCTTTCTGCTAAGCCAGCGCCCCCTCGGGCTGCCCTCTGCACAGATGCTGAAAGGACTTGAATCCACCATCCATCAATGGGGGAGGTGGAACCTCTGCTATTCTTTCACCATCCTCCGGGTCATCAAGGCCACTAAACCACACGAGAGCACTTGAGCTGCTTTGGATGACCAACACAGGCACGGAGGGGCTATGCGCTCAGCCCCTGGCTGGAGAGTGTTCAAGGGGCCTCAGGATCTAGCCCTGCGTTGACCACTTAAGCGCTGCCTCCTGCCTGCACCCCCGCCCCCAGGGCCCACACCCCAAGCCATAGTTCTCACCATGTCCTCTGCGCCACTTTCTACATTCCTGGCCACATCACTCCTGCTCAGGGACCAAGTCCTCACCCCTGTGCCTCCTCTCAGAGGGCAGCCTTTCCTCACCCTTCCAGGAGAAGTCCTTATGCCCCCTCATCCTTGCTGCTCCCTGGGTCTCCCTGTGGATTAATGGCTTCGGAGTCTGGGGAAGTTCCTCTGAGCCCCAGGGCAGGTGAGGCCCGCCACGGGGCTGATCCTGTACAAACTGGGCAGAGCAAACAACAGCTACACCGTTTCAGCCCTGCAGTCCTGCTCAGGTCTTCCACGCACTACGTGATATTTGAAAAGTCGCTTTCCCACTCAGCCTTGTCTCCTCCTCTGTGAAACTGAGATTGTAATTGTACCGGCTTCCCAGGAGGCGCTAGTGGTAAAGAAACCTCCTGCCAGTGCAGGCGGCATAAGAGACTCGGGTTCCATCCCTGGGTCAGGAAGATCCCCTGGAGAAGGAAATGGCAACCCACTCCAGTATTCTTGCCTGGAGAATCCGACGGACAGAGGAGTCTGGTGGTAACAGTCCATGGAGTCGCAAAGAGCTGGACATGACTGAAATGACTTAGCATGCACACACACAGCACACACCCAGACAAGGTGAAATAGTGTGTGTAAATGCGTGTGTAATGCAAGTAAAGTTCAGATTATATGCAAACAGGAGAGTGTTCAATAAATGGTCAAAACAACAAAACAAAATACAAAGAACAAAGAAAGGTAGAGGGAATAAGGGAAAAGGAGGCCATGGGGCCCTTCCTAGGAAAGGAAGAGGAAGTGCCCCAGGGTGATTCTGGCAGGGTTCCCTGGGCTTCAGGATTCAGAGGGTGAGGCATCTTCAGGGCGGGGGTGGAGGTCAGGAAGGCTCTGTGAATGGGGATAGGAGGCAGGGTGTTTGCATTAGCCCTTGGAATTTGCACTGGGATGGATGTAATTTCAAAATCAGTGTGAAGGGAGAGAGGCAGAAGGCATTTCAGAAAATGGATGGGGTTTAATGCAGACACAGAATCAGGAAGGTCCAAGCCACTGGAATGGTTCAGCCTGGAAGACATAGAGCCCAGGAGATGCACAGGGCTGGGTTTGAGCCTGACCTTGTCATTGATAGGCTCTGTACCCTTCTTGGAGACTTGGTTTCCTCATCTGAGAATGGAGATAATAACAGATCCCTCCTCCCAAGGTTGCAGAGGCACTTGATGAGAATGGTGGTGGGGCAGAAACACTTCAAGCTCCCACTCTGAAGCCAAACTCTGTTAGTTCAGGCATTGCTTTTTACCAGTTGTATGACTTTCAGCAGGTTAGTTAGCCTATTCTTTCCTCAGTTTCCTCATCTGTAAAATGGGAATGACAAGAATCCCTACTGTATAGCATTGAGTGAAGATTAAAATGGGGTAATAGAGGAAAGGCTTTTAGAGGTCCCCGGGGCCCAATGTGAGCACTTTGCTGACGTTGTTATTATTATTTCTGTGCAGATGGCTCCACCATGTGCCTCGCATATAGTAGGTGCTCCCTCAGTGGCAGTTTCCTTTAACTGCCTCCTCCCCAGGCAGGTAGGAGATGAGGCCAAATGGTGCTGGGCTCAGTTTAGACTTGAGAGATGGTACTGGGGAGCCTCAGAAGGGTAAGGGGCACTGTCGGAGCAGTGCTGTGATGTACCTCTGGCATGGTGGGCATAGATAGCCTGCAGGGTGCAGGGCAAGAAGGAATCTCTGACCTGGCAGGGGTTGCGGGAGTGGGGAGGTAGTGATGACAGAGGAATGAGAGGAGCCCAGAGGGATGTAGGAGGCCTTGCAAAGGCCCCTGTGAGGGCAGCAGAGGAAGGAGCTGGAGTGTGTGGCCTGGGAGGCTTCTGACCTCAGGAGGGGCAGATGGTCTGGGGAATTCACCATGGCCGTGGCCCTGGGATCTGTGTTCAGAGGGCATGGCCCTTTTGCACAGCCCAAGGATTTTCCACTCTCTGGTTGCCTGGGACAGAGGCTGAGGAGGAAGCCATCCTGGGAAGCCCTTCTCCCAGGAATTCCCAGCCTCAAGAAGAGCTTGGAAGGCCCTTGGAGGAAGGCGGTGGCTGCAGGGCATCCTGCCTTGGGTGTCCTCAGCTGTGGCCAGGGCCTGAGGTCACAGGGAGGCAGTAACATGGCGGTTCAGAGCAGAGACCCTGGCCCAGACTTCCTGGGAAGAAGCCTGCTTTGCCACTTTGCTGAGCCTGTGATCCCCGGCTCACTAGCTCTCTCTGTACCTGGGTCCCTCAGTTGTAAAGTGGACGTGGTAATGATGAAGTATCTGCTGCCCTGGACTGTTGTGAGAACTCAGTGAGTTAATATCCACAGAGAGTTCAGAGCAGTGCCTAGGGTGTAGCAGATGCTGGTATCATTAATATTCCTCAGGGCCACCAGGGTGAAGAGAGGGAAGGAAGGTCTCCCACCTGGAGCTGGCCAGATGGTCCTGGGGAGCCCAGGAAGGGGGACAAGGGTGCACTAAGGCAGCGGGGGAGTTGGGGATGGGTGGGCAGAATCAGCCCAGAAGGGGCACTGAGTGGCTCTTCTCTCCACCTGTCCCACCGCACTTCCACCTTTAGGAGAGAGCCCCCGTTCCTCCTCCCATCCTCCCCTATTCTCCCTTCATCATCCCCCCAACTCCATCAGGAGCACAGAGACTCTGGCTCTGCAGCTGGGCCAGGCCCTGAGCTTAGCTTAGGGGTCAGATGAATTTGGGTGCTCTGTGGCTTCGCAGCTCTGTGATCCCAGGCGACTCATTTCCATTCACAGCCTCACTCCTCTGATATGAAACAGAGCTTAATGAACCAACTCCACAGACAAGGAAACCAGGAAAAAGCCTAACTCAGGGGTCCAACCTACCCAGCTTCCCGGGAAGCTCTGCTCAAGCCTCCTGGGGATGAACAAATGGACGCCTGGCTCCGAGTGTAGGTGGAGAATCTTTATTCAGCAGCAGGGCTGTTCCAGGAACCAAACTCTTCTCCAACTGTGGGTCCAATTGCTTTGCACCAGTTCCAGCTGTTGGGCCCTGGAGGAGGGGGGATGACTGCGGTGGTGGGGACCCCCAGAGCCTGGATGGGAATGGGGGCTCTGAAGGCAGTGTACTGGTGGGGGCAAGGTTCCTGGGTGAGCTAAGGGCACCCAGGCCATCTCAGCTGCAGCCGGTACAGGCAACATTCACACACAGCTCACAGTCATCGTTAGCGATGGTCCCTGGGTGGAGGAAAACACCTGTCAGATGAACCTGAAACATCCGTGGTCCAGAGAGTCATTGACCAGGCAGCCAGAGAAGGCCTGCCTCTGAGAGGGTCTGAGGGAGGGGCCTGATATCTGTGTCACAAGTTGAGAGCAAGAAAGTTTAAAAGCAGAGTGAGAGGCTTGGGCTCAAGTCCCATGTCCTGTCCTCCTAGCAGTGCCTGGGTGAGTCACTCAAACCCCGCCTGAGTTTTCCTGCCTGCTCAACAGACAGTATCAACCTGGCCAAGGGGTTGTGAGGATAGCAGGCAGGCAAAGGGGTTGACCCAGGGCCTGGTACTAAGTAAGTGCTCAGTAAATACTGGCTACTAGAGATGATCATACTAAGCGAAGAAAGTCAGGCTTCCCTGGTGGCTTAGAGGTAAAGAATCCCCCTGCCAATGCAGGAGATAAATGCTCAATTCCTGGATTGGGAAGATCCCCTGGAGAAAGAAATGGTAATCCAATCCAGTATTCTTGCTTGGGAAACCCCATGGACAGAGGACCCTGGTGGGCTACAGTCCATGGGGTTACAAAGTGTTGGACAGGACTAAGGGAATAAACAATGGAACAACAGCAGCCATCAGACAAAGACAATTACCACAGGGTACCACTTCTATGTGGAATCTAATTTTAAAAAATGATACAAATGAACTTATTCACAAAACAGAAACAGACTTACAGATACCCAAAACAAACTTATAGTTACCAGAGGGGGACTGATGTGGGGAGGGATAAATCAGGAGCCGGCGATGAACGCACACACACTAGTACATGTGCATGCGTGCTTGGTCACCTCAGTCGTGTCTGACTCTGTGACCCCGTGGACTGTAGCCCAACAGGCTCCTCTGTCCATGGGATTCTCCAGGCAAGAATACGGGAGTGTGCCATGTCCTCCTCCAGGGGATCTTCCCCACTCAGGGATTGAACCCATGTCCCCTGTGTCTCCTGCATTGCAGGTAGATTCTTTGCGGCTGAGCACCACTATATATAAGACAGATAACCAATGAGGACCTACTTACTGTACAGCACAAGGAACTTTACTCAATATTCTGTGATAACCTATATAAGAATCTATAGGTTATAGATTAAGAGGTTATAGATTAACCTATATAGATATAGGTTATAGATTAAGGTTACAGAGAAAAGAATCCGGAAAAGAAAGAATGAATAGATGTATATGTACAGCTGAATCATTTTGTTGTATACCCAAAGCCAACACAACATTATAAATTAATGATACTCCAATAAAATCGAAAGAGAAAAATAAGTGCTAGCCAGTTCCTGCATTCTCCTGATCAGCTGTTTCATCCCTCACATTTCAGCTTAGATGTCACCCCTTCTTGGAAGCCTTTCAGATCCCCTTATGCCAGCCCAGACATGAGCCATCTCTCTCCTGTGTCCCCGCTGTGCCTCTCTGGTCACCCCATGTATTGCAGTCATTTTTATGGATCTGTTTCCAGTGTCCCTTTCCCCCAACCTGTGAAGTCTTGTAGGCGGGCAGATTATCCCAGCCAGGCTGCTGGGGACTGAAGGGGATCCTGGCATGACTGATTTCAGCGCCCCAGCCAGGAAGGCCAGGGGCTGAGTTTCTTGAATCTCCCTATTCTCAGCCACTAGGTGCTTAACAAACCACACGAGGTAGAGGACTGGGGCGCAGGGAGGGGAGAACATGAGGGCTGGGGGCTCTGTGGGGGAGGGGGACTCACTCAAGGCCTGGAAGATGCTAGCTGCATCCTTAGAGGCACAGATGGGCCGGAGGTCCAGCGGCAGGGCCGGGTGGTGGCACACAGAGGGCTGAGGACTCTGGTCTTGCAGGCCGGGGCTGGGCACCCATTGACCCACCAGGTCATTCAGCTTCTTCACCGATTTCAGCTGGACCTGGAAGCCTTGGTACTGGAGGAGGAAGGAGACCTCAGGCATCACAGCCTGAGCAGGGAAGGGGGCAGGGTGCTGCCAGGAGACCAGGGAGCACCCCTGTTCTCACGGAGTTGGAAAGTTGAGGCGTGGAAGATCACCTGGCAGGTGGGAGGTGGTGCCTGACACTTCACACCCCTCTGTGCCACAGGCTACCCGGGAGATGAGGTTGAGCAAGGCTGTGATCATGGTGGTTCAAGGCATGGGCTTTGGAGATGGTGGGGACTTTGATTCAAATTCCACTGGCTGCCCATCTCTTCCCCACTCTGAACCTCATCTGACAGAGACAGTCAAACTCCACTCCTCCCGGTGCCTGGTATCCAGGCCACCCCCACCCCCTGTAACTGTGTGATTGCCCCTGAACCAACATGGCAAAATGATGGCAATGCCTAGTCTAGCTGGCTGGGCTCCAAGGCCAAGGCTGCAGGGGGAAGCTGACACCCCCCACCTCAAGATTCCCTTATTCCTTCCCAAGGATGTCCAGTCGAACGTGCTACCCAGGAGCCCAGTGACAGCTTGCCCCACAGCAGGCAGGCTTTGCCTCCATCGACAGACTCCTTCTAGCTTCACAGCTGCCCTGTGAGGAGACCTGGACAGCCTGCTGTCTTCTCTTGGGGCCTTTCTGTATGCTGGGGCCTTCCTTTGGAGCAGTCTGCCTGGAGCAGTCCTGGTCTCTGTGCCTAGATACCTCCTGCTCATCCTGCAATGTCAGCTCGAGTTAACTCTCCGAGTAAACTTCTCTGGTGGCCATCATCCCCTCTCCACCCACACGTGGGAGAATACAGAGAGTTGTGGGAGCATTAAAGAAGTCTCCCTCTCCTTCTGGGCTCTTCAAGGGCAGACACTATGTCTAATTCCCCTTCTGACCTCTGACCGGGATGGGCACTTGAGGAGAGCAATGCAGAATGACCATCGTTTATTGTTATCATTACTATCATCCTTGTCACTGGCGTTCCAGCGGCTTCCACCCACCTGCTCTTTTGGCCCCTGTGGTGTGATTGGGTGTTGGGCTGAGCCTTGGGTCCTGGACTGTCCTTAGTGAGTTTCCCAGCATTCTTTCTCCATCCCAGCCTCTCACCAGGGGGACCTTCAGGACAAACCTGGATGTAGACTGACTGTGTGCCCTGCAGCAGCATGAGGAAGACCAGGGCAACCGCACACAGCAGGTACCCTGACACCGCCCTGCTGGCCATCTCGCTCTCTCTGTGTCCCGCCGCCATCCACCTGGCTCCCACCTGCTTCCTCATCTGGCAGCTTTTTATAGGCTGGCCTCCAGCACCCTGGTCACTCATTAACTGGTCAGCCCGGGCGGGGTTGACAGCTGGCTGGCACCCTGACAAGCCCAGAGCCCATTCCCAGGAAGGGGGTTGGGGGTGGTGGGGGTAGGGAGGCCCAGAGAACACAGGAGCGTGATGCTGGGGTAAGCACCTGCCTTGTGTGCAAGACATTGTGCAGGTGGAGTGAAGGGGGAGACCATTTCACATCCAGGGAGAGCGAGGCTCCAGAGGTAGAGTACCTTGTCTCAGGTAACGGAGCCAATCGATAGTAGAGTGGGGACTCGGGCATCTGACCCAGGTGAGCCTAGGGTTTTTTCTCAGGTCAAAAGGTGCAGGCAGACAGGTGGGCAGATATCAGGCTGGCCTCAGGGTTCTCCATGTCCCTAGATCCTTGTGTCTCCCGCTCTCCTCTCCCCAGTTTTATTGAAGGGCCATCCTTGTGATCAGTGCCTGCCCAGCCCCTCATCCTGCCTCTGCCTGCCATCTCCCAAGTGATGGGTATACCCAGGCCCGGTATCGTCCATCTCACCTGTTGATGCCTTTTAGAAGCCAAAAGCCTAACCCGGCCTGGAGGAAAGAGCACCTGCCTTGGGAACAGATTGACCAGGGTTCAAATTCTGATCCTGCTGCAGCTGAGTGAACTTGTCAAGTCCCATCAACTCTAACCAAGCTTAGTTTACCCTTCCATCACAGAGGCATTGTGACAGGATCCACCACATGAGGCTGCCATGAGAGTGATGAGGCTCCTCCTGAGCTCGTTCTTGTCTGGGGATAATGCATGCCACTGAAGGCCCCTTGATCTCACAGTTGCCATTTGAGGCAGTGTGTGACCTACCATCTCCGTGATTGAAGGTTGGGTCAAAGTCCGCAAGGGCGTCATCACCACTGCCAGCCGGGATAGCCGTCAACAGCGCCCATCCCACGGCTCTGCCCTGCTAGGCACGGAGCCTGGCATGCAGTGGGTACTCCATGCTTAACACTGAATTGAAGCCTAGATAGCCCATCTGGGTATTCCGGGCCCACTCTCCAGCTTGTGACTGAAATCTGATGTCACTGTGTTTCCTAAGGCTGATCCTTTTTGCAAAAGCTTAATCCCCTCTCATGCTTTTTGGGGCTGCTCCCCACCAGCCTGCATGCTCATCTCCTTCTTTCTTATCTTGGGATGAAACGGAAAAAGCTTGCGTGAACTTTGGTATTCCCATTGTCTTGCTTTGAATCCAGACTTTGGCCTACTCTTCTGAGTACGAAGAATTTGATAGACTCTTACATGATTTCTTATCTGTAAACTGAAATAACCGTCAGAAACAATAACTCTCTTCTCAAATACGCAGGCGCCATGCTGTCCTGTGAGCAGAATCCCCTTCAATCTGTTACAACAGGTGTCACTGTCGTCTTCCATTTACAGATGAAGTTCATTTTACAGGCCCAGTGAGTTCAAGCATGTGGTGTGTGCAGCACGTTTTCTCTCTGGAATTCTTGTCTCTGCTCAACTTACGGGAGAAAAAAGGAACACGGGCCTTGGAGGTAAGAAGATCCACGTTCAAACCCAGACCCCAGCACTTCTGAGCTGTGTGACCTTGGGCAGCTTCTCCAAGTCTTCATCAGTAAGTGGAGGAAATAACGGACCACCTCCCAGTGGCTATTGGGAGGAAAACCTGGACAGTCCCATCCCAAAGGAGCCATGACTCTCCCTTTCCCCAGAACGTGCATGGCCCTTGGGGACCACATTGTCAGTCGTGGTTTTCCCGCCTGCCTCTCCTTCCCCATGGCGGCCTCCCTGACAGGCCCCACCTTTGAACCTGCAGCTGCGACGCATCTGATCTTCGAATCCCCCGTCCCCGCTCTCTCCACCAGGCAAGCTCAGCCTCCCTGGCCTGGCCCCAAGAGACAAGGGCCAAGCCTGTAGTGTTTAGAGGATCCTGTGTCCGTGGCCTCCTTCCCTTCTCTGTCTTCCTGCTCTGCCAGCCAGGGACCATCACGTGTTATTCTTTCCCTGGGAACAAGGTGCAACTTCCCCCTCTGCCTAGTCTGACTCACGTTCATATTTCAACCCCGTTCTTCCTAATCTCTTCACTAATCCATCATGCCACAGACGCACACCCCTGCCACTGCCCCCAGTCAGCCAGCATGTGTTGACGTTTCTCAGGGCAATACCTTCTTGAGGGACATGGGACGTGACTGTCAGGCCAGCCTGGACTCCAGTCCCTGTGTGGGAGCCTTGAACATGGAGACAAAGTGGGTGACAGTTTGCCTCTGTGTGCTTTGGGGCTGCTCCTCCCTCCACAATGGATTCCCTGCCCAGTGCCCACTGCCACAGTCCTCCACACCCCCAGACTGGCCGTTTCCCAGCGGCATCTGTCACAGCTGACCACGCCATCTTTCTTGGAATAAAGCATCTTATTGACTTGGCTTCTAGGACACACGCTCTTCACTTTTTCTACCAATTTCACTGGCCCATCTTCTCAGTTTCCTTGGCTGTTTTTTCCTTCTCTTCTCGACCTCTAGAGCTTAGAATCCCCGGAGGCTCCAGAGCTCAGTCCTTGGATTACTGTCCTCTGCCTATAATCACCCCCATGGGGATCTTCTCCAATCTTAAGGACTTTAATGCCATAAGTACCGTAGCCTGACCTCTCCCCTCAGCTCCAGACTCATTTTCCTACCTCCTCAGCATCTCTCAGAACAGGTGAGGGTACTATCATTCATCAGGTTGCTTAGGCCAAAAGGCTAGGGATCATCCTTGATGCCTGTCTTTGCTTTATTTACCAAATTCAATTCATTAACCAATCCAGCTGATTCTATCTTTGAAATGTTTCTGGACCGCAACCGTGTCTCACCATCTCCATTGCTAATGCCAAAGTCCAAAGTATCATCTTTGATCATTGGTCTCATGGATTATTGCAAGTGCTTTGTATTAGGATTCTCCAGAGAAACAGAATCAATTCTGTTAAATATTTATATATATTCTATTCTCTCTTCTTATCTATCTTCTATCTCTGCTTAGTTGCTCCACCATGCCTGACTCTCTTGCGACCCCATGGACTGTAGCCTGCCATGCTCCTCTGTGCATTGGATTTTCCAGGCAAGAATAGTGGAGTGGGTTGCCATTTCCTTCTCCATCTTCTATCTCTACCTGTCTAGGTTTTATTTCATTGGAGAATGGTTGATTTGCAATGTTGTGTTAGTTTCAGGTGTACAACAAAATGAGTCAGTTGTACATACACATATATCTACCCTTTTTTAGATTCTTTCCCCATAAAGGTTATTACAGAGTATTGAATAGAGTTACCTGTGCTATACGGACTTCCCTGATGTCTCATCTGGGAAAGACTCCGCCTGCAATGTAGGAGACCTGGGTTCGATCCCTGGGTTGGGAAGATCCTCTGGAGAAGAAAATGGCTACCCACTCTAGTATTCTGGCCTGGAGAATTCCATGGACTGTAGAGTCCATGGAGTTGCAAAGAGTCAGACACGACTGAATGACTTTCATCCAGGTTCTTATTAGTTATCTATTTTATATGTAGTAATGTGTATACATTGGACTTCCCTGGTGACTCAGCAGTAAAGAACTCGCCTGTCAATGCAGGAGACATAAGAGACTCGGGTTCGATCCCTGGGTTGGGAAGATCCCCTGGAGAAGAAAATGGCAACCCACTCCAGTATTCTTGCCTGAGAAATCCCACAGACAGAAGGGCCTGGTGGGCCATAGTCCACAGGGTTGCAAAGAGTCAGAAACAACTTAGCAACTAAACAGCAACAACAATGTGTATATGTCAGTCCCAATTTCCCAGTTTATCCCTCCCTCCCTTTTACCCCCTGGTAGCCTAGATAGCATATTAAAAAGCAGGGACATTACTTTGCCAACAAAGGTCTGTCTAGTCAAGGCTATGGTTTTTCCAGTGGTCATGTATGGATGTGAGAGTTGGACTGTGAAGAAAGCTGAGCGCCGAAAAATTGATGCTTTTGAACTGTGGTGTTGGAGAAGACTCTTGAGAGTCCCTTGGACTGCAAGGAGATCCAACCAGTCCATCCTAAAGGAGATCAGTCCTGGGTGTTCATTGGAAGGACTGATGCTGAAGCTGAAACTCCAATACTTTGGCCACCTCATGCGAAGAATTGACTCATTGGAAAAGACCCTGATGCTGGGAGGGATTGGGGGCAGGAGGAAAAGGGGATGACAGAGGATGAGAGGCTGGATGGCATCACCGACTCTACGGACATAAGTTTGAGTGAGCTCTGGGAGTTGGTGATGGACAGGGAGGCCTGGCGTGCTGCGATTCATGGGGTTGCACAAGAGTCGGACACGACTGAGTGACTGAACTGAACTGAACTGAACCGAACCGTAAGTTTGTTTTCTACTCCTGCAACCCTGTTTCTGTTTTGTAGGAAAACTGTGCAGATTTGTTTTAAAAGATTGGTTCAACTTGCCAGCTGAGGCTGGCAAGTTTGAAATCTGTAGGGCCGGTTGGCAGCTGGGAATTCAGATGCAGTTGTGCGTCTAAATTTTGAAGGTCAAGCCAGCAGGTGGAAAATTCAGGCAGGGTTTCCAGGTTGCAATCCTGAGGCAGGATTCCTTCTTCTTTTTCAGGAAAACTCAGTCTTTCTAAGGTCTTCAGCTGATTAGATGAAGCCCACACACATTATTCACTTGAACTCTACTGACTGTAAACATTAATCACATCTGACAAAAATATCTTCACACCAACATCTAGATTGATGGTTGACCAAACATCTGGGCACCACAACCTGGCCAAGAGCTCTCCAAACAGTTCTCTTTCCTGTCTTCAGGCCTCCTTGCAGCAGCTGCAGTGATCCTGTTGAAATCTAAGTCAGACCATGTCTCTCCCTTGCTCATTGAGCCCACTAATGATTTTCCATTTTACTCAAGGTAAAATTCAAAGGCTTCCACTGGCCCTGAAGGTCCCTTTGGCCCCCTTCACATCTTTGAACTCATTGCAAAATTCTGCCCTTCACCCTCTGGGTTCCAGCCACACTAGCTTCCTTGCTGTCACCCAAACATGCTAAAGGTAGCTTACCTTGGAAATCTGCTCTTCACCCAAACACTTATATGGCTCACCTGTCACTTCCTCCATATCTGCTCAAATGCCACTTCCCCAAAGGATCCCTCCTGACCATCCTACCTCAGAAAGCCTCCCCATCACTCTGGGTCCCCTTACTTTTTTGTAGCACCTGTCATATATGAACATTTCATTTCTTGTATTTCTCTTGCCACTAGAAAGGAATTTGTCTGTTTTCCCCAAACAATATCTGGCACATGAAAGTGAAAGTGAAAGTCACTCAGTCATGTCTGACTCTTTGCCACCCCATACAGTCCACGGAATTTTCCAGGCCAGAATACTGGACTGGGTGGCCGTTCCCTTCACCAGGGGCTCTTCCCAACCCAGGGATCGAACCCAGGTCTCCTGCATTGCAGGCAGATTCTTTACCAGCTGAGCCACAAGGGAAGCCCAAGAATACTGGAGTGGGTAGCCTATCCCTTCTCCAGCAGATCTTCCAGACCCAGGAATTGAACCGGGGTCTCCTGCATTGCATGCAGATTCTTTACCAACTGACCTATCAGGGAAGTCTATAATTGGCACATATCTGGTACATAATTGGTGCTTAATAAATACTTAATAAGATGAATAAATGAATAGGATTCAAATATTAACTCCACCAACCACTAAATGTTTGGCCTTGGAAAATGTCCTACTTCTCTGATCCCCATTCATCTTGTTAGCATCTTCCTGTCATATGCAAGGGGCCTGGTGACTGTTCAAAAAATGTGAAAACATTGTGAACTAGTGTTCTTAGCTGTGAAATCGTTTATCAAGAAACTAAATCCTTTTTGTGTCATATGTGCACTGCAAATTCTAGGGCATATAATAATTCAACCAGCACATAGTTACTGGTGGCCCATTATGTTCCAAGCACTATTCTAGGCACGATGGATACAGTCACCAGCAAACCAGACTAAGCCACGGTCCACAGAGCAGTGCCAGTTGCTTGGATGGGGGGTCAGAATGGAGATGCCGAGAACAGGTTGGATTCTAGATATTCATTGATGTCAAAGCCCACAGGATTTTCTGTTCTTTTGAATGTGAAGGGTGAATGAAGAGAGGAGTCAAGGACGGTTCTAAGGTTGACCCACGTCAAATGGGGCTGCCACTCACCGAGATGGGAAGTGAGAGGGATGAGCAGGTCAGTGAGGGTCTGGAGAGTTCAGTTTGAACATGTTAAGTATGAAATGCCTATTTGACCTCTGAGTAGAGATGTGGGCCACTGACATGCACGCTGTGGTCATCAGGGAGGATCTGATTCTTAGAGTCTTGGGACTGGACTGAGAGAGGAACTGGAGGGAGAAGAGGCCAGGTCCCAGGGCTGAGCTGTGGCAGGGTCCTGCGGCATTTGGAGGTAAAGCAGAGCATGAGGAACCAGCAAAGCAGAGGGAGAAGGAGCCCCCAGACAGAGTCCAGTCTTCAAAGCCAAACAAAGAAGTGTTTCAGGAACAAGAGCCTGCTCCGTGGGGTCAAGTGCTGGGTTAGCTCTGGTAAGATGAAGACAAAACTGCCACTGGATTTGACAACATGGAAGTGGCTTCCAACACGAAAGTGGAATGGATCCTTGACAGGGTCAAGTTCAGGAAAGTGGTGGACGTAAACCTGATTGGAGTGGGATCGAGAGAGGAGAGGAGGACAGGAAGCGGACCCAGTGAGAATGGAGGTCTGGTTCTAGAGCCAGAGTTTTTAACGCTGACCTTAAATTAAAGCGTGAAATGGAGAGATGACAAAGTTAATGAAAAATCAGTGTATAGGGTCTAGCAGAAGATCCTGTATGGTGAATTGTTTAAACCGAGGCGTGGTGGTTTTCCAGCAGTTTCCCAAATGAAATGTTGGCTTTTTCCTGAAGAATTAGGTGACATAGTGAGTGGCTTCATTTTTCACTCTGGTCAATAGAAGACTCAGAGTAAGTTTGTACCCCAACATTAGTAATGACACTGAAGCTCATTCAACCAGCGGCTTCCCTTTTGATCTATTTATCTATTTCCCCAGTCTACCCATATTGTACTGATCTTGCCCAGCGCCCCCTCCCCTTCTCCACCTCTTCCCCACCTCCACACACACAGCCCTTTAAGTCTTTTTGTACTCTCCGCAGCTTCATTGTCTAGATGGACTGGGGGTTGGGTATTGGTTTTAAAAATGCAAATAAGTGGATCAGGGCTGCCCCCTGGTGACAGTCAAGGAACACTGCAGGCAGAGGAAGCCCACTGTCCTTGTTCCTTAGGGCATCATTCTCTCAGCCACCCCTTGAGAGGCAAAGGGTGAGGAAACAGACTCTCTGATTTGAAGAGCAGTGGGAAGCCCCAGTCGGCGTGTCTATACCTGGCCGTGAGGAGTGTCTTGCAAACATGATTATGACAGTCTACAGAAGGGGAAGCCTGTGAGGTCATCAGGAAAAAGTCCCTGCTTGCTAGCTGGTGTCTGAGTTCTGTGGTCTCTAGATAGTGGATGCTGAGGTGAACAAGAGGGCTGCAGTGGGGCGGAGAGGGAGGAGAAAGTTCGGGCCACAGGCAGGACCCAGTAATGACAGTAAGGATTGAGGGCAGCCAAGGGGCAGCCTGAGGCAGCAAGAGAACTGTAGCGAAGCGGGGGACCCTGGGCCTCCAGGGTCTGGTGCTGCCTGAGCTGCAGACAGAAGCTGGCTCAGACAGAAGACTTGGGTCTTGCCCTCTTGGGAAGGGACAGTGTGCTTCTGACCTTGGCCTCTGCTGGCATCTCTGCCTTTCTCCCCTTGGGGTCAAAGGTGTGTGTGAGCACGTGTGTGCATGCCTGCCAGCTCTGAACATGTGTATATGTGGGTGCTGTTTGTGTCTATAGGGGAGCATGAGTGTGCACGTGTGGTAGGTGAGTGTGCATGTACCTGTGCATGCGTGTGTGAGAGCACATGATCATGAGTAGGTTGTCTGTGCAGGCATCTGCATGTTGGTGTGGGTACATGTGCAGATGTAAGCGTGTAGGCATGTGCGTGTGAGCATGCATGTGTGCTTATGTCTGTGTGTAAGTGGGGGTGTCCAAGTGTGTCCCAGGTGCTGGAAGGGAGGCCTCTGTTTCTTGGATGTGCACAGGGGCCGGGTGGTGGCCAGAGTCCCATCTGAGGCAGGACTGGGCCCGGGGGTGGGGGTTCAGGGTGGAGGCCGGGGCTGGGGGGGAGCCTTCACACAGCTGCATGGAAGCTGGGGGACTAATGGAGGACCCGGGAAGGTGTCCAGCCCAGGGCAGCCAGATCGGACTCTTCTCGCTTCTTCACCTCCCCCAGCTCCCTCCAGCAGAAGCCCGGGTATTGTGGCTTTGAAGTCGGGTAGAGCCGAGGTCACATGGCTGTGGACTCCCGGGCAAATGCTTCACTTCACTGAAGGCTAGTTCTCTTGATAGTGAGATGGAAACAGCACAGCTTGGTGACAGAAGTGGGATGATGAGGGTGTAGAAAGGCCAACGAGTGTTCACTGGGGGCTGACGATGAGCCAGCCCTGATCTAAGGGTCTTACAAGTACAAACATGTGGCTTTCTCATACAACCTTCGGTGGTAGAAAACTCTCCTTTTACAGAGAACACAAAGGCACAGAGAGGCTTATTAACTTTCTTGAGAACACACAGCTTGTATGTGGCAGAGTTCCTGAGCTGGTGTCATAAGCACTATACTGACCTGTATGAGCGGTGAGTGGATATGAGGCATCCCTCAAAGTGCTGGGCACATTGTAGACCCTCGATAGCTGTTTCCTCATCCCCTCTACCCTCTGTCCCTCCTAAGAGTTCAGGGCAACAATTGAAGGAAATAGTCTTCTTCATGAATGCTACCTCACAGAAGTTCTGGGAGTTGTGGAATCCTGATGTATCAAAGAAATGACCCAGATGTTGGTTCATGTAACCCCACCACCAGCAAGGTGATAATAGCAACATATTGTTATATATGCTGGTATGTAATGGTTAGCTGTAGTCTTTCATTCAATTGACACTTGTTGAGCTTCAGTTCTTTGCTGGGCATCAGGGCTCAGAAATAAGCCAGGGCTGCAGTTGGGGGTTCAGAAATAAGGGGCTCCTCAGTTGGCTCAGACAGTAAAGAATCTGCCTACAATGTGGAAGACTTGGGTTTGAGCCCTGGGTTGGGAAGATCCCCTCCTAGAGAAAGGGCTGGCTACCTACTCCAGTATTCTAGCCTGCAGAATTCCATGGTCAGAGGAGCCTGGCAGGCTACAGTCCACGGGGTTGCAAAGAGTCTGACACAACTGAATGACTAACACTTTCACTTTCACACTTTCAGGGCTCAGAAGTGGATAAGATGGTCCCTGATCTCAAAAGGCTCATCATGGTTGATGAGGACAGGTGAGGTCAATACTGTGGGGCAAATGTGGGGAGTGGGGAGGCTCAGGAGGTGGCAGGAACCCCGGGAAGGAACCACCCACTTCCGACGAGGAAGTGGGGGAGCTATCAGCCCCCTCCAGCCCTTTGTTCACATCTCAGGCCTGGGATGCTTCCCCAGTCCTCTCCCATGTCCGGCCTAGCACCCTTCTTCCAGGAAGCCAGCCCAGACCATGTCCTTCCTCTTCTTCTTGGGAACTCCCGCAGTCCTTGTGCCCCTCCATGGAATCTAGCTTCTGCTACCTTGTTTCCGGTTTGGGTGCAAAGGACCCATCTCCACAGATAGACAGCATCCTCTCCAGGGCTCAGCCTTCATCTCACATTCCTCAGAGACCCGGTGCTCAGGTGGCCCCACATAAGCTCGGGGCACATCATTTTTACCGATGCTCCAGTTGGGGGTTCTTTGTTTGCAGCACCAGGGTTGAGCTGCTGAGGAAATCCTAACTGCTGAGTCAGGGGCCCCCGCTTTGCCAAGCAGGACTGAGTTTCATTAAGTGAGGATGAAATACAAATTCCCTGCAGCATTCATGGGATTGATGTCCAAGGCACAGCTGCCATTTATGTTTTGAAATTTGCAGTTGGGGATCATTGTGAAACTTGATTGCTCTGTCTTGGGGACTTCTTAAAGTCCAACTCTCACAATAAGGCCAATCAGACTTCACCATCAAATGTCAAATAGGAGCTAATGAACCATTCACGGGCTGGGGAGAGAAATCAGGCAATCTCTTATTTCAGGATTATCCCTTCCAAATATTGAATCTGAACTGTAAGCAGAATTTGCTATAATTGCCTCCCCCTCCTCGCGGGTATGGGGGATCATTGGCATTCGCTTTGTGTCTCAGCTTTCTGGAGAGAGGCTTGACAAGCCGACCCGCTGCTGTCTGGAGGCACATGCTCCTGGGGGCACCGTTTGGAGAGGGAGTGGGCAAGGCATGCTGGGAGTCTTCGGCTCCCTTGGCTGAGTCGGTGGAGCCTGATGTTGGCTGGGTGTCCCAAGTGCCTCTTTGTAGGAGAGAGTGGTCTCCGGCAAGAGAGGAGGACACCCTCACATCGGTTCCCCTGGGAGCCTGGCTGTGGCTGCAGGAAGGTCACTCCAGCTCAGGGACAAAGGAATGTGTCCGTTGCCCTGGAATCTGCAAAGGCTACCTGCTTGGCTGCCACCCCTGTAGGCTGAAGCCCAAATACATATGTTGCTCTCTGATGCCCCTTTGAAACATGTGGCTGGTTGACTTGGGTTATAATAGAGGGTTGCCATCACTTTGACCTGGGACAGTGCTGTGATACGGGAGGTGTTTCTTTTCCTCTTGATTCCTTTTGGAATGGAGGGTAGCAGAGTGGTGAGCCTCTCCCTGTGGCAGAGGTGGCGGACTGTCCATCACAGTGTCCTCTTCCCTGTCGAACTGCACAGTCCTGGCTGGAAAGCAGCTGTCTGGCCTGCGATGTGCGATTAGGCTTAGTCACATAACTGGCTTTCATCACTAAAATGTGAGAGGAGGCAATGTGGGCTACTTACAGGTTCAAGGATCTTAAGAGGCAGTGCACCTTGTCCACCCTGATTTCCCTCTTTTACTAAGTGGTGTTTCAGGTGATGACAAGGCTCAATGGGATGAGCTCACGGATGGGAGGAGCCAGAGCCCCTGAATCACCCACGTTCAGGCTAGGCACCAGTAAGTGGAGTGCATTTAACGGTTCATCCCTCCCCGTAGCTATTGTCATGTGAACTTAGAGCAACCCCTGTAAAGGTGGGGTGTATTGGTTAAATCAATGGCCTCACAGCTTGTGGGATCTTAGTTCAGCAACCAGTATCAGACCTGGGACCAAAACAGTGAAAGCACAGGATCCTAACCACTCTGGGAATCCCCTCATTATTTTCTTGAATCAGGTTTGCCACAAAATTAAGAGGAGGTTTCCCCTGGCTCCGCATGGGCATAGCCTGTCCCATGAACATTGACACATCCTGATCACCCGAAGTCCATAGTTTACCTTAGGGTTCACTCTTGGTGTTGTGTATTCTGTGGGTTTGGACAAATGTATGACATCCATCCATCGTCATGATACTGTACAGAGTGTCTTCACTGAATTATTTTGCTTTTCTTTCTTTTTTTCACCCCATCATGCCATGCTTGTGTGCTAAGTTGCTTCAGCTGTGTTTGACTCTTTGTAGCCCTATGGACTGTAGCCCGCCAGGCTCCTCTGTCCACGGGATTTCCCAGGCAAGAATACTAGAGCGGGTTACCATTTTCTCCTCCAGGTGATCTTCCCAACCCAGGGATCAAACCAGCATCTCTTATGTCATCTACATTGGCAGTCAGGCAGGCTCTGTACCACTAGCGCCACCTGGGAAGCCCCCTTCATGCCGTGAATTCTTAGGAAGTGGGTTCCGGTGGCTCAGGCTCCTCTCCATGGGTCTCACAAAGCCTGCCTCTCTGGTTGGAGCAGGCTGGCACTTCCACTAAACCCAGCACCTTTCTCCTTGTCTCCTTTCTATCCTCGCTCTTAGCGTGCTTACTACATTCAACACATTCACTCCTTCTCTTGGCAAGTATCTTGTCCTCCACCTGTTTGTTTATAACAATGTCAGCAACATGCAGGCCCATGTCATAGACTCCTCCAGTTTTGCTGTGGCAACACTTACACGGCATTCCCTTTGGAACGGTGCTGTTCCTGGATGTCGACAACATCACCTTCTTTGTAGATTCACGTGTACGTGGCCGAAGGAAAAGCTTCCTGTTTTCTAAAAGGCCTGGAGAACATTTAGTGGTTGCCTCTCCTCTTTCCCTTCATTACTGGAAAATGGTGGTTCCGGCTAAAAGGCCATAAATGCTTTTTGAATGAATGAATAAAAAAAAGAAAGTCTTGAAAATAGTATTGGGAAAAAAAGATCAGAATGTATAGGCTGAAACAGCTGTTCAACAAGGCTCTACTGTACAGCGCAGGGAACCGTATTCAATGTCCTCCGATAAACTGTAATGAAAAAGAATATGAAAAACATATATATTTGCATAACTGAATCATTTTTCCATACAGCAGAAATTAACACAACATTGTAAATCAACTCTACTTCAATAAAATACATTGAAAAAAAAGAAGCGGCTGTTTAAATCCTGAGTTGGCTCCTGGTCCACAGATGGCTTAAATCAGCACCGTTCTCACTGTGTTTCACTGCAGCTTATGTGGACCTCAGTGGCACCCCAGCTTGGTCCCTGCCTTCCTTTCCTTGAAGACTTACTGCTTTCTGAAGAAGTGGCCCACGAATGACAGTGTTGCCTAAAATTTTCAAGCATCGTTGATTAGCACACCAGTCCGAAGTGGTACGCTTGAAGGGGCAGTGTTCTTCGATACAGCTTTTGGCCTGTTTATTTAAAAATGCACCATGTTACTGAAGCATACATTGTCCCAGGTCCTCTTCCACCATGATTTGGAAGAAGACTTGGCAGCAAATCTGGATGATGGAATCCTTCTGGAAATTGTTGTCATCATATCGTCTGCAGCGGGGGCTGGTCACGTGCTCTGAGCAGGCAATGGCGAGCCCTTTAATCCTCTCAACTCCTCTGTGAGGGCTCACTCCCACTTTGTTGTTGTTTAGTCTCTTAGTCGTGTCCGACTCTTTGCGACCCCATGGACTGTAGCCCACCAGGCTCCTCTATCCATGGGATTCTTCAGGCAAGAATACTGGAGTGAGTTGCCATGCCTTCCTCCAGGGAATCTTCCTGACTCAGGGATTGAACCCACATTTCCTGCATTGCAGGTGGATTCTTTACTGCTGAGCCACCTGGGAAGCCCCACTCCCACTTTAGAGATGGAGAAACTGAGGCTCTGGGAGATAAAGTCAGGTGCCAAGCTGGTATAGCAGGAACTGGTACAGCCAGGATCCAACTCCAGGGTACCATGTGGGGCAGGTATGGTATCTTCTGTGGGCCACAGGTGTCTTATTGAAAAGGTTGGGCAGATGCTGCACCAGAAACCCTACTCATTGACACCCCATTGTTCCAGAAACATTGGTTGAGTGTCTTCCCTGTGTGAGGAGGTTGCAGGGAGGTAGGCAAGGTGTCTAACAGTTGAAGCTGGAGAAGTGAAAGGCCTCCTGGGAGGCTGGGGCCTTCCTCTCACCTGAGCAGGGCCAAGTGGCTGACCTGGTGACCCCCAAAGTTCCTTCCTTCCTGAGCCTATGGGCCTATGTCTGACTTGTATCCAAGTGACCCTTCATTTCAGTTCAGTTCAGTCGCTCAGTCATGTCCGACTCTTTGTGACCCCATGGACTGCAGCACGCCAGGCCTCCCTGTCTATCACCAACTCCCAGAGTTTACTCAAACTCATGTCCATTGCATCAGTGATGCCATCCAACCATCTCATCCTCTGTCGTCCCCTTCTCCTCCTGTCTTCAATCTTTCCCAGCATCAGGGTCTATTCAAATGAGTCAGTTCTTCACATCAGTTCGCTAACATATTGGAGTTTCAGCTTCAGCATCAGTCCTTCCAATGAATATTCAGGACTGATTTCCTTTAGGATGGACTGGTTGGATCTCCTGGTAGTCCAAGGGACTCTCAAGAGTCTTCTCCAGCACCACAGTTCAGAAGCATCAATTCTTCAAGTGACCCTTCAAGCTGTGCCATTTCCGCTCTAGAAAGGAGTCATGTCTGGAAGGGGCACCCACAGGGGCAGGCTGCTCACCCTGAAATGGTCCTGGAGCTGGTTTGCTGTCCCGTAAGCAAGGTCAGCAGTGGAAGACCCACATGAGTTTAGGAACAGCCTGCTCTACTCCTAGGCAAGGAATCCTTTGGTTGATAGTGCAGGTTCGAGGCCCATCAGATCTGAGTTTGAATTTTAGCTTAGTTGTTCCCTAACGAGACTTGGTCCTCCTGTGTAAAATGGGGATAACAATTGTATCTCCTTCTCTGAGTTGTTATGATGGGTGAATGAGTAATGTGTTTAGTCCAAGACTGGCACAGAGATGAATATTTACCAAAACAACCAGAATTGTTCAGGTATTTTGCCCAAAGTGGTGTCTTTGGCCTTTGTGGAAATCCTTAGCATGAAGTAATAATCTTGATAACATTTGTTTGGCACAGACTAGGTGCCAGACACTGCTATAAGAGTTCTAAGTGTATTAAGTCATTTAATTCCTATGTCAGCTTCATGAAGTGAGTATTATTATTGTCTTCATTTCATAGATAAGGAAATCGAGGCACAAGAGGTCTGTCCTGGAAATCTCTGGGGAGGTTCCATAAGGCTACAGGCTGCTCAACAGGAGGGTGGTTTGGTTTGAGATGGAGAACCCATTCTTAACATCTAACAGAGCAGTCTTTTAAAAACTCTATTATGTTTAAAAAATATTTTTTTTGGCTGCACCACACAGCATGTGGAATCTCAGTTCCCTAACCAGGGATCAAACCTCTGTGTTGGACACTGGGAATCTTAACCACTGGACTGCCAGGGAAGTCCTAGCAAAACAGTCTTAATGAAATCCCCAATATCTGTGAGACCACCTCACAGTAAAGTGAGTATTTTTTTAAGTTACAAATGAAGAACCCTTGTCCTTTGAAAGACACTGTTAAGAGAATGAAAGACATGTAACAGACTGGGAGAAAATATTTGCAAATCCTATACATGTTAAAATATTTGAATCCGGATTAAATAAACAACTTGTGAAAGGCCATAATAAGAAAACAGCTCAATTTTTTACAATGAACAAAAGATTTGAACAAATACTTCAACAAAGAAGATAAACAAATGGCAAGTAAGCGCATGAAAAAAAATGTTTAACATCAGTTGGCATGGTTTTAGTGCAAATTAGGACCACAGTGAGATATTACTTTACAACCCCTTAGAATAGCTAGAATTTAAAAGACTGACTACAATATAGTTGCAAGGTTGTGGAGCAACTGGAACTCTCAAACACTGCCGGGAGGAGTGTAAAATGGTACAATCCCTTTGGAAAACAGTTTGTCAATTTCTCAAAGAGCAAAATTCACACCTACCTTGTGATTCCAGCCACTGCTAGATAACTACACCTAGGTATTTATCCAAGAGAAAGGGAAAGACAAATCTATGGAAAGACTTGTATCTCAATGCTCACAGCAGCTTTAGTTGCAACAGCTCATCAAATGATGGATCAACAACTTTGGTACATGCATGCTATGGAATACTCTCCAGCAAATGCTATTCAATGTGGATGAATCTCAAAATAGTTAGGCTGAGTGAAAGAAGCCTGGTAAAAAACACAAGGAGATCTCTAAAGTCCCATTTATATAATTCCAGGGAATATAAATGAATCCATAATGACAGGAAGCAGGCAAGTGGTTGCCTGGGGGTGAGGGGAGAGAGGGGTGGATTCCCAAGCTGGGAAGACATATTCCCAAGACATAGGCCCATAGGCTCAAGAAGGAACTTTGGGGGCCACCAGGTCAGCTGCCTGGCCCTCCTCAGGTGAGAGGATTTCATTTCCTTAAAGAGGAAACTTTAAGGGAGGTGGACATATTTGCCATCTCAAGTCTGGGTGTGGTTTCACAGGTGTATATATTTGTCAAAACCTATCCAATTGTAAGCTTTAGCTATCTTCAGGTTTTAATGTTAATTATACCTCAATAAGGCTTCCCTGGTGGCTCAGCTGTTAAAGAATCTGCCTGCAATGTGGGAGACCCAGGTTCAATCCCTGGGTTGGGAAGATCCCCTGGAGGAGGGAATGGCAACCCACTCCAGTATTCTGGCCTGGAGAATTTCATGGACTGTATAGTCCGTGGGATCACAAAGAGTCAGACATGACTGAGTGACTTTCACTTTATACCTCAATAAAACTGTTGAAAGTGAGTTCTGAGTGTGATGAATAAGGGGTTGAAGAATTACTAGATACCCTGACTGACTCAACTCAGGGTCTGATGCTTCTAAGAAATTCCTTTTTTTTTTCAATTTTAAATTAAAAAATTTTTTTGGCCATACCTGCGAGGCATGTGGGGATCCCCGAGCAGGGATCAAACCTGTGCCTCCTTGCATTGGTAGCATGAAGTCTTAACCACTGGACCACCAGGGAATTCCCTAGGGAATTTTTTTTTTTAATTAAATCTCCAATGAAGGGCAGACCCTGTACTAGGCACTTTCACTTTGTTCTCTCAGGACCTGGTCAGAGCCTATGCCAGCCAGTGTCCCTCTAAGGGGTATGGGGTGGGGGTGGCTGCTCAGAGCTCACAAGGGGAAAGCTTGGGGAAATCCCATCAAATTTCCAGCTTTCCACTTTCCAAATGTATGGTTTTGGCTCTTTTAGGGCTGGTACTTCCATTGAACTCGGCACCTTTCCCCTTGGCTCACTGCTATCCCTGTGGAGCTGTGTTCCTTAAACTTCCTCCTAGAATGATGGGAGGGAGAGGAAGGATCGGTGTGTTTCCAGGATGCTCTCAGTCGGCAGCACCAGCCTACAAGCTCAGAGCTGAGTGAGGCGAGGAGGGCAGCGCCCTGGTGTCTTCTCTGCCCCAGGCTGCATGCTCATCCTTTTGAAACAGCCCTGGGGATGCTCAAGCATCTGTCTCATGCATATTCCAGCTGTCTCCTGAGGAGGCAGACTCGGCAGGCAGACCAGGAAAGGGAGGGACGGTGCATCTGTTCATGGTCTGGTGCTCTCGTTCTCCTTTCACAGACTCAAGTGAAGATTTTAAAAGATGCTCAGAGATGGTTTGGAATGGAAATCACTGCTGGATCCCACCCGCAGTGTCTTGGTGTGAGTGCGCACGCGTGTGTGTGTGTGTGTGTGTGTGTACACAAACCCAAAGCAAATGCAACTTGGTTCCCCACCTCCTCCCATGATGCAGGTCTGAAAGCCCCTCCTCTCCTGGTTTGGCAGTCTGCTGGGAAGGACTTGCTGGACTGTTGGAAAAGGCTGGCTAACCAGGGATGGAGGCTGTAAATCTCAAATAGGCACAGCTGCGAGTGTAGACAGCAGGAGGAACAGGCTCCGGAGGGAACGAGAGGATGACCAGTGAATAACGCATGCACACGTTGCAGAGTCCTTCACCTCACCCCGGGTGCTACTGTCGTCTTTGACTGAATTGTTCTTTATTGTGAGGCGCTGCCCTGTGCCTTGTGGAATATTTGGCAGCATGCCTGGCCTCCACCCTAATATCCCACCTTGGGAAAGTCATGACAATCAGGACTGTCCCTGGCTGTCCCCTGGGGGAGAAATCACCCATGGCTGAGAGCCATGGGACTAGCCACTTTGGATCTCAGTTATACCACCTGCGAAATGGCCACACTTGACCTCCCTGAGGGCGGGAGATTGGACTAGATTTGCAACTGTCCAATGCAGCGGTCACAAGTCACATGTGGTTTGAATACTTGAATGTGGCTAGTTTGAGATGTGCTGCGCCTGTGAAGCACAGGCTGAATTTTTAAGATTTAGGGCTTTCTCAGGTGGTGCTAGTGGAGCTAGTAGGAAAGAACCTGCCTGCCAATGCAAGAGACATAAGAGACACAGGTTTGATCCCTGGGTCAGGAAGATCCCCTGGAGGAGGGCATGGCAACCTACTCCAGTATTCCTGCCTGGAGAATCCCATAGATAGAGGAGCCTGGCGGGCTACAATCCACAGGGTCACAAGAACTGGACACGACTAAGGCAGCTTAGCACAATAGCATGAGTAGGACAAAAATGAGGTAACATATCTCACTGATTTTTGTGTTGCTTACATGTTCAAACGATAATATTTTGGACATAGTGCGCAAAATACAATATATTATTAAAATTAACTTCACCAGTTCCTTTTTACTTTTTAAAATGTGTCTCTGAGAAAATCTGAAACAACTCATGCTCCTCCCACCATTTCTATTAGACAGTGTTAGCATGGAGAAGTTGTTTAGTCACTAAGTCGAGTCCAACTCTTTTGCAGCCCCAGGGACTGTAGCCCACCAGGCTCCTCTGTCCAGGCAAGAATACTGGAGTGTGTTGCCCTTTCCTTCTTCAGTGGATCTTCGCTACTGAAGGATCGAACCCACATCTCCTGCACTGGCAGGCAGATTCTTTAGCACTGAGCCACCAGGGAAGCCCCAGTGTGGAGAAGGGACAAATGTTAATCAAGGAATCACTCAGCTGGCATGAGGGTGCACTGATGAGGAAAGAGACATGGCAGATGACCATGGATTGGGGGACGCTCAGGGGTCAGGAAAGGCTCACCTGAGGCAGTGAGATAGCAGATCGGAGGGAAGAGGAGGGGAAGAAAAGGAGGAAAAGAAGAAGGAGAGTGAGGAGGAGGGGAGGGGGAGGAAAAAAGAGGGGCAGGAGGAGAAAAAGCAATTCATGCGGAGGAAACAGCTAGCACCAAGGCGCACTGTGGTGGAGGGAGCGGCGCTGTGCTCGGGACCCAGCCCGCAGCCAGGATGGCGGAGCACAGGGCGGGACTTTGTGGGCTGGATGAGGAGCTGGTCTCCATCCTTAGGGCAGCGGGAGACCATGGAAAGGATTTTGAGCAGTGGGGTGACACCATCTGATTTGCTTTTTAAAAAGCTCGCTTCATCTTTGATGTTTTATCTCCACTCTGAAGTATATATATATATATTTGTGGCTGCAAAGCTTTTAAGGTCTTAGTTTCCCTACCAGGGATCAAACTGGTGCCCTCAGCAGTGAGAGCTCAGAGTCTCAAACACTGGACTGCCAGGGAATTCCCATGTCTTGTATTTTTATGTTTCTCTTTCCCTTGAGCCTTTTTCCGCTGTTAGGAGGAAATCTCAGCTGTTAGAATTTTTGCCTTCTTTTCCTGGTTCTTGACACATGAAGGCCCAGAGAACATGAAGAAAGGAGTTGAGAGTCTGTCAAGAGACCCAGGAAGAGGATGCCATTCACAAGATTCCAACTTCTCTCCAGTGGCAGGATCCATTACAGCTTCTCCCAGTGTTGCTTCCTTTTAAAGTCAGTCTGAAAAAAGAGGTGCTACCCCATCAGGAAGGAAAAGAAAAGTGAGCTTCCCTTGGCTCCTGCCCCTCGGAGAGCCCCAGCTGCTGGGCCAAGGCGGGGAGAAAGTACAGCTTTCACAACTTTATGCACATATTTGGAAAAGTCCTTGATTGTTGAGTTCTTTGACCACCTTCCAAGAACCCAGCAGTGCCTCCTCGGAGGGTGACCCCTGGGAGCCAAGACTGGTCTAGGATATGCTGCAAATTACCCAAAGGTTTATAGCAGCTTTGGCGGTGTGACAGGTATACAGAGGAGCTAAAAATCTTGAAAATCCATCTGGGTACTGGGCTGGGTAAATAAAACCAAGTTCTTCTGTAGCTCTACATTTTAATTCAACCTGAAGTTTCTTTCTTTTTTTTTTTTTTAATTCAACCTGAAGTTTCTTAACAGTGCTGGGTCATGAGCCTGACCTGTCATCAGTGGACAGCTTTGATGACAATTCATTCAACTTGTCTCCTGGGAGGAGGGCGTGCTTGCCATGTGCAGTGAGGCAGGGAAGAGAGGCTCCTGCAGCCAAGACCCAGGAAGGCTGGGACTCGGCCATCCATCTTCCTGCTCCCGACACAGTTAAGAGCTGAATTTGGTCCAGTTTTCTTAAGAACTTAGCTCACCCTGGGTTAAAGCTTGGGCGCTGGGCCCTTCAGGGATCCCAGGGGATTCTAGATCAACTTCATTCTTTCTAAGGTAGAGCCTAGGGGTGGTATGATCCAGTGTGTTTCTGAAGCTCCAGGCATCACATCCCCAATATGACAGCTTACCAAGTAGAAAGGAAGGGGCTATGGGCAAACCTTCTCCTTGCTTGCTGTGATGTAGTAAGAGACATATTTGTCTCTGTCTCTGATTCCTAGTACAGAGCACCTAAAACCCTGGTAATCACCTGAGTGATGGGAGGCTAGGAGCATCTTTTGTTCTAATATTTGCTCTTTGACCCTGATTCTTGACATAAGACCTTCTAATACCTTTGGAATCTCCAGTGTGATGAGTGTCTTTTTGGACACTAAGGTGATGACTTGTGACTGAGGGTCCCTTGATAGCTTTAGAAGTCACCAGAAAGATCAAGTCATGATGTGAAGCTTAGAATTTTCAGCCCTATCTCCCAAGTTCTAAGGAGGCTGGGGGACTGCAGGTTAAGTTAGTCATTGATTATACCTACATGATGAAGCCTCCATCAACATTTCTAAACTACAGAGTTTGGAGAGCTTCTGGGTTGATGAATACATGGAGGTGGTTGGGAGGGTGGTGTACCCGGGGAGGGCATGGGAGCTCCACTTCAATTCCACATTTACTGTCCTTTGAACGTCTTCATCTGGCTGTTCATCTGTATCCTTTGCAATATCCTTTATAATAAACAGTAAACATGAGTAAATGTTTCTCTAAGTTCTGTGAGATGTTCTAGAAAATTATTGATCCTGACGGAGGGAGTTGTGGGAACTCCTGATTTATAGCTGGCTTCCCTGGTGGTTCAGATGGTAAAGAAACTGCCTACAATGCAGAAGACGCAAGAGACCCAGGTTCTATCCTTGGGTTGGGAAGCTCCCCTGGAGAAGGAAGTGACAATCCACGCTAGTATTCTTACCAGGAAAAATCCTATGGACAGAGGAGCCTGGCAAGCTATAGTCCATGGGGTTGCAAAGAGCTGGATATGACTGAGCACTTGTCAGCAGGGTTAGAAGAACAGGCAGATTGAAATTGAGTCAGGAGTGGAATGTGGTCTTGTGGGACTGAGCCCTTAACCTGTGAGGTCTGCACTAATCTCTGGCATTTAGGGTCAGAATTGAGTTAAGTTGTAGGGCATCCAATCAGTGCCCATTGTGAACTGTAACTGGAGAATTGCTTGGTATGGAAATCCCCACAGATTTGATGTCAAAAGTGTTCTGAGTAGAAGAAAACTTAGTTTTCTCTTACATGCTCTCTCTTATGTTGGAAGTTTTCCCAAAATCCCTGACTCACCTCTCCTTCGGTCTTAGTGGAACTGTGTCACAAATCCACCCAAGTCACTGGTGTAGGGTTGCCGTGATTGGCTTAGACCAGCCATGGTTCACGCCCTGGGGCCAGGCAGGCACGCTGGGCTTGGTGGCAAGGAAGAACTGAGCTGCAGCTGGGGAGGAGCTCAGCTGTCCTGCGGAGCCTTTATCCTGAGAGCAATGGGGAGCTATTGTAGAGCTTTAAGCAAGGGAGTGACATGATCAGATTTGTGTTTTTCAAAGACGCTCTGGCAGGAGAGTGGAGAATGGGTTGAAAAGAGGCAAGAATAGAAGTGAGGAGATTAGTTCCAAGCTGTCCAAGCTTGTGTAACAATGAATCAAGTCAGATAGGATTTCATTCTATTTGCTATAAAGACTTTTTAAAAAAAGGCTTTAATATGTTGCAGGAAAATGCTTTGAAAAACCTCCTGATATATTTCCCCTTCTTAGTAATTTACTCTTTGCTCTCTCACTGCCCTTAAAGCTGAGCCAGAAGACCAAGTTCATTGCCCCAGGAGAGAGGAGGAAGGATGCTACCTAGGACAAAGAAGTCCTCGCAAGCTGTAAACTTCAAACTAGACTTTTTAAATCCACAGACAGACAATAGTCTAGGACAGGAGTCGGCACACTACAGCCTTCGGACCAAATCTGGCGGTTGTTTTCAGTCAAGTTTTATTGGAGCACAGCCGTGCTCATTTGTGTACAAACTGTCTGTGGCTGATTGGCGCTACAGCAGCGGAGTGGAGTGATGAGGACTGGGAAGTCTGAAATGTTTACCATCTGGTCCTTTGGAGAAAAAAGTTTGTCAGCTCGCATCTAGAAAGGCACAGTTTGGAAAGAGGACGTATTTTAAAAAATATATTAATTTTTGAAATTAATTATTTATTCCGCTATGCCGGGTCTTGGTTACGGCCCTCAGGATCTTCGATCTTCATTGCAGCATGCGGGAATCTTTTTTAGCTGCAGCATGTGGGATCTAGTTCCCTGACCAGGGATCAAACCTGGGCCTCCTGCATTGGGAATGTAGAGTCTTAGCCACTGGACCATCAGGGAAGTTCTGAGAGCAGGCATTTTCTTGGAACATCTGAAGCAAAATATTTCCTCTCAGGATCCAAAGCTTAGAAGACTCACTGTGAAGTGGGAAGAACCAGGGTCTACAGAGAGGGAAGTGTTGGCCGCATGGGACTGTGGAACCTCCTTCTAGTGCTGAGCGGGCAAGGCAGGGTGGACTTTAGATGTGACTGTCCTGGCTTCTCCTTAAGGTCAGGACTTCCAACTGTCCACGCTCACAGCATTGGGAACTTCGAGATACCCAGAAAAGTCTTGCATTTTCATGGTACGGTGCCAACGTGGTTCAGTGACAGTGAGTTTTGGTTCTTAGAAAGGTGCCTGAGAGGCTTCCTTGGTGGTCCAGTGGCTAAGACTCCACACTCCCAGTGCAGGGGGCCTAGCTTTGATCCCCGGTCAGGGAACTAGACCCCGTGTGATGAAACTAAGAGTTGGCATGCCACATCTAAAGATCCCCCATGTAGCAAGGAAAAGCCTGAGTACCACAACTAAGGCAAATGCAATGCAGTTTAAAAAAAAAAAAAAAGGAAAGAAAAGAAAAAAGAATCTCAACCATTAAAAAAAAAATTGCCTAAGAGCAGCCTCACCTGGTCTCCCACACTCTAGTCTCTGCTTGGACAACTTTGACCTTTCAGGAAAGTCTTGCCCATCTCAGTGAAGCTAGCTCCTCCTTTTTGGGTGGGGGGTGGCAAGAATACTGGAGTGGGTTGCCATTCCCTTCTCCAGCAGATCTTCCCAAGCCAGGGATCGAACCCGGGTCTCCTGCATTGTAGGCAGACACTTTACCATCTGAGCCACCAGGGAAGTCTAGCTCCTCCTTTTATATACTTACAGAGAACTCCAGACTTCCCCTTCCAGAACACTCATTATATCTGTAATTATTAATCCAGTATCTATTTAGCTGACCTGATCATTAATTCTTTTATTTTTTGATCATTAATTCTACAAGGTGGGGACCATAACTATTTATAGCTCTAGTGTCATCATGTAACTCAGTGATTACACTGAGCAAAGTGGTGAGCAATGAATTAATGAACAAATGAATGAGCATGCATGTGCGTTCAGTTGCCTCTGGCTCTTTGTGACCCTCATGGACTGTAGCCCACCGGGCTCCTCTGTGCATAGGATTATCCAGGCCAGAATACTGGAGTGGGTTGCCATTTCCTCCTCCAGGGGATCTTCCCTACCCAGGGATCCAAACAGCATCTCCTGCATCTCCTGCCCTGGCAGGCAGATTCTTCACCGCTGAGCCACCTGGGAAGCCCCAAAGAATGAGGAAGTAACTCTAAAGACCACATCCTAGCTCATCCTTGTCTGGTATTTTATGGTCTAGTTGCTCTTGGCACCATCATTAGGCAAGGCAGGATCCCCATTTAAGAGAGGAGGTGAGAAAACCATTAACTTTGTGGCTTCATTTGCAGGCAGCACTCAGAAACCACAGAAGGCCTCAGAGCTAAAATGTGCTCTTGACATTGAAGTGTCTGCATTGACATATACCCTGGATGCTCCAATAGGCTCTTGTAGGTACCTGCAGGGAATAAGGCTTTTCTACTTCAGTTTCTAGGTTGGAGAAATGAAACCAACAGACCACCATCTAACTGAACCAATTAACCTAAGGTGTGACCACGGCACAGATGGTTGGAAACAGTATGTTGCAGGATGGATCAGGTGGCAGAGGTGTCCTTAGACAAACAGAAGTGGAGTAGGGGTGCTGCCAACTAATTCAAATAATGTTGTACTTTTGTGTATACATGTTAGATTTCAATAACAAGTAAAAGTGTGAAAAAAAGAAAACAAAATAATTTTGACAAGTTACTACCCAAATCAATAATGCAGATAAAAGGCAACATTTGTTTCACAGTCAACAAGGGTCAAATGCTCCACTAGGCACTTGACATGCATTTTCCTGTTTAATCCTGATGACAACCCTATGCGATATTCATCATTCATCACAAAATTGGGTTCTGGGCATCTCCTTGTGCCAGGCATTGACCAGCTCCTGAGATAAAGTAGTAACAAGAGAGACAGGTCCCTGCCCTCATGGAGCTAATATTCTAGTTGATAGGGACCACTATTTGCCCCAACTTGTAATCTAAAATCTGAGATTCTAGAAAGTCCAGTCATTTGCCCAAATCCTGTGTCTAGCTGGTAGCTCAGCTGGTAAAGAATCCTCCTGCAATGCAGGAGATCCTGATCTGATTCCCGGGTCAGGAAGATCTGCTGGAGAAGGGATAGGCTACCCACTCCAGTTTTCTTGGGCTTCCCTGGTGGCTCAGCTGGTAAAGAATCCGCCTGCAATGCGGGAGACCTGGGTTCGAATCCTGAGTTAAGAAGATCCCCTAGAGAAGGGAATGGCTTACTCACTCCAGCATTCTGGCCTGGAGAATTCCATGGGCTGTATAGTCCATGGGGTTGCAAAAAGTCGGACAGGACTGAGCAACTTTCACTTTCACTTTCAGCAATTGATTAGGTCAACATTCAGTTTGAGATATCTCTGACTCCAAAACTCCTAACCATTCTACCATGCATTTTCCTCATGTTGATTCCTCCCAAAAGTTTGGGCAGATAGCCCTCTATACCTGCTCAGGATTTCTTCAGTACATTGTAATACAGACAAATTCTTTTTTTTTTTTTTTTTGAGTGCATGATACTTTATTGTTAACTCTGGGCACATGTTTCAGAGCACATTTCTGGGACTTATCCATCTTGTATAACTAGCTTTATACACTTTGAACAATGTCCCATTTCCCCCTCCATCTCTGGGTACCACCATTATAGCATATACTTCTATACATCTGACTATATTAGATGCCTCATATAAAAGGAATCATGCAGTATTTGTCTTTCTGTGACCAACTTATTTCACTTATGTCTTCAGTGTTGTTGAAAAGAGAAGGATCTCTTTCTGTTTTTAAGACAGAATAATATTCCATTGTATGAATATACCACAATTTTCATATCCATTCATCTGCTAGTGCCTATTTGAGTTATTTCCATTTATTGGCTGTTGTGAATAAGGTTGCAATGTATGTGGGAGTGCGGATACCTCTTCAAGATCCTATTTCAGTTCAGTCCCAGAAATGGGATTGCTGGATTATCTGGCAGATCTATTTTTAATATTTTGAAGATGCTCCATATATTTTCCATAGTGGCTCTACCATTTTACATTCCCACCAAAAGTGTACAACAAAGATCCCAGTTTCTTCATATCCATCTTCCCCAGCCCTTATTTTTTTAATAACAAATTTTTTATTGATTTATTATTTTAATTTTAATTTTATTTATTCATTTTTGGCTACACTGAGTGGAAACAGTGACTGACTTTACTTTTTTGGGCTCCAAAATCACTGCAGATGGTGATTGCAGCCATGAAATTAAAATACACTTCCTCCTTGGAAGGAAAATTATGAACAATCTAGACAGCAGAGACATTTTTTATAAAGCAGAGACATTCCTTTGTCAACAAAGGTCCGTCTAGTCAAGGCTATGGTTTTTCCAGTAGTCATGTATGGATGTGAGAGTTGGACTATAAAGAAAGCTGAGTGTCTAAGAATTGATGCTTTTGAACTGTGGTGTTGGAGAAGACTCTTGAGAGTCCCTTGGACTGCAAGGAGATACAACTAGTCCATCCTAAAGGAGATCAGTCCTGGATGTCCATTGGAAGGACTGATGCTGAAGCTGAAACTCCAATACTTTGGCCATCTGATGTGAAGAGCTGACTCCTTCAAAAAGACCCTGATGTTGGGAAAGATTGAGGGCAGGAGGAGAAGGGGACGACAGTGGATGAGATGGTTGGATGGCATCACCGACTCAATGGACATGAGTTTGGGGAAACTCTGGGAGTTGGTGATGGACAGGGAGGCCTGGCGTGCTGCAGTCCATGGGGTCGCAAAGAGTTGGACATGACTGAGCAACTGAACTGACTGACAGACACTGAGTCTTCATTGCAGTGCATGGCTTTCTCTTTGTGGTGGCGTCTCTTGTTGGCAGAACACAGGCTCTAGGCACTGGGGCTTTAGTAGTTGTTGTGCATGAGCTTAGTTGTTTCTCGGCATGTGGGATCTTCCTGAACTAGGGATCAAACCCATGTCTCTTGCATTGGCAGGCAGAGTCTTATCCACTGTGCAATCAGGGAAGTCCTATTGAATAAAAATTCTTTATCTTTAAAGAAGAAAATATTGGTGTGCTGGAAAGTGCAAGGGAGGCTGGATTGAGGTGCACCAACATAGTCCCAAGGACACCCCAGGGCCAGCTTCCTACTCCAGCAGGACTCTGCATGGTGGGTGCATGGTCACAAGGATGACCCTGGTGAGTGGCCATCCTGAGATGGTCACTGTGCCTCTCTCCTGGACTCTGGGAAATGCTGGGAAATGAAACGCCTGGCTGGGGCTTGTGCCTGTCTGAGAACCGCTCCCAAGGCTAAGGGTGTGGATATTCTTTTTATAACTACATATTTTTTGGAGTATGCTATATATTCACATGGCACAAAGTTCAAGAAGTTAAATAAAAGGTTTACGAGAGAAAGATCCCCTTCCACCCTGTCCCCTAGACACCCAGGTTTTCTTCCTGGATCTCCTTGTTTCACATGTGTGCAGGTTGGGAAGATTCTAAGGTAAAGGGAGCGGAGATATCATGGAGTGGCCGTGCTTAATAGATAAAGAAGTATGGAGAGACTTACTCTGAGGCTCCAAAGACTGTGCTGCCAAAATGTGAGGGGATCCTAAATTATCTCCTCAGTTTGGACTGAACCACCTTTACTTGAGTCAACTTCTTTCTCTGAGGCCTGCATTCCAGAACCTCTGGGAAGTCATGGTCAATGACTAGGAAGAATAGTCCCCTCGGGAAACAGACTGATATTCTGCACCACATTTTGGGGTCTTGTGATTTGGTTTACTAAGTGCTACCTTGGGACTGGTGCCCAGGCAAGAGTGTCCACAATAGCGGACAAGACCCAGGAGTGGAGTGATCACTTAAAATTGTTACGTCCTTTAAGCTCTTGTGAGCAGCAAGTTCTCCTCTCTGTTGGTGTTGGCTTCTGTTCAACAAACAACTTTTCAAAACACTGGAATTCTCTGTAATCCAGTTTTTATTCAGGTAAGAGACATTTGAAATATTGAGCTATTGGTTTTTAAAAAAGCCAAGGTAGTCCTAGTCAGAGCAACTAGGCAAGAAAAAGAAATAAAAGGCATTCAGATTGGAAAAGAAGAAGTAAAACTGTCACTATTTGTGGAAGGCATGATTTTATATTATAGAAAACTCTGTTTCTAAGTAACTTAAAAACTCTTAAGTAGTGAAAGTGTTAGTTGCCCAGTCATGTCCAGATCTCTGCAACCCCATGGACTGTAGTCCACCAGGCTCCTCTGTCCATGGATTCTCCAGGCAAGAATTTACAGAGTGAAGCTAGTCAGAAAGAAAAACACCAATACAGTATATTAATTAATGAATATGTATGGAATCTAGCAAGATGGTAAAGACAACCTTATATGCGAGACAGCAAAAAGAGACACAGATATAAAGAGCAGACTTTTGGACTCTGTGGGAGAAGGTGAGGGTGGGATGATTTGAGAGAATAGCATTGAAATATGTGTATTACCATATGTGAAATAGATGACCAGTCAAAGTTTGATGCATGAAACAGGGCACTCAAAGCTGGCGCACTGGGACAACCAGGGGGATGGGATGGGGAGGGCGGTGGGAGGGGGTGCAGGATGGGGACACATGTACACCCGTGGCTGATCCTTGTCAATGTACGGCAAAAACCACTACAATACTGTAAAGTAATTATCCTCCAATTAAAATAAATAAATTAATAATAATAAAAAAAAGAATACTGGAGTGGGACACATTCCCTTCTCTAGGGGATCTTCCTGATCCAGGGATCAAAACTGGGTCTCGTGCATTGCAGGCAGATTTCTTACCATCTGAGCCAACAGTGAAGGCCAGAAAACTCTCAAGTCCACAAAAAAACTATTAGAAATAATAAATGAAATAGTAAAGTTGCAAAGTACAAGATCAACATGTAAAAATCTGTTGTGTTTCTATAGGCTAACAATGAGCTAGCTGAAAGAAAAATTAAGAAAATAATCCCATGTATAATGACAACATAGGCAGAGGAGCTGAATATACACTTTTCCAAAGAAGACATACAGATGGCCAACAAGCACATGAAAAGATGTTTAACATCACTAGTTATTAGGGAAATGCAAATCAAAACCATGATGAAATATCACCTCAAGCCCATTAGAATGGCTGTCATCAAAGGAGCAAGAAATAACAAGTGTTGGAGAGGATGTGGAGAAAAGAGAATTCTCATGCACAGTTGGTGGGAATGTAAATTGGTGCTGCCACCATGGAGAACACTATGGAAATTCCTAAAAAATTAATAGAACTACTATAGGATCCAGCTGTCCTGCTTTGGGGAATTTATCCAGACTATGACAACACTGATTTGAAAAGATTTATGTACTCCTAGGTTCACTGAGGCATTGTTTACAATAGCCAACATATGGAAGCAACCTAAGTGCCTATAAAGAAATGAATAAATAAAGATGTGGCATATGTATATAATGGAATAATACTCAGCTATAAAAAGATGAAATCTTGTCAATTGTGACATCATAAATGGGCATTGAGGATATTACGCTAAGTGACATAAGTCAGAAAGAGACAAATACTATATGAGTTCACTCATATATGGAATATAAAAAACAAACAAAATAAACGAGCAAGCCAATCCAGGTAAATACAGAGAACAGAGTAGTAGTTACCAGAGGGGAAGGGGCAGAGGTGGAGAGTAAAATGGATAAAGGGGGATCAACTTTATGGTGAAGGATGGAAACTAACTTTTTGGTGGTCAGCACACTGCAGGGTATACAGAAATAGAAATATACATACGAAATTTATGTAATGTTATAAACCAATGTTACCTCAATTAAAAAAAATAGAGTAAAAACTGGAAAAAGGGGCAAAAAAGCCAAGGTACTCTGTCCTCTGAATCTTACATGTTAGAATATACAGATGGATTCCACTCACCAACAATAAGCCATCTTCTGGGATTGGGTGGGCTTGTGTGCATTCCACAAGCTCACGGATGGGGTTGATTTATGTTACTGTCAGGCCATTTGGCAGGACAAAGCAATTATTATTTTCAGCGTCTACTGAACTTATCTCTTTCTTCATTTCCAATAGGACCGAGAATATGTGTTTGGAACAGATATCCTTGACCATCCTTTTGAGATCATGCACGGTATTTTAACTCTAATGTATAATGAAATAAGAAACATTCAACTTTATAAAGTTGGCCTGCTGCTTTGTTTTATCTTTTATTTAAGTAGATGTTTTCCTTTGAAATGAAGTGTTCTGTGGACAATGACCATTTGGCTCTGTTTCCATACCCCCACCGAATTCTCCAGACTCTTGCTAACCCAGACCCAATATGAATAAATCATATGTATACTGGTATTCTGTGGAAACTGGGGTCACAACAAAAGCTGCCCATTTTCCTCTCCTGCCAATCCTTGAAACACTCTCTGAGTTCTCTGGTCATGGCTGCAAGCTATCAGCAAAGGACAAGAGGGTTTTTCCATAGCAAGTGTGGGTGACAGGTCAAGCACTGACCTATTCTGGTGCTCACCAGGCAAGAAGGCTTCCCTTGTGGCTCAACTGGTAAAGAATCCGCCTGCAATGCGGGAGACCTGGGTTCGATCTCTCGGTTGGGAAGATCCTGTGGAGAAGGGAAAGGCCACCACCTCCAATATTCTGGCCTGAAGAATTCCGTGGACTGTATAGTCCATGGGGTTGCAAAAAGTTGGACAAGACTGAGTGACATTCACTTTCACCAGGCAAGAATCAATGTCCAAGTTCAGAATTATTCAGAGACTGGCTGGAGATCTGGGGCTCTCACAGGGCCAGCTGAAAAGTGTTGGTGGGGATGGAAGACGATATCCAATGCTGGGTTAAGAGCTGAGGAACGTAAAGACAACTGAGACATGGTCCTATGTTGAGCATCCTACAATTTTGGATGGGAGATGGACATGAACTTGAGAAATATTTATTGCACATCTACTATGAGCCAGGCATTAGGTAAACAGAGGGAATAAAATGGGAGAAGGCTATTCACTTATAGCCTATAACTTGGTGCAGAGACAGACATGTAAATAGAGAACTGTGATTTCAAATGAGAAGAGAATGCCATTGTACACATATGCCACATCGTCTTTGTTCATTCATTTCTTTATGGTTACTTAGGTTGCTTTCGTATCTTGGCTATTGTAAACAATGCCTCAGTGAACCTAAGGGTACACATATTTTTTCAAGTCAATGTTTTCATTTGTCCTGGTTGTTGCTGTTCAGTTGCTAAGTTGCGACCCCATGGACTACAGCATGCCAGGCTCCTCTGTCCTCCAATATCTCCCAGAGACTGCTCAAATTCATGTCTATTGAGTTGGTGATGCCATCTAACCATCTCATCCTCTGTCATCCCCTTCTTTTGCCTTCACTCTTTCCCGGCATCAGGGTCTTTTCCAATGAGTCGGCTCTTTGCATCAGGTGGCCAAAGTATTGGAGCTTCAGCTTCAGCATCAGTCCTTCCAGTGAACATTCAGGACTGATTTCCTTTAAGATTGACTGGTTTGATCTCCTTGCTGTCCGAGGGATTCTCAAGAGTCTTTTCCAGCACCATGATTCGAAAGCATCAATTCTTCGGTGCTCAGCCTTTTTTATGGCTAGGGGCACACATATATGTTTTTTTTCAAATCAGTGTTGTCATAGCCTGGATAAGTTCCCAGAATCGAGACAATTGGATCATAGAGTAATATTTTTTAAGGAATTTCCATACTGTTGTCTATAGTAAAGGCATCAATTTACATTCCCAACAAATGTGCATGAGAATTCCCTTTTCTCTACATCCATGGCTGGATAGGAATTTGTCAGGAACATTAAACAGAAAGGACATTGGGGTGGGGTGGCTGGCAGGGAAAAACATAGAGCATCTGTAAGCTGGAGAGTTGGTGAATAACCGTACTGATGATAACGCTAGTTCACACTTATGACTTATGTAGCCCCATCCTCACACTGTTGTTAGATTTTAGGTTTATTGGCTCACTTCATCCTCACAACAGCCTTAGGTACAGGTGAGACTGGGTCACTTACCCATGATCAGTGTTTATTGTGGCAGAGCTGGGATTCAAACCCTGGAAGGCTGGCTCTGAGTTTGTACTCTTCACCACCACACCGTATCTCCATGTGACACAGAGGTGGAGGGAAGCCCCATAGATGTGATTGGCACATATGTTGGGCCTGGGTGGTGGAGAGCTTTGTCTGCCTGATTTTGGAACTGAAACCTTACCCTTTAGCAAAGCATTCTGCTTAGGAGAGTTTGCAACCAGATCTGGTCTTTGGAAAAATCACCTTGGCAGCTGTGATGATGAACAAGGGCAGAAAGACCTGGAGGCTGGCTTAAGGCTACTGCAATTGTCTAAGTCAGATTGGTGAGGTCTGAAGGGCAGGAGCAGTGGGCTGGAAAGGAGCAAAAGATTTAAGAGCTATTTAAGGAGTAAAATGACCAGGATTAGCAGAGCAGTTGGATACTGCACGGTGGGGTCAGTAGTGACCAGAATTGTCGATGACCGAGGCTTGTAAATTGGGCACCATTTGCAGCTGCCAGCTCTGAACTGCTGTTTTGGTCTTGTGGAATGTGGGGATACATTCCTCTACTGAGATACTGCTACACCCGAGGCTGTCTCAGTTGTGGACCAGTCAGTTCCCTCACGGTTGCAGACAGAAGGCTGCAGATATAACAAAGAAGCAATGCTGTGAATGTAACAGAGAGATATTATAGCACAGGACTGGGCGTGCCCTCACCTAGGGGTCTAAAGCTCTTCCTCTGTGCCTTGTGCTCAGTCCTCTGCCCATGGGATTTTCCAGGCAAGAATACTGGAGTGGGTTGCCATTTCTTCCTCCAGGGTATCAGGGTATTGTCTGGACCCAGAGACCTAACGTGAATCTCCAGTGTCTCCTGCATTACAGGCAGATTCTTTACCTGCTGAGCTACTGGGAAAGCCCCTTTCCTACTGCAGAGTCTGTTAAACCCAGGACCCTCCTTCTCCAAGTTCTGGGGCCCCAAATCCCCATTTATTCGCACACAAGAAAGGAAATATTTAGTTTGCATCATTATAAATTCTGCATCCAGGAATATTTTTCATTTGCTGGTAGTGCAGTTATCTCTTCCTTGTCTTGACCTTTCCTTCCAGGTTAATTTCTGGGCCTCACCTTTGCATACTCAAGAGGCTCATTAAAGCATTTTCCCAAACAAAAGAACAGTCTTCTCCCAAAGATGAATTTTGCTGCCACCACTAGAATGCAGAAACAGCTGCAGGCACCTTTGAAAATTGCAACGTTTTCATTCCTCCCATCATATTTAAACATTGCAAAAAGGCCAAGAATGAAGACCATTAAATTTATTCAGTGTCTCATTGAATAAATATTTATTGAGGGAGAGTGTTCACCTCTGGTAATTGAGGGTCAATCCTCTTGCTGAAGACAGAAAGAAAAACTAGAGGTATAATTAGTCTGTTGTATCTGAGAGCTAAACCAGCTCTTGCCTGGGTTCTGTAGTCCATCTCTAAGGCCCCAACAATCTCAGCTCCTGCAAGTGAGATAAGGTGGTCCTGGATTCCAGGTACCCCTCCTCCCTCACCCCTGCACCTGGCGAAAGCAAACACAAATCTTCTTAGCGGAAGTTATCTTCATCCAAAACCTTATATTATACTTACAAACAATTTTTAGAATGCAACATTCTACACTGAAGGAGACCAGGCATCAGAGTAAACTTGGTAATATCATGACTGACATTCATCAGAAAAAAAAACCAAAAACAAAATAGAAACACAGAAGCTCAGATATTAAAATGATCAAACCCAGATTTAGCATGGTTATTAAGTAACTATTACACGCCAAGCACTTGTGCTAGGCATTGAGGATAAAATAGTGAACAAACAAAGCATAATTTCTGCCTTTATAGTACTTTTTAATCTCCTGGGTGAGATAGACATTAATCAAATAAATCGTCCTGTGGTAGATTGATTGCAAAAATGAGCCCAGTTTTGAATGTGAAATGGTACAGCTGTTGTGGAAAACAGTATGGAATTTCCTAAAGAAATTAAAACTAGAAATGCCATACAACCCAGCAATTCCATTTCTGGGTATATGGTCAAAAAAATTGAAAGCAGGATCTCAAAGAGGTATTGGTACACCCTGTTCATAGCAACATTATTCGTAATAGCTACCCTTGTCCACTGACAGATGAATGGATAAGCAAAATGTGGTATGTACATAGAAAGGAATACTACCAAGTCTTAAAAAATGAAGGAAATTATGCAATATGCCACAACATGGATGAATCTTGAAGACTTTAAGTAAAATGCCCACTGCAATGTTGTGAAGTAATTAGCCTCCAACTAATAAAAATAAATGGGGAAAAAAAAATAAAGTAAGTAAAATAGTCAGTCACACACCAAAAGGTCACTTTATGATTTTATTTATATGAGATACTTAGAGTCGTCAGAATCACAAAGACAGAAAGTATAGTGGTGGTTGCCAGGGTCTGGGGTAGGGGAGAAGGGGAAGTTATTGTTTGATAGGTATAGAATTTTAGTTTTATAAAATGAATGGAGTCATGGGGGATGGATGGTGATGGTGGTTACACATTAATGAAACTTTAACACCACTGAACGGTATATTTTTAAATGGTTAAATGGTAATTTTTATGTTATGTGTATTTTAACAAAATTAAAAAAATCAGGGCCCAATTCCCATCATTCTCGGTATCTAACTCTTTATATATGACTTTGCAGTTCTTCCCAAAACACATGAAGTCTATTTCCCACTTCTTAGTTAGCCTTGCATTTGCTTCATAGAGTGAGACAAAAGTGATGGTGTGGTGGTCCTGAGCCCAGATCTCCAGAGGCCTTATGGCTATCTGCTCATTCTCTTGGAAAGCTGACACTAAGAATAATTCTGGGCTATCTTGTTGGAGAAAGGCTGTCCTAGCCAAGGCACCAGATTTGACAGAGTCCAGCCAAGATCAGCCTACTTGTGTATTTGATTTGCACTGACCACATATACATGAGTGAGTCCCACCACACATCAGTTGAACTGCCTGAGAGAGCCACTGACTTTAGAGAACAAGTATTTATTGTTGAATACCACTTACATTTGGTGATGGTTGTTATGCAGCATTATTGTGTCAAGGGTGACTGATATAAACATGAGTAGCTATGATCAGAGCAATAATTTTTCACCTTCTTTTGCATCTTTTTGCAACTTTTTGCATCTAGTACAGTGAACTAGAGGAATATTGAATAGGAAAACCTGATCTAGTCTGGAGAGCAAAGGAAGGCTTTCCTAAGGAAGTGATGCTTGAAGTGAGATCTAGACAATGAAGATTGTTAAGTGAACAAAGAGAAAGATAGAGTGTCCCAGTTGTCCATGACTCACACTTGAGCAGAGAAAGTGAAGACAACAGAGGTGCTGAAAGAAATCAGGAGGCACTGCAAGAAGGTTTAAAACTAGATTAAGAAGGTAGACAAGGACTAGATCATGAAGGGGCACAATCTTTATTTCCTATTCTAACAAATAGAGACAGTACCTTTTGATTCTCTTCTTTGTCAGATGAGGACATCAGGGTCTGTACGCATCCCTCCAACCCCTTTCCCTCTTTCATACCCCACGTTCTGTCATTTATATACTTTAATGTTAATATTGTCAAAGTCACTGATGTCAATGGAAAGTTCTTTGATTATAATAACAATGCTTTAGCTCTAGGTTGATTCTAGTTACTGAAGGTCAACAAACTGTTTACATATCAAGGCTTTATACTATATGACAACAACCTTGTTACCAGAACAGCTAACTGATGTATTATAATTTTAATTTTCTTACCTGAATTTAAATATTAAAAATTGCCTTTCACTTTATCTTTTGAAATTATTTATAATAATAAACATACTATCAAGGAAAATGTTTCTCTAGAAAATTCCCTTCTGGGACCTCTGTCCCCTTTCTCTAGAGTGGTTGTCCTGATATCATTCTGAACTTCTCTTCACTGTATTTATGGGTTATATCATTATTTCTAGAAACTAATGTTTCTTCTTGTTTTACTCCTACCTTGCTGAAGCATTTCTTCAAGAAACTTCCTAGACAGGGTTGTAGAAGGTGAATTTATTTTTGTTTATCAGTTCAGTTCAGTCACCCAGTTATGTCCGACTCTTTGTGACCCCATGGACTGCAGCACGGCAGGCCTCCCTGTCCATCAACAACTCCCGGAGCCTACTCAAACTCATGTCCCTCACGTCAGTGGTGCCATCCAACCGTCTCATCCTCGGTCATCCCTTCTCCTCCTGCCTTCAATCTTTCCCAGCATCAGGGTCTTTTCCAATGAGTCAGTTCTTTGTATCAGGTGGCCAAAGTATTGGAGTTTCAGCTTCAACATCAGTCCTTCCAATGAATATTCAGGACTGATTTCCTTTAGGATGGACTGGTTGGATCTCCTTTCAGTCCAAGCGACTCTCGAGAGTCTTCTCCAACACCACAGTTCAAAAGCATCAATTCTTCAGTGCTCAGCTTTCTTAATAGTCTAACTCTCACATTCATACATGACTACTGGAAAAACCATAGCTTTGACCAGATGGACCTTTGTTGGCAAAGTAATGACTCTGCTTTTTAATATGCTGTCTAAGTTTGTCATAGCTTTTCTTCCAAGGAACAAGCATCTTTTAATTTCATGGCTGTAGTCACCATCTGCAGTGATTTTGGAGCCCCCCAAAATAAAGTCTGTCACTGTTTCCATTGTTCCCCCATCTACCTGCAATTTTTGTTCATATATGTGTGAAAATATTTTTATAATACCCATACATTTGATAAATAACTTGTCTGATTGTAATAATATAATAATCTGCATTGAAAATAATCATCTCTTAGCATTTTGAAGGTATCACTCTGTTGTATCCAGACTTGCTGGTGGAAAGTCTGATGCTACTCTTTTTTTAGTTACTTAATATTATTTAGTATGGAATATAATGCACAAGAAAAAAAAAAGTACAGAATTCAGAGATTTAACGTAAAGATTTATCACTTGTGTAACTACTGGCTTTGTCAAGAAAACAAAACACCTCTAGTGCCCCCTGCCGCATGCTATCCCCAAGCCCCCCCCCCCACCAGCTGCTACCCCTTCACTGCTTCCCTGGTGGCTCACAGGTAATGAAACTGCCTGCAATGCAGGAGACCTGGGTTCAGCCCCTGGGTTGGGAAGATCCCCTGGAGGAAGGAATGGCTACCCACTGCAGTATTCTTGCCTGGAGAATTCCATGGACAGAGGAGCCTGGTGGGCTACGGTCCATGGGTTTTCAAAGAGTCAGACATGACTGTGCAACAAACACTTTCACACTTTTACTTTTTCCTTCCACCAAAGGTATCAATTATCTTGACTTTTATGGTAATCGTGTCTTTGTTTCTTTGTAACTTTACCACTTAAACTCATATCTCTAAATACTGTTGGTTAGTTTTGCCTAAGTAAAAAAAAACTTAAATGTATAGAAGAAAAGAAAGTTTTCTCTGAGTCATAGCTTCTTTCACTCGGCATTGTATTTATGAGATTATCTATCTTGTATGTAGTGGTAATTTTTTTTTTCATTTTTCAGTACTGGGTAATGTTTTATTGCTTGACTATACCCCAAATGCATTTATCCATTCTATTGTTGATGGAATTTAGGTTGTTTCCAGTTGTAGGTCATTACAGGTAAAGCTGGCAGGAACACTGATTATATATATATATATACATATATATATGTATATATATATATATATATAAATGTATAATAACCATATATGTTTTCTGTTGGGTACATATCTAGGCAGAATAAACTTATTGAGTAACAGGGCTGATCAGTCAGTCAGTCAGTTCAGTCGCTCAGTCATGTCTGACTCTTTGCGACCCCATGAATCGCAGCATGCCAGGCCTCCCTGTCCATCACCAACTCCCAGAGTTTACTCAAACTCATGTCCATTGAGTCGGTGATGCCATCCAGCCATCTCATCCTCTGTCGTCCCCTTCTCCTCCTGCCCCCAATCCCTCACAGCATCAGGGTCTTTTCCAATGAGTCAACTCTTCGCATCAGGTGGCCAAAGTATTGGAGTTTCAGCTTCAGCATCAGTCCTTCCAATGAACACCCAAGACTGATCTCCTTTAGGATGGGCTGGTTGGATCTCCTTGCAGTCCAAGGGACTCTCAAGAGTCTTCTCCAACACCACAGTTCAAAACCATCAATTTTTCGGTGCTCAGCTTTCTTCACAGTCCAACTCTCACATCCATACATGACCACTGGAAAAACCATAGCCTTGACTAGACAGATCTTTGTTGGCAAAGTAATGTCTCTGCTTTTTAATATGCTATCTAGGTTGGTCATAAGTTTCCGTCCAAGGAGTAAGCATCTTTTAATTTCGTGGCATCACCATCCGCAGTGATTTTGCAGCCCAGAAAAATAAAGCCTGACACTGTTTCCACTGTTACCCCATCTATTTGCCATGAGGTGATGGGACCAGATGCCATGATCTTAGTTTTCTGAATGTTAAGCTTTAAGCCAACTTTTTCACTCTCCTCTTTCATTTTCATCAAGAGGCTTTTTAGTTCCTCTTCACTTTCTGCCATAAGGGTGGTGTAATCTGCATATCTGAGGTTATTGATATTTTCCCCAGCAATCTTGATTCCAGCTTGTGCTTCTTCCAGCCCAGCGTTTCTCATGATGTACTCTGCATATAAGTTAAATAAGCAGGGGGACAATATACAGCCTTGACATACTCCTTTTCCTATTTGGAACCAGTCTGTTGTTCCATGTTCAGTTCTAACTTACTTCCTGACCTGCATACAGGTTTCTCAAGAGGCAGGTCAGGTGGTCTGGTATTCCCATCTCTTTCAGAATTTTCCACAGTTTATTGTGATCCACACAGTCAAAGGCTTTGGCATAGTCAATAAAGCAGAAATAGATGTTTTTCTGGAACCCTCTTGCTTTTTCGATGATCCAGCGGTTGTTGGCAATTTGATCTCTGGTTCCTCTGCCTTTTCTAAAACCAGCTTGAACATCTGGAAGTTCTGGTAGGGACATCTTATTGCAATAATTTGCATTTTCCTGATTATCAATGATGTTCAGCACTGTTTCACATATTATTGCTCTTTTTCCCATTTGGGGATGTGCCTGATAAATTTTGGGGGGTGCCATTTGTTGATTCTAGTTTTTTTCTTATTAATTTGTAGATGTTCTGGATGGAAGCCATTTTGCCACTGATACTGTTGCAAATAATTTCTCCCATCTTGTTGTTTGCACTTTTAACTTTTCTAATGGTGTCTTTTGAGGATGCGGGGGAGCAAAACTTACCACCCTAAAATGTCTCTTCGGCATGCAGATTATTTTGAGCTACAAACAATCAAAACCCAAAAAACTCAGGGAGAAACTTTCACCTTCCCCATAACTGCTTAAAGGAATTTAGATAGAGGGCCTGCCCTGGAATAGAGTTATAACCAGAGATACCTGCTTATCTCCAGGAATATGGGCTAGATGTGGTGGTGAAAATTTTTAGAGATCAGAGTCCACTGCGTCCCATTGTCTCTGCATGGCCCGGCAAACATTTATTTACCAAACGTTTACTTTTCCACCTTCCTGTTAACTGCCTTCTTCCTTCATGACATCCCAAACCACTACCCCAAATATCCTCTTCTGTCTTTAGCTGGAGATAGTATTTAAAGTGAAGGTTTTGGACATTTTGACAAGTTACTCAGTTTTTCTGGATCTTTCCCGTGTATACTTGTTATTAAACTTTTGTTTGATTTTCTTCTGCTGATCTGTCTCTTGTAAATTTAATTCTTAGGTCAGCCAGAAGAGCCTCAAAGGGTAAAGGAAAATTTCTTCCTCCTCAACAAGGAAAATATGTTCCTAAACAAATGTAGCCAAATTATAAATATTTTATTTTATTTACTCCTTCTTATGTCCTGTTGCTTAAGCTCTTCTCCACTCAGATATTACGCACATCTCTTATATCATCTTCTAAAAGTGCTATTGTTGCCTTTTGCATTTAGATCCACAACCCACCTGTAATACTTATTTTGTATACAGTACGATGTAAGGATCAAGATGATTTTTTCCATATGCATGTTCAATTAATTTACTTAAAAGCGATTCCTTTTCTAATTCTCTTCTATCATTGTCGCTGTAATTGTCATTAGTCACTTGTGTGTGTGTGTGCCCACGTGCACACACATGTTTGTAGGCATGTGTATTTGTGGGCTCTCTAATCTTTTCCATTGGTTTATCTAGTCTTGTACCAATCACACTCTCTTCATTACCATAGGATTATAATAAACTCTGTAATCTCATAGAGTAAGTGTTCACAACTTTAAGTTAATGAAATAAGAGTTCTTCTTCCCTTCTCAAACCCTGTCTTAGATTGCAAATTGTTTTAAGGAAAGAATGGTGAAATTAATATTTTAACTTGAATTCCTGAAGTTGGACACATAAGAGCATAAAGAATTTTTGTAGCTTGAGTACATGGTGATAAGTTAAAGCTTTCTTGAAGCAGGGGGATGGTTTGACTGAGGTCATGCTTTCAAGTAAGACCACTCAGAGGTGTGGAGTCACTGAATCAGAGGTAGAGAAGCTCTAAAGATGTCGGGGATGAGGGAACCAAGTTTGCATAAAGGCCCACCCTACTCCAAGTTGGTGCAAGGCTGCCGGGTAGTTTTTCACGGCCATCTTGAGGGGCGTGAGGTGGTTCATTTCACATACAGGAAAACTGAGGTCCAAAGAGGGTCACTTACCCAAAGTTACTCCTCTAGCGAATGGAAGAATCAGGATTTGAAAGCAGGTCTGAGCTTTTCCCAGGAGACTCATACTGGCCTTGAGTATTTTATAGATAAGGAGACTGAGGCCCAGAGAGAAGTAAAGACTTGTCTAGGGTCAGAGGAAAGAGTAAATCCGGGTGTGGTCACTCTCCTAGGCAGTCTCTTAGTCATTTGTCAGAACTTACCTTTCATCCAATTTGCCTTAATTTTTTTTTATTGTTTTTTATGTCTTCAAATACAATAGCACATTATGATTCAAATATTTGATAAATTTACCCCATAAAAAGAGAAAGTTCCCCTTAATTTCCCTTCTAAAGAAAGCCACCATCATCATGAAATAAATCTCCACGTTTTTGCTCTAGACACACTTACATGCACACGAGTCATACTATATGTATAATCTTGTAATCTGCTATTTATACTTCACAGTCTCTTTCGAGAATCTTTTTATGCCAACAAATGGTACAACCTCATTTTAACTGTTGCACTATATTCCATATACAGATGTACAATGTACCATACTTTAAGAACTGACCTACTAGTGGACATTTACATTTCTTTTTTTTTTCTTTTCTTTTTTTTTTTCCTTTTATTTTTATTTTTGTTTTTTTTTCCATTTATTTTTATTAGTTGGAGGCTAATTACTTTACAATATTGTAGTGATTTTTGTCATACATTGACATGAATCAGCCATGGATTTACATGTATTCCCCATCCGGATCCCCCCTCCCAACTCCCTCCCCACCCCATCCCTCTGGGTCTTCCCAGTGCACCAGCCCTGAGCACTTATCTCATGCATCCAGCCTGGGCTGGTGATCTGTTTCACCCCAGATAATATACATGTTTTGATGCTGTTCTCTCGAAACATCCCACCCTCGCCTTCTCCCACAGAGTCCAAAATTCTGTTCTGTACATCTGTGTCTCTTTTTCTGTTTTGCATATAGTGTTATCATTACCATCTTTCTAAATTCCATATATATGCGTTAGTATACTGTATTGGTCTTTATCTTTCTGGCTTACTTCACTCTGTATAATGGGCTCCAGTTTCATCCATCTCATTAGAACTGATTCAAATGAATTCTTTTTAATGGCTGAGTAATATTCCATTGTGTATATGTACCATAGCTTCCCTATCCATTCATCTGCGGATGGGCATCTAGGTTGCTTCCAGGATATATACATTTCGATAGACTTCCAAAATATGGAAATTTTGCTTTTATACAGTTTTAAAATTTTGATTTTTGCCACCATGTAGACAAAGCCCATTTCCTCATACTGTCCCCAATAATGTGTGTTACTGTGGGAAGAGAATTACGACTCTGGGATCAGCCTAAGGTCAGGAGAATCAGGGCACTCAGGGGACTCGGGAGACTTGGCAGGGATGTGGGCAGTGCTGGGCAGGGCGTTTGAGGCGGGGTGTGAGAGCGAGGAGGCGCTGGCAGGCCATCTGGCTATCTTCCAGCCCTCACAGAAAGTGCCCCGCCTCTAATTTTTTCACACCATAACTCCCAGCGCTCTCCTGTCTATAATCCTGCAGGGGCCTGTTACTTTATTGAAAGACACGTTCCTGATAAGAGTCTACGAGGTCCTCTATCCCTCCATCCTTAACCTGCACACTCCTCCAGGCATTCCCCACCTTTGTGTTTCTCAAAGGGGTGCACTGGGGACAGTTTGGTCATTTCCCGCTCCCATCCCAGTGCTGCCGTGGGCTCTGCCTTCTACACCTGCCCCAGCCTCTCTGGGAGCCAGGAACACCTCCCTGTGTTTGGGAGTTTGTGTGTGACCTGGGTTGTTGAGCGTGGGGCAGCTCCAGTGACGCAGCACTACTTTGGGTCTGGGAGAGTGTCACTTTTCTGGTTCATCATGGGTGATCTGCAGGAACTGACAATGAGAGGTCCTCTCCAGAGAGTGGTGATGGCGCTGCTTATGTGACCCGTCAGCTGGGGAGACCCCTCCAGCCCTGGGGCTCCCTGGATGGTGGTCTCCGAGCATTGCTATGGCTTCCACATTGCCTCCTACTGTTGGAGAGAGGCATGCTCTTATCTCCTCCTCTCCTTGCTGTTCCCTTTGCCCAGGACACTGTCAGTTTTCTTTCTGGAGGATCCCTCATCCAATTTCCCCATCCAGTGCCCAGGGGAGGGTGTGTTTGATCTCTTTTATCCTCTGTCCATTTTGCAACTAAAGCTTAAATTCGACATCCTTTTCCTTTGGAGTCTAAAGAGATACTCCTTGTCTCTCTCAATGAAACCTAGTTCTATCAAATTCAAAACTTTGGCTTTCAAAACTATCATTTCTGACATGGGGTTCAACACAGAAGCCTATTTTAAGAAATTGAAAAATAGAACATTAAATATTTATCTTTGCATTCTTCATATGAAAATCCTAATTATGTTTGCAGCAACCCAAGATGCTTTTGACTGATTTTGAAACCTTTACAGGTAAGGACATATGCATAAGAAAAGAAGAAAGGCAACTGTGTCTTGATGTTATTATGTGATAGGCAACTTCTCACCACAGGCCTTTTGCACATGCCTCAGCTTCTGGCTTGATCAGATCTCTATCACTCTACATGATGATGCTTCCACCCAGTGATCGCTCCCTCAGGTAAGCTGACCCTGTCTGTACTCCAGCTGTGTGATCTCTAGGCACCATACACTGCCCCTCCTTAGCATTCATCACAGCTATAATTTTACATCTTCTTATAATTTTATGATTGGATGTCTACCTCACCACTAGACTGTGAGTTCCAAGAGGATGAGGACCAAGTTTCCTTTTCCTTCCTATTTATCCCCAGTATCTAGCACAATGACTGGCTTATAGTGAGGCTTCCCCAGTAGCTCAGTGGTAAAGAATCTGCCTGCAATGCAGGAGCTGCAGGAGACACGTGTTCGATCCCTGGGTTCAGAAGATCCCCAGGAGGAGGGCATGATGACCCACTCCAGTATTCTCACCTGGAGAATCCCCATGGACAGAGGGACTTAGTAGGCTACAGTCCATACGGTCGCAAAGAGTCAGACACAACTGAAGTGACCTAGCACAAATGCACGCCCTGGCTTATAGTAGGCACTTGATATAAGAAAGAATAAATAAATAATAAGGTAGCAGAAACCTCATTATGGTGTGTGCTGGAGCTGCTTCATACCTACTCATGGAGCCCATTATTCACAACTTCCCCCGTCTTTGCATTCAGTGATGTCACAATAACTTGAAATCAGCCCTGGTGGCAGCATTTCCACCACAGAAATCAGCAACTGCTCTGAGCCAGCCCTCCTTTGCTCCCCTCAGCCCCCACCCTGCCATCTGTCCTTAAGACATTGACCAGCTCTCCCTGGGTGATCTGATTTCTGAGAGTTTCTCCTTAACATCTATATATTTCTTTCCACGCTTTTGATGCAATGTTATGTAAACTTAACATATTGATGGTCAGTTCTTTGCCAGATTTTCTTCTTATTAGCATGCATTCTTAGTTTATGCAGGCATGTAAGGTCAAATCAATAGGAATTGAAGTGTGTGATATTTAAACTGCTATAACAGCATTTAAAGACTTTACTGCAGATCATTTCACCAAAGCTTTGGCAGGAGTGGTTTAGCTTCTTTTACTAAGAGATTGTGGAGGCACCGGAGAAAATGCACCTATTTGGTGACAAGAGAGAGGCTGTGATCAAGGATGCAGTGATCAACTCCCTGCCTTGTTCCACCATGTAAGGGCTGTGCAGCTATAGAAAATCACCTAGACTCGCTGGTTCTTTTCCTCAAGTGATACATGAATGGGAGGAATTTAATGACTCAATGATAGGCTTTACTCAACAAGGTGTGGAGGAGATTAACCATGCAGCCTCCAGGTAGAGGAGAAAAGCTGATGGGTTTGGGCAGTTAGACCTCATATTGATGAAGCCATTTCTTCATTTCTGTTTACATCTGTCAGTGTATTTTGTCCTAGGGGAATATTTTGTATTTTGTCCCACTAGGGAGTATATTTTGTCCTTTGAGAGCAGGGGTCCACCTTAGGTATGCTTACTTTTTACATTTTGTGGTATTTTAGTGCATTCAAAGTCTAAGTTAAAGTGTTTGAGAAAAGGGTCCTGGGGCATGGAGGTGGGGTGAGGGAGGCTCCAGACGAAAACCCTAACCACAGTTAACTCTTGAAGAGACATGCTCATTCTACAATGACTATGATTACCTGCCATATGTGGTCTCAGCCATGTTATGGATTTCTTCCCGAATTTATGAGATTGTGCATGGGGTCTGCTGAGCCCAGTTATAGCTATTATTGGCCTCAAAGCAACACAGGGTACAGTTCTGCTTTTTGGGGATCATGGTTGATTCTATAATGCTGGTGGCGTATTTACCTTGATACGTTTAGGGGAGACATTTCTAAGTCATGTAGGGAAGAGAGACGGAAGAGGTGTCACTGATATTTTTAATCATTCATCAATCTAAATACAAAGGAACTTTAAAAGACTTTGTTTTACAGTGAGGCACCTGTGGATGATGGGTGTTAGCTCATGAAGGCCCTGGGAGGTTTAGAGACATTTTAGAAAAAAATACAAATGACACACAAAGGCGTTTCTTATGATCTTCATAAGTCCTTAGTCAAAAGTAAGAGTCCCTGAACCCTCTGACACTGTTGGCGGGAATGTAAATCAGTGCAGTTACTGTGGAGAACAGTATGGAGTTCCCTTAAAACACTAAAAATAGAGCTGTGGTGTGATCCAGGAATCCCACTCTAGAGCATATATCTGGAGAAAACCAGAGTCTTACATATGTACCCCAGTGTTCACTGCGACACCGTTTATGCTAGCCAAGATAAGCAAACGAAATGTCTACCAACAGATGAACAGATAAACAAGATGGGGTATATATACTCAATGGAAAACTATTCAGTCATGAAGAGCATGAAATAATGTCATTTACAGCAACACAAATGGACCTAGAGGTTATCATACTAAGTGAAATAAGTCGACCAGAGAAAGACAAATATCATGTGGTATTGCTTATATGTGGAATCTAAAAACTGATACAAATGAACTAATTTACAAAGCAGAAATAGACTCACAGACATAGAAAACAGATTTATGTTTACCAAAGCATAAGCGAAGAGGGATAAATTAGGAGTTTGAAATTAATAGGTAAAATTATTATGTATGAAATAGATAAACAACAAGGTCCTACTGTATAGCACAGGGTACTTTACTCAATGTCTTATAATGGCCTACAATAGAATCCAAAAAAGAATACACACACACATACACACACACACATCTGAGTCATTTTGTTGTATACCAGAAAGTAACACAATATTGTAAATCAACTATACTTCAATAAAAAAATTAAAGGTCCCTAGGTAATGCATGTGAAAGTGAAAGTATTGGTAGCTCAGTAGTGTCTGACTCTTTGCAATCCCAGGGACTCTACAGGGATGTGGAATTTTATGATTACAAGTGGCTATGGAAATCACATGTCCTGATCATTAGCAAGAGAGGCAAGTTCTTTGATGGTCTCCTTGAAAATGATCACCCAGTTCCTCCTTAAAAACTTCCAGCAAACTCACCACATTACAAGGGCAGCTTGTAAATTATCTGAAACTCTCAGAATGAGCTGAAGTCAACCTCCCAACAATTTGCATCAACTTTTTAACTGCTCTCACTCATTCAGCCCTCATTTTCCTCTAAGTTTTAGTAAATCACCTTTCCTGAACTCACCCTGAACCCTTATTCCAGCTCTGAACCTTCCTGGCATTTACCATCAAGAGTTGTGACTTAGAATTTTTTAAGCACCAGAAGATTCCAAGGTACTTTCCCCAGATTCTGTGGATTCTTCTATCACAGCTGGTTTGTCTGTCTGGCAGCTGAGAGTTGAGCAGGGTTTAGAAGAATCATCTCAAGAATGACTTAAGACATCAACATATGTGGTTGTTAGTGTTGATCATCTCCCTTGGCTCTCCCCACCCCTTTACTTAGGAAACATATGCAAGCCCAAATGTAGATAATACAAGTTTTACTGTATTGGTGCTCACTGTCTACTGAATCTTTAACTTAAACAATATACAACTCTGAGAAATCACACAAATTCTATGAGACTTTTTAAACTGCATAAGGCACAGTGATTGTTATGCCGCACATTTTGGTTACAGTTTTCTATTTTTCCTTTGGTCTTGGTGCAGTGTTGCATAGTATCTGGACAACAGATCATCTCTGGAAGTAAGACAGGTTTTCCCTGGTAGCTCAGCAGGTAAAGAATCTGCCTGCAACGTGGGAGACGCCAGTTCTATTTCTGGGTGGGGAAGATCCCCTGGAGAAGGGATAAGCTACCCACTCCAGTATTCTTGCCTGGAGAATCCGCATGGACAGAGGTGCCTGGCAGGTTACAGTCTGTGGGATGGCAAAAAGTTGGACAGGACTGAAGACTACGCACGGTACAGGAGTAAGGCAAGTGTGTAAAGGTAGATTCTTTTCACTGTGACTGGCTAGAAAAGTGGCAGGACACTCATAATCAACCATTAAATAAGTAGTGAGATAAGGTCTTGCTCTCAAGGATCTTAAACACAGTTGGGAAAAGAGGCTGGCAGGATTTCTGGGGGGAAAAGCCAATGTAAGCACATTTCTAAAAGTCTTTCCAATTCCTATCTCAAGTTTTGGGGTTGAAATAAAGAGGTCTTAAAATACAGTGGGGAGACTTTTTTCCTTTCTCATATAAAAACACAGCTGGATAGTCCAAAGCTAGTGTATAGTGATTCTGGAGCATCAAGGATGTGAGATATCAGCTATCTTATTTTTTTGCATCCTCAGCATTCAGATTCCATCTCATGGTCTAGGATGGCTGCCCCAGTTCCTGCCATTGCATCCATAATCAGCTGCACAGTCTTCTGTGTCCAACAGTCTAGCAAAAGGGGAAGGGGAGGGAATGCCCCTTTCCTTTAAGAGCACCACGTGGAAATCACACACTTCTCTTATGCCTATATCTGGTCATATGTATGGCCAGATCTCAGTGACATGGCTACACTCAGCCTCAAGAGACTCCAAGGACTATCTCTTTAGTTGGGTGAACAAATGCTCAGCTAGAAATTGTTGGAAGAGTGGATTAAAGGGATTGGATTCTGGAGAAGAACTGGCATTCTCTGATCCCCACTGACTTTAACAAAAACAAAAGTTGGAAAAAAACCACCAATTAGAGTGGTTAAAATTAAAGTGATATCATCTAATATGGGTGCGTGTGCAGGGCAACGGGCCCCTTGTTCACTGTTGGCAGGAGTGTAAAGTAACCCAAGCATCTTAGGTGGCAACTGGCAGCATCCAGCATTCCATCCAGAGGGGCGTACTCTGTGGTCCAGCCATCACCCTGCCAGAAACTCCTCCCACAGAAGCACTGTACAGCATACTTCGATAGTTATTGATGAGGATCTTCATGGAAACAGTGTCGGTGACAACTAATGACCCATCAAGAGGGAGCAAGTTTAAAAAAATGATGAAGCATCTGTATAATAGAGTATCATGTCATCACTGAAAATAAAGTAGATCAATATGTATTGATGCAGAATATGTCCAAGGTATATTTGTAAGTACAAAAGCAGGTTTGAGATGAGCATACATAGAAAGATCCGTTTTTGTGAAAAGTGTATATATATATATATATATATATACCCACTACTGATGAGGGATCTTGTAATACCTAAGAGTGGTCAGAATCTAAAGGAACAGTGGAAACAAAAATTCAGTTGCTTTGGACACAGATCCTGCTCGTTCAACACACTGTTACATAAAGAATCTTCTACAAATGAGAGCTCTTTTTGCTCCTGGGTCCTAACTGCCAAGAGCTCAGGGGTGACACCTGTTTTGCTCATTACTGCATATTTAACTCCTGGTACAGGGTCTGGCGTATGCCACATATTCCATACATATTTGTTGAATGAATCAATGAGTATTAATAAAGCAGAGCAGGCTTCAGTGGGAAGGGGTGAACTTCTTGTGATGAGAAGGATGGAAGCAGGTGGTCCCCGAGGTGGGCTGGCAGAGGGGCTCCACTTTGTTGGGAAGACTGGGCAGTTGGTGGCTGTGTTTCTTCCCTGCTTCTAATTTCATGTTCTCAGCTTTGGCATGGCTTTTCCACCCTCCCAATAACAAATTAACACTAAGTCCTGGATAAACCCAGGGTTTTAGAAAGGATGTGTTTTTGTTTCTACTCTTGCTTTTTGGCAAAAATGAAATTATGAGCAAAGTGCAAATCTCTGTGCTTAGTGTTATCCTTACCTCTTATCCTTGGGACAAACCTGTAAAGCAGGTGTTATTTTTAATCCTTAACTTCTGCGAGGTTAAGTGATTCACTCAAGGCCACTACCCCAGCTAGTAAGTCATCAAGGTGGGATTCAAACAGAGGATGAATCTGCTTAGGAGATGGGGTGTGGGATCTGCAATAATCTCTCCTTATCAATGAGGTGGGAAGCTTTTTCAGGCACATGGACCAAAAAGTTCAGATGGTCTGGGGGAAAATCATATGTGATTTTAGGATTGGAAGAGGCAGATTTGGGGAAGCAAGAGGCCATACATTCAGAGGGCTTTGGGGCAAGGAAAAGAAAGATATCAAAAAACAAGCCCCTTATCTGCTTTTGCAGGTAGCTGTTGAGACACTCTGGACAATCGTACTCTCGGGGCATGATGCCCTCCAAGTCCATCCATGTTGCTGCAAGTGGCAAGGTTTCATTCTTCTTTGCTGAGCAGTGTTCCACTGTGTATGTGCATGTATGTATGTATATGCGGGCGCGTTTGCTCAGTTGTGTCTGACTCTTTGGGACCCCATAGACTATAGCCTGATGGTTCCTCTGTCCATGGGCTTTTCCAGGCAAGAGTACTGGATTGGATTGCCATTTCCTCCTTCAGGGGATCTTTCCAAAACAGGGATTGAACTCATGTTTTCTGGTTCTCCTGCATTGTAGGCAGATTCTTTACAGCTGAGCCATATGCCTATACATATACATATGTATGTGTGTGTATATATATATGTGTATATATATGTGTGTATATATATTTACATGGCTCAGACACAGCAGGGTACAGTCAATGGGGTCGCAAAGAGTCAGACATGGCTGAATGACTAACACTTGCATCTACAGTCATATAAGTGATATTGGTCTATAATTTTCTCTTCTTACAATGTCTTTATATGGCTGTGGTATTAGGGTAATGCTGGCTTCATAGAATGAGTTGGGAACTATTTCCTCTAGTTCACATGTTTTTGGGAATAGTTTGAGGAGGATTGGGATTAATTCCTCTTTAAACATTAGGTGGATTTAGCCAATCTAATCACAGGACCACAGTCGTGTCTAACTCAATGAAACTAAGCCATGCCGTGTGGGGTCACCCAAGATGGTCGGGTCATGGTGGAGAGGTCTGACAGAATGTGATCTAGAAGGGAATGGCAAACCACTTCAGTATTCTTGCCTTGAGAACCCCATGAACAGTATGAGAAGGCAAAATGATAGGATACTGAAAGAGGAACTCCCCAGGTCAGTAGGTGCCCAGTACGCTACCAGAGATCAGTGGAGAAATAACTCCAGAAAGAATGAAGGGATGGAGCCAAAGCAAAAACAATACCCAGTTGTGGATGGGACTGGTGATAGAAGCAAGGTCCGATGCTATAAAGAGCAATATTGCATAGGAACCTGGAATATTAGGTCCATGAATCAAGGCAAATTGGAAGTGGTCAAACAGGAGATGGCAAGAGTGAATGTCGACATTCTAGGAGTCAGCGAACTGAAATGGACTGGAATGGGTGAATTTAACTCAGATGACCATTATATCTACTACTGTGGGCAGGAATCCCTTAGAAGAAATGGAGTAGCCATCATGGTCAACAAAAGAGTCCAAAATGCAGTACTTGGATGCAATCTCAAAAATGACAGAATGATCTCTGTTCGTTTCCAAGGCAAACCATTCAATATCACGGTAATCCAAGCCTATGCCCCAACTAGTAACTCTGAAGAAGCTGAAGTTGAACAGTTCTATGAAGACCTACAAATTTTTAGAACTAACACCCAAAAAAGATGTCCTTTTTCACTATAGGGGACTGGAATGCAAAAGTAGGAAGTCAAGAAACACCTGGAGTAACAGGCAAATTTGGCCTTGGAGTACAGAGTGAAGCAGGGCAAAGGCTAATAGAGTTTTGCCAAGAGAACGCACTGGTCATAGCAAACACCCTCTTCCAACAACACAAGAGAAGACTCTACACAGGGACATCACCAGATGGTCGACACCAAAATCAGATTGATTATATTCTTTGCAGTCAAAGATGGAGAAGCTCTATACAGTCAGCAAAAACAAGACTGGGAGCTGACTGTGGCTCAGATCATGAGCTCCTTATTGCTAAATTCAGACTGAAATTGAAGAAAGTAGGGAAAACCACTAGACCATTCAGGTATGGCCTAAATCAAATCCCTTATGACTATACAGTGGAAGTGAGAACTAGATTTAAGGGACTAGACCTGATAGACAGAGAGCTTGATGAACTATGGATGAGGTTCATGACATTGTACAGAAGACAGGCATCAAGACCATCCCCATGGAAAAGAAATGCAAAAAGGCAAAATGGTTGTCTGAGGAGGCCTTACAAATAGCTGTGAAAAGAAGCAAAGTGAAAAGCAAAGGAGAAAAGGAAAGATATTCCCATTTGAATGCAGAGTTCCAAAGAATAGCCAAGAGAGATAAGCAAGACTTCCTCAGCGATCAATGCAAAGAAATAGAGGAAAACAACAGAATGGGAAAGACTAGAGATCTCTTCAAGAAAATTAGAGATACCAAGGGAACATTTCATGCAAAGATGGGCTCCATAAAAGACAGAAATGGTAGGGACCTAACAGAAGCAGAAGATATTAAGAAGAGGTGGCAAGAATACACAGAAGAATTGTACAAAAAAGATCTTCACGACCCAGATAATCACAATGGTGTGATCACTCACCTAGAGCCAGACATCCTGGAATGTGAAGTCAAGTGGGCCTTAGAAAGCATTACTACGAACAAAGCTAGTGGATGTGATAGAATTCCAGTTGAACTATTTCAAATCCTGAAAGATGATGCTGTGAAAGTGCTGCACTCAATATGTCACCAAATTTGGAAAACTCAGCAGTGGCCACAGGACTGGAAAAGATCAGTTTTCATTCCAATCCCTAAGAAAGGCAATACCAAAGAATGCTCAAACTACCACACAATTGCACTCATCTCACATTAGCATACTAGCGTCAAGTAATGCTCAAAATTCTCCAAGCCAGGCTTCAGCAGTATGTGAACCGAGAACTTCCAAATGTTCAAGCTGGTTTTAGAAAAGGCGGAGAAACCAGAGATCAAATTGCCAATATCTACTGGATCATTGAAAAAGCAAGAGAGTTCCAGAAAAACATCTATTTCTGCTTTATTGACTATGCCAAAGCCGTCGACTGTGTGGATCACAATAAACTGGAAAATTCTGAAAGAGATGGGGATACCAGACCACCTGACCTGCCTCTTGAGAAACCTGTATACAGGTCAGGAAGCAACAGTTAGAACTGGACATGGAACAACAGACTGGTTCCAAATAGGAAAAGGAGTACGTCAAGGCTGTATATTGTCACCCTGCTTATTTAACTTATATGCAGAGTACATCATGAGAAACGGGTCTGGCAGAAGCACAAGCTGGAATCCAGATTGCCGGGAGAAATATCAATAACCTCAGATATGCAGATGACACCACCCTTATGGCAGAGTGAAGAGGAACTGAAAAGCCTCTTGATGAAAGTGAAAGAGGAGAGTGAAAAAGTTGGCTTAAAGCTTAACATTCAGAAAACTAAGATCATGGCACCTGCTCCCATCAACTCATGGCAAATAGATGGGGAGACAGTGGAAACAGTGTCAGACTTTATTTTTTGGGGCTCCAAAATCACTGCAGATGGTGACTGCAGCCATGAAATTAAAAGACGCTTACTCCTTGGAAGGAAAGTTTTTACTAACCTAGACAGCATATTAAAAAGCAGAGACATTACTTTGCCAACAAAGTTCCATCTGGTCAAGGCTATGGTTTCTCCAGTGGTCATGTATGGATGTGAGAGTTGGACTGTGAAGAAAGCTGAGCACCGAAAAATTGATGGTTTTGAACCGCGGTGTTGGAGAAGACTCTTGAGAGTCCCTTGGACTGCAAGGAGATCCAACCAGTCCATCCTAAAGGAGATCAGTCCTGGGTGTTCATTGGAAGGACTGATGCTGAAGCTGAAACTCCAATACTTTGGCCACCTGATGCGAAGAGTTGACTCATTGGAAAAGACCCTGATGCTGGGAGGGATTGGGGGCAGGAGGAGAAGGGGAAGACAGAGGATGAGATAGCTGGATGGCATTACTGACTCGATGGGCATGAGCTTGAGTAAACTCTGGGAGTTTGTGATGGACAGGGAGGTCTGGCGTGCTGCGATTCATGGGATCGCAAAGAGTCGGACACAACTGAGCGACTGAACTGAACTGAACTGAACTGAACCAGTAAAATCAGTTGGGCCTGTGCTTTTCTTTGTGGAAAGCTGTCTTTTTTAAAAAAAATTATTATTACTAATTTAATGTCTTTATTTATAGGTTTATTCAGACCTTTTGTTTCTTCTTGAGTAAGTTTTGGTAGTTTACATCTTTCTAGGAATTTGTCAATTTCATCTAGGTTATCCTCAAACTTAGCTGATCCTTGATGTAATGGAGTTTTGAGCAGGCATTAACAATGATTCTGTAAACAAGTATTTAGTGACAGGGAAAATGTTCACAGTAGATTGTTAAGTGAAAAAAATTAGGTTTCCAAATACAATTACATTCTGGTTCTGTTTTTGCAGAAATCATATATTATACATCTGTATATGTTTGGGGGGAAAGCAGTCCAAAAGAACAGGTTAATAGGGATTAGCAAGGGGTAATGAGATTATTGGTGCTTTGTTTTATTTTTCTTCTTACAGGGTGATTTTTATAATCTTCTTTGAACCTCTCTGTATTTACTAAATTAAATATTTCTCAATTAAGTATGCCACTTATATAATGTGAAATAAACAGTATTTTTTAAAAAAAGTTTTTTTAAAAATTCGGCTGAAGTTTGTTCAATTGGGTAAGACTCTGTATCTTCAGTATATCTCACGATTTCAACCCATTTTTCAGGCTGTACCACCTTGACAGAACTCTAGTCTATTAGAAAACTAATGTCACCTTGGAAACAAGGAAGTGGGCCATCTCGGTCCTCAGAGGACTAGAAAGGACAGGTTCGTTTTGACGAGGTGAAATGGAAAGAACTGTGAGATGTGACTGTCAGGTGTGCTTGACCTTGGCAGTGTCTGGACAGTTAGCGATCAGGATAGTGGGTGGGGAGGCAGCGGTTGGAAGCGTTGGAAGAAGGACTTTACCATTTGTTTATGGTGAGTCCGGACCATCACTGCACATCCAGAATTTGTGGCGTGCCTGCTAAGTCTCTCAGTCGTGTCTGACTCTTTACAACCCCATGGACTGTAGCCCACCAGGCTCCTCTGTCCGTGGGATTCTCCAGGCAAGAAGACTGCAGTGGGTTGCCATTTTCTCCTCCAGGGGATCTTTCAGACCCAGGGATCAAACCTGTGTCTCTTGCATTTCCTGCATTGGCATGCAGATTCTTTACCACTGTACCACCTTGGGAAGCCTCTCAACTTCTAGTACCAATTCTAAAAACTTACATACCTATGCTCATTATATACTAAAAAGAAACATGAAATCCTTGTATTACCAATAGATGCTGGGAACTTCAGACTACATTCTCTAAGAGGCAGAACTCCATTTGCAAGAGGGCTGTCTAGTCCTTCCACCCTGGATGGATCAGCTCCCTCCCTGCCGTCATGGCTAAGAGCACAGGGGCCATGTGATGGGCTTTCTGAGCCACACACAGCGCCTGGTGGATCCTCAATACACGTGAAGGAAAGACGGCACACAGCAGCCCAAGCACCCAGGGAGGAGGAGGGGCCTGGGCTGTAGAACTTCAGGATGCCCTTGTTAGGAAAAAAGACTTACAAATTATGTACTAAAAGTACTTTAAAATGCTAGGTATTTTCTTAGAAGTAAACAAAAATCAAGAAATTACTGGGCCCAGGAGTTCTAGGTCCCTTTCTTCTAAGAGTTCTGTAGGTAGTTGACCAGGGTTTGTGTGTGTGCTAAGTCACTTCAGTCACGTCAGACTCTTTGCAACCCCAGGGACTGCAGCCTGCCAGACTCCTCTGTCCGTGGGATTCTGCAGGCGAGAATGCTGGAGTGGGTTGCCGTGCCCTTCTCCAGGGGATCTTCTTGACACAGGGATCGAACCCGAGTCTCTTGTGTCTCCTGCATTGGCAGGCAGGTGCTTTACTATCAGTACCACCAATACTTTTAAATTGTTTCTGATTATCACCTGGCTTCTGGAACCCTCTGCCACTTTCAATACCTCCCAGCTCTCATGGGGATTTACCCATATCAGGGACCTTGAAGTTTAAGTCTCATCAGCTTTATGGTAACTAAGCTTGTGCTGATTTTCTTTCTCATTGCAAGTCTTTTCAGACTTTCTCCTGGTTAACCCTAGGTGATGAAACTCCAGGACGGTGACCCCTCTATGAATTCTTTTTTTAAATTGGAGTATAATTGCTTTGCAATCTTGTGTTAGTTTGCTGTACAATGGATTGAATCAGCTATATGTATACATATACTCACTCCCTCTTGGACCTCCCTCCCACACACCCCTTCCCACCCCTCTGGATCATCACAGAGTATGGGGTTGGACAACCTGTGCTACTTCTTAGACTGTTGGTGGGAATGTAAATTGATACAGCTATGGAGAACAGCATGGAGGTTCCTTTAAAAACTAAAAATAGAGCTACCTTTTGACCCCATATGAATTCCTGTCGGTGTAGCTTGCTTGTGGGCCCTTCATATACCGGATTGTTCCACACTCTTAAAGCAGAGGCTTCTATTCCCTTCCTGCTTTCCCTGGAAGAAGAAGGAAAACTGAAACTAGCATTTGCTAGAGAGGAGGTCAGTGATTCTGTCTGAAACAAAAGCTCTGGAAAGCATGTACCTTCTACTAATTCATTATTTTCCCCTCCCTGATATGAACGTGGGTGATTCAGAGTTTATGGCAAGTGTCAAATCTCAATTTCACAGTGGCCAAATTGTAAGTCAAGGGGTCACACAGATAGGTCCAGAGTCCTAGTTCATATTTAGGTAAAATATGTAGCTGGGCATTCCAAGAGCTCAAGGAAGGTGTAATTGGAAAATATATTTCCTTGAATGGTGAATTTCTAAGTCAGACCGAGTATGATTTGCCATGTTTTTTTAATCTGAGAAATCCAACATGCATAGCAAACATCTATTACTTAAGCCTCTATCGCTTACGTGGGGAAGGTTCAGCAAACACTGTCTTGCTGCACAGGTGCAAAAAAATGGAAGCGTGATGAGGTTACAGGGATATACGTCGGGTCCCTGCAGTGAAGCTAGGAGAGCTAGGATGCTCTGCCATTCACATCCTCTTCTCCCTTCCTTGGCCCGTTGCTCAGGGGAGAAAGTGTGAGGGTGCTGTGTAACCAACTCCTTTGCCCAGTTAAGTCAGGACACCTGGAGTCTTCCTGCTCTTGCTCTTCATGAACTGGAAAATTCAGTAGTGCTCTTTTGGTTGTGAAAAAATAAAAATCCAGTTGAGTAAGCATAACTGGGAAAGGGGGACTTTATTATAAATACAGAGGAGGGTTTCAAGGAACTGCTGAGTGGGCACACAGCCACTCAAGGGAGAACTGAAACCAGGCCCTGGAAAGTCCAGGTTCCTTTCAGCCCACCCCTCATCTCTGTTTTAGTATTTATCACTGGAGAGCAGCTTCCTCTATTTCTTCCATTCACTTTCAGCTATAGGCTGAGACTAATCTGCTGGTTTTTCTGGGCTGGTCAGGGAGAATCGGATTGCCCCAGAGACAGATGCTCACCCCTGGTTCAGTCTTACCCTGTCACATGCTACAAACAGGGCTGCCAGCAGCCTGCCCTGGGGGATCAGAGGCAGTTCCAAGACAAAGGGGATGGGGGATTAGGAGCTGGGCCAAACACTCCCAAAATGTTTATTTTAGATGGAAATTTTATGAGAGTGCTGTAGGCCTCATTAAGGGCTGCCTTGGGGACATCAATCTTCACTTTAATCAAAATAGCACAGCAGGATCTTCCCTCAGAAGACTGCCCAGTCCTTACGCTGCTTTCTAAATATTCACAATTAGTATTAGTATTCACAAATAGCATTAGTAGTAGCTATGCCTTTAAGTTGCCTGGACACCCTTTAAAAGAAGTGGTCCTGAGCCTTCAAAGTTCAAGGTAAAACCGCCTTCAGCTATGATGGGACTGGAGAAGCTGGGCAAGATTTTCTGACAAACTTTATAATGCATTCAGAATTTAATTATTAATCCTCCTAATAAATACTGCTGAAGCACTGGGAATACAGTAATGGGTAAAATATCATCCCTGCCATCAAGGAACTCACAGTCTATTGGGGTAAAACAGATGCATAAACAGGAAATTAAAATACAGCATGGCAGGTGCTAGGATGGAAGGGTGTACACTGGGGAGGGAAGGATTTAATGGGGACAACAGGAACGTCAAGGCACCCCACCAGACTTGGGGTGGGGAGCAGGATTTAGGAGGTAGAGGTTACAGGGCAGTCTCTAGGAAGCAAAAATATTTAAGCTGAGCCTTGAAGGGCACAAGGGATTTTTGAGTCCATGAGGAGAAATGAGAAGAGTAAGTCAGAGAAATAAGACTGATCCCATAGAAAGGCACATGCAGAGAGCTTCTACTCTAAGTAAATCTGTACAGCATACTTAGGACATTTGCTGATATACACACCATTGAGTTCTCACATATGTGCCCACTGACATTTACTCAGCCAAGTTAGTGAAGGAAACTGGAATCAGGGCCAGAGTTTCAGGAACCTGGAATGCTGGGATTGTTCTGATTGCACTTTCTAATGTAACTTAAGAGAAAATGTGGTTGTCTCATTTAGCCCAGTTAAAAATGGTATGTGAGGTGGGTTTGATATTTTTGCAATGATATTGTTTGTGCTGTGTGATAGTTAATTTCATGTGCTAACTTGGCTAGGCCACAGTACCCAGATAGTTGTGCAAATACCAGGCTGCCTGTGGCCACAAAAGGTTTTTTGTTTGTTTGCTTTTTAAATGAGATGAACATTTAAATCAATAGACTCTGAGTGAATCAGATGACCATCCATAAAGTGGGTAGGTCACATCCAACCAGTTGGAACCTTTCAGACAAAAAGACTTCCCAAAAGGAAGAGGGAATTCTGTGTCCAGATAGCTTTCAAACTCAAACTGAAACAAACCTGGGCCTTAGCCTGTTGTCCTACCCTTCAGCTTTGGGACTCACCACTAGCCAGCTTCCACAACTGCATGAACCAATTCCTTAAAATTTCTCTCTAAAAATATATATGTTAGTTAGAGATATAGATCCTATTGGCTCTGTTTCTATAGGGAAGTCTAATACAGTGTGTCTACTTTCATCCTCTAAAGTTTGTTTTTATTTATTATTTTAAAAGAGAACTTAATGCTGTCTACTATATTATCTCACTGCTTAGTCACTCAGTCGTATCTGACTCTTTGCAGCAACATGAACTGTAGCCTGCCAGGCTCCTCTGTCCATGGATTCTCCAGGCAAGAATACTGGAATGGGTTGCTGTACCCTCCTCCAGGGGATCTTCCCAACCCACGGATCGAACCCAGGGATCGAACCCAAGTCTCCCCCATTGAAGGCAGATTCTTTACCATTTGGGTCACCAGGGAAGCCCACTATACTACCTTCAGTTCAGTTCAGTCACTCAGTCGTGTCCGACTCTTTGCGACCCCATGGACTGCAGCATGGCAGGCCTCCCTGTCCATCATCAACTCCCGGAGGCTACTCAAACTCATGCCCATCAAGTCGGTGATGCCATCCAACCATCTTATCTTCTGTTGTCCCTTCTCCTCCCACCTTCAGGGTCACCTTCCCAGCATCAGGGTCTTTTCCAATGAATCAGTTCTTCGTATTAGGTGGCCAAAGTATTGGACTTTCAGCTTCAGCGTCAGTCCTTCCAATGAACACCCAAGACTGATCTCCTTTAGGATGGACTGGTTGGATCTCCTTGCAGTCCAAGGGACTCTCAAGAGTTTTCTCCAACACCACAGTTCAAAAGCATCAATTCTTCTGCTCTCAGCTTTCTTCACAGTCCAACTCTCATATCCATACACAACCACTGCAAAAGCCATAGCCTTGACTAGATGGAGCTTTGTTGACAAAGTAATGTCTCTGCTTTTTATGCTGTCTAGGTTGGGAAAAACTTTCCTTCCAAGGAGCTTTTAATTTCATGGATGCAATCACCATCTGCAGTGATTTTGCAGCCCAGAAAAATAAAGTCAGCCATTATTTCCACTGTTTCCCTGTCTATTTGCCATGAAGTGATGGGGCCGGATGCCATGATCTTAGTTTTCTGAATGTTGAGCTTTAAGCCAACTTTTTCACTCTCTTCTTTCACTTTCATCAAGAGGCTCTTTAGTTCTTCTTCACTTTCTGCCATAAGGGTGGTGTCATCTGCATATCTGAGGTTATTGATATTTCTCCCGGCAATCTGGATTCCAGCTTGTGCTTCATCCAGTCCAGCGTTTCTCATGATGTACTCTGCATATAATTTAAATAAGCAGGGTGACAATATACAGCCTTGACATACTCCTTTTCCTATTTGGAACCAGTCTGTTGTTCCATGTCCAATTCTAACTGTTGCTTCCTGACCTGTATACAGGTTTCTCAAGAGGCAGGTCAGGTGGTCTGGTATTCCCATCTCTTTCAGAATATTCCACAGTTTATTGTGATCCATACAGTCAAAGGATTTGGCATAGTTAATAAAGCAGAAATAGATGTTTTTCTGGAACTTCCTTGCTTTTTTGATGATCCAGCAGATGTTGGCAATTTGATCTCTGGTTCTTCTGCCTTTTCTAAATCCAGCTTGAACATCTGGAAGTTCATGGTTCACATATTGCTGAAGCCTGACTTGGAGAATTTTAAGCATTATTTTACTAGCGTGTGAGATGAGTGCAATTGTGCGGTAGTTTGAGCATTCTTTGGCATTACCTTTCTTTGGGATTGGAACGAAAACTGATCTTTTCCAGTCCTGTGGCCACTGCTGAGTTTTCCAAATTTGGTGACATATTGAGTGCAGCACTTTCACAGCACCATCTTTTAGAATTTGAAATAGCTCAACTGGAATTCCATTGCCTCCACTAGCTTTGTTCATAGTGATGCTTCCTAAGGCCCACCTGACTTCACATTCCAGGATATCCGGCTCTAGGTGAGTGTGAGTGATCACACCATTGTGATTATCTGGGTTGTGAAGATCTTTTTTGTACAATTCTTCTGTGTCTTCTTGCCACCTCTTCTTAATATCATCTGCTTCTCTTAGGTCCATACCATTTCTGTCCTTTATTGAGCCCATCTTTGCATGAAATGTCCCCTTGGTATCTCTAATTTTCTTGAAGAGATCTCTAGTCTTTCCCATTCTATTGACTACCTTATGTACAACCGAAGAGAAAGGATGGGAAATGGAACCTGATACCAGTCTCCGATCATGGTGACATTAAGTGCTGCGATATGGGGGGCCATTCAGAGGAGGTTTTGGACTGAGCTTCTCCCACTCTGGGGGCATGTCTTCTTGTTCCCCCTACCCCCCTTTTTTGGTCTTTTTGCTTCCTTAATGGCCCTTTCATAACTTAATCACCCAAGTTGTCTGTAAGAATGGACTCTTTTTCCTTTTCTTGCTCCTTCTTCCTTCTCCCTTCCAACTTCCTCCTGCCCCCTCCTACCGACAGATAACTCATGTTAATGATCTGTTTATAATTATATACACACATGCTATTTTTGTCTGTTGTTTTTATTATATAATCCCTCCATCTTGCTTCCCACTTAGCAGTATCTTATGGAAATCTCTCCAACGAAGTAGGCAGAGAAGCAGCCCATTTTTTATCTGCTGCTCGTATTCCATAGCATGTGTGTGACAACACTTACTCACCCAGTCCCTAATGATAGCCTTTCACTCTATTTTGAGAATTTTTTTTCCTCTATAGTGTTGCAAAGAACATCCTTGTACATATGTCCCTGCAAGAGTTACTACCACTTAATTACTTACAATATATGGCCCAATTAACCTACTTTAGTAGAAAAAACAAAATGTGTTGTGATTTTTTAATAAAATTTTATTTAATTAATAACCCCCAAATGAATTGAATATTCATGATCTTATATTTAATTTCTCATGTTTTATTATTTTTCAACATGTTCCTTTTATACTTAAGGAAAGATACAGGGCCCCCAGCACAGTGTTATCCTTAAAAAGTCAATCTTCAAGTAGTTTATTTATAATAATATAGATTGAAATGGCAACCCACTCCAGTACTCTTGACTGGAAAATCCCATGGATGGAGGAGCCTGGTAGGCTGCAGTCCATGGGGTTGCTAAGGGTGGGACATGACTGAACGACTTCACTTTCACTTTTCACTTTCATGCATTGGAGAAGGATATGGCAACCCACTCCAGTGTTCTTGCCTGCAGATCTGGGGACAGGGGAACTTAGTGGGCTGCCGTCTGTGGGGTCGCACAGAGTCGGACACAACTGAAGTGACTTAGCAGCAGATTAAAAAATAAAACCTTCCCATCTTGCCACCCCAATTTTTTTTTTTTTCCAAATTTTGAACATAGTTTTAAGCTGTGCAGATTTAAGGGTATGACATGAAGTAAGAGTTATTCCTAATTACATAGATGGCATTTGAGATGATATTGTCCCAGATCACCTTTTAGAAAATTTTATAGATAGGTTGAAAGAGGCACTTTTCAGTTTGTCTGTTTGCAGTAGAGACAAAGATTAAGGCTAATCTTTTAGGAAAAAAACAATTAACCACAGAATTCCAGCTTGAGTCCAGGGCTCCATCAGCCACTCAGGGCCTTCAAACATTACCGTAGGGCAATGGAATCAGCAAGGTCACTTTGGGGAAGCAATTTATGGAAAGGATCATGTTCTGTAACCTAGAAATTCCAGTTCTAAAATAATCCAAAATATATGCATAAAATACACTTAAAGGTGCATAAGCCTTTTATTTACATAAATATGAAATTGAAGGAAATCTACATATTAAAAAATAGGACAAAGGTTAAATAATCATAGAAAGATTTGATGAACTATTATGTACATATTATAAAGGAAGTTTAGGAAGAGTAGGAAGACTATGCAGCAATATTGATCTGAGAGGATAACACAGGCTACAAAGTTATGTATGTAAACTAGTTACAACTGTATTAAAATATACACAGGGATAAAGGAATCTAGTGAGAGATATACTTAAATCCTAATTGTTGTTTGTTGTTAAATCCTGACTAAGTCCTATGTGAAGTTTTGAGGAGAAGAGGATTTTGAGTGACTAAAAATTTTATTTCTTCAAATTTCTATAATTGTGTTATATTACTTCTATACTTTTTTTTTAAAAAGGAGAGAACCAATTTAAAAATTTGATTTCTTATGAGATTAAAAATTCACTTTTGTGAATCTGTGATAATTATCTGAATTGAAGTGACATAAATGAGGTGACAATACAGGTTTTTGTAGCAACAGCATTTTTTGCAAAGAATATTTGAGAACAGATAATACCAGGTAGATTTTATTTTGCTTAGAATTTTCAATTAGCTAATTCAGAATTGATATAAACAGATAACATCACAATCTACAAATAAATGAAAAGGGCAAGTGGACAGAGCTAATTGTGATGATGAAATCTGATGAAATCCAGAAAAGTATGGGAGTAACAGCAAACACCTGTGTACCCTGAACCCAGTTCTGTCAAAACCTAATATTTTCCTTTTTGGCATCTAATTAAAAATTAATTAAAGATTGAGTTGAAGACCCTGACAATCTGTTCTTATCCTTTTTCTGCTCTTCCTTGCTCAGAGGTAATCAATAGTTTTGATTCATCATTTCTATGCATATTTTTATACTATTACTACATTTATATGTATTCACAAATTAGTGATAATTTTCATCATATTTTATTGTGCCAGGATTATCATCCTGAGTTCCTCATCATCATGCAACTTACTTTTGCATTCAGCATCATGTATTAAGATTTATCCACCTGGATGCATGTAACTTGTTTCTCTACTAACTTTTGTAGAATAGTCCACTGAAGGAGCATGCCACAGTTTACTTATCCTTTCTTCTATTTATGGACGTTTAGGTTGCTCCCATTTTATGCTTGCATTACAGTGCTGCAGTCATCATTCTTGTCTGTTTACATACATGTGTAAGAGTTTCTCTGCCGTGCCTACCTAGAACTGGAATTGCTGGGTTGGAGAGTAGCTCATCTTTACAAGATAAGGTCAAATTATTTTCCAGAGTGGTTGTACAAAGTTGTACTTTCTATACAGAGTTCAGGGTTCTTATAGCTAGAAACAGACCCAGTGCTTGGTGTTATCAAAATTTTTAATTTTGACAATCTGATATTGCAAAATGTTGTTTATAATTTTAACTTTCTGATTTTCCAGTGTGCACAAATATGTTTTCATTGAATTATGGTTCAGTCAAGTTTGCTCTTCTATGAATTGTCTGTTTAGGTCCCTTCTTCACTTTTTTATTGTATTGTTTGTCATTCTGTTATCAAACTGTAGACATGCTATCTGAATGAATACCGATCCTTTGTCAATTATTTGCATCATAAAAAATTTCCTCTCAGTTTGCATCTTATCTTTAACCTTGTTCATGAAAACTTTTGTTGGATATATCAAGTTAATTTTAAAAACAAAATAGCAATCTTTTACATTGTGGTTGGTACTTTTTGCTTCTTATTTAAGGAATCTTATTTTTCTTTCTCCATAACCCTAACGATAGTTTATATTTTCTTTTGAAACCTTAAGGTTTTAATTTTAAATTTAACATTGACTCTTTGTGCCCTAGGGATTGAATTGTAAGTTTTCCTTTTGATTATGTCACAGCATAAATCATTAAACAACTCACCTTTGCTGCATTGATTATAATGCTGCCTCTGTCATCTATTAATGTCATGTTTTCATACCGATGGTAGCCTGTTCCTGCATTCTCTGACCTGCTGCATTGATTCGTTTATTCCTAAGCCAATTTCACATCGTCTTAGTTACTGTGCCTGCAGTTAAACGTAAATTTTCTAGCAGGTAAGTCCTCCTACCTTCTTTTTCCAAATTATGTCAACTGTTAAGTTCTCTTTGCTCTTCCAAACAAATTTCAGGATCATCTTTATCTATTTGGGTTTTGACTGAATTCGCTATCAGAGTATTTTGGAGAGAATAGCCACCTTCAACATGCCAAGTAGTCATAAGTCTTGAACATGTTATGCCTCTCCAGGTACTGTGGTCTTTCTTTATATCTTTTAAAATGCTTTGCAATAGTCTTCATAAAAACCATGCAATGTGTTAGATTTACTTCTAGATTCTTTATGTTTTTGTAGCTATTATAAATGATAACTTTTTTCTATTACATATTCTAATTGACCATTATTGGTATTCAGGAAAATTATCATTAGTGTTCGTTATTCTTGTATTTAGAATCTTGTTGACCTCTCTTATTACTACTAAACATTTGTGATTCTCTTAGATGTTCTAAGGAAATAATAAATCAGTTGTAGTTTGTCATATTCAATCTTTAAATTCATATACCTCTGATACCTTTTCTCCCTTGTACATTGACTTTGACCTGTTGAATAGAAACATCCTAGCTTGTTGACAATTTTTATGCTTCCGTGGTTCACCATTGTATATGCTATTTACTTCAGGTTGAAAAGAATAACTGTTACTTGTTGGGTACAGAGCTGTATATATTTATAAGATCAGAGCTTTGTGAATTGTAGGTTACAGTCCATTCTTAGGTTGTGAAGTCAGTTTGTTGTTCAGTCAACTCAGTGTGTCTGACTCTTTGTGACCCCATGGACTGCAGCACACCAGGCTTCCCCGTCCTTCACCATCAACCAGAGCTTGCTCAAACTCATGTCCACTGAGTCAGTGATGTCATCCAACCATCTTGCCCTCTATTGTCCCCTTCTCCTCCCACCTTCAATCTTTCCCAGCATCAGGGTCTTTTCTAATGAGTCAGTTCTTTGCATCAGGTGGCTGAAGTATTGGAGCTTCAGCTTCAGCGTTGGTCCTTCCAATATATATTCAGGGTTGACTTCCTTTATTGACTGGTTTGATCTCCTTCCAGTCCAAGGTACTCTCAAGAGTCTTTTCCAGCACCACAGTTCAAAAGCACCAGTTCTTTGGTGCTCAGCTTTCTTTATGGTCCAACTCTCACATCCATACATGACTACTGGAAAACCATAGCTTTGACTAGACTGACCTTTGGTGGCAAAATAATGTCTCTGCTTTTTAACATGCTGTCTAGGTTGGTCATAGCTTTTCTTCCAAGGAGCAAGTATTTTTAAATTTCATAGCTGCAGTTACCATCTGCAGTGATTTCGGAGCCCAAGAAAATGAAGTCTCTCACTGTTTCCACTGTTTCCCCATCTATTTGCCATGAAGTGATGGAACCAGACACCATGATCTTAGTTTTCTGAATGCTGAGTTTTAAGCCAGCTTTTTCATTCTCCTCTTTCACTTTCATCAAGAGGCTCTTTAGTTCCTGTTCACTTTCTGCCTTAAGGGTGATGTCATCTGCATATCTGAGGTTATTGGTATTTCTCCCAGCAATCTTGATTCCAGCTTGTGCTTCATCCAGCCCAGCATTTCGCATGATGTACTCTTCAGAGAAGTTAAATAAGCAGGGTGACAATATACAACCTTGACATACTCCTTTCCTAATTTTGAACCAGTCTGTTGTTCCATGGCCGGTTCTAACTGTTGCTTCTTGACCCGCATACAGATCTCTCAGGAGACAGGTCAGGTGGTCTGGTATTTCCATCTCTTGAAGAATTTTCCACAGTTTGTTGTGATTCACACAGTCAAAGGCTTTGGTGTAGTCAATGAAGCAAAAGTAGATTTTTTTTGGAATTATCTTGCTTTTTCCATGATCCAACTAATGTTGGCAATTTGATCTCTGGTTCCTCTGCCTTTTCTAAATTCAGCTTGGACATCTGGAAGTTCATGGTTCACAAACTGTTGAAGCCTAGCTTGGAGGATTTTGAGCACTACTTTGCTAGTGTGTGAGATGAGTTCAATTATGTGGTAGTTTGAAAATTCTTTGGTATTGCCTTTCTTTGGGATTGGAATGAAAACTAACCTTTTCCAGTCCTGTGGCCACTGCTGAGTTTTCCAAATTTGGTGACATACTGAGTGCAGCTCTTTCACAGCATCATCTTTTAGGATTTGAAATAGCTCAACTGGAATTCCATCACCTCCACTAGCTTTGTTCATAATGATGCTTCCTAAGGCCCACTTGACTTTGCACTCCAGCATATCTGGCTCTAGGTGAGTGATCACACCATTATGGTTATCTGAGTCATAAAGATATTTTTTGTATACCTCTTCTAAGTATTCTTGCCACCTCTTCTTAATATCTTCTGCTTTGTTAGGTCCATATATTTTCTGTCCCTTATTGTGCCCATCTTTGCATGAAAAGTTCCCTTGGTATCTCTAATTTTCTTCAAGAGATCTCTAGTCTTTCCCATTCTATTGTTTTCCTCTGTTTCTTTGTATTGTTCACTTAGGCTTTCTTATCTCTCCTTGCTGTTCTTTGGAACTCTGCATTCAGATAGGTATATCTTTCCTTATCTCTTTGCCCCTCTCTTCTCTTCTTTTCTCAGCTATTTGTAAGGTCTCCTCAGACAACCATTTTGCCTTTTTGCATTTCTTTTTCTTGGGGATGGTTTTGATCACAGCCTCCTGTACAGTATTACAAACCTCTGTCTATAATTCTTCAGGCACTCTGTCTATCATATCTAATCCCTTGAATCTATTTGTCACTTCCACTGTATCATTGTAAGGGATTTGATGTAGGTCATACCTGAATGGCCTAGTGGTTTTCCCTACTTCCTTCAATTTAAGTCTGAAGTTTGCAATAAGGAGTTCATGATCTGTCAATTTAGTTGACTGCAACTCACATTTTTAAAAAAGAAATAGAATAGAATGAAACAAATTGTATCAGAATACATCATTTGTACTAAAGGCAAATTGCTTATAAAATTCTCTCTGCCTCTCTTTGTGCATATATGTGCATTTATTTGTCTATTTACTTTTTATATAAAATAGATTTCTTAAAGGGACTACATTTTAAAAATTTGGAGATTCTGTATTATAATCATAGTTTAAAATTTTATTATTCAAGGGACTTCTCTGATGGTTCAGTGGTTAAGACTCTATGCTTCTGCTGCAGGGGTCATAGGTTTGATCCCTGGTTGGGAACTAAGATTCCACATGCCACACAGCACAGCCAAAACAAACAGACAAAATTTTGTTCTTCAAATGTACTCTAACTTTACTGATGTTTTGCCTGCTTGACTTATCTGATTCTAACTGTGTGAATAAGTGTTTGAAATTTTTGGAGTCTAATTTTGAGTTTGTCCTTTTCCTTGTAATTCTATTTTGTTTTACATATTTTGAAGCTATGTTTTTAGATGCATATAAATTCATGATTTTTATATCTTCCTGGTAGATTGTTTCTGTTATAGTTATGTAATTCCCCTCTTAATTCCTATTAACTTCTTGCATTAACAGCACCTTACTAGTTTTATGTGGATACAACTTTTATCAACTCTTTACTTTCAGTCCATTCAATCCAGTATGTTAATCTCTCTTTTGTAATAAATTCATTTACTACAATTGCATTTATTGTGATTACTGACATACTTTAACTTATTTTCTGATTTCTTTTTGTTAGCATTTTCCTTGTGTTCTTTCTCACTCTCCATCCCAGTCCTTTTGGCCTTTTATTAGATTGGCATATTATTTTTCAAATAGTTATTTTACTTTATCCTCTGTTGCCTATAAATCTATTCTTTTAGAGGTTTTCCTAAAATTTTTAGCATATCCTGTAGGAATTTAAAATATTCTAACAAGCATACTGTTTTTTTTTTATATTTCTATGCTTCTAAACAGAGCATATGCACAATTAATATTTAATTAATCCTAAAATATGTTTAATTAATTTTTTCTCACCATTATTTCACTGTTTCTTCTATTCTTTAGTAATTTCACATTTCTTTGTATTGAAATAAATGTTTCACTAAGTGTGTAAACGTGGGATATATGTGGGAGGACTCATTCAGTCTTTGTGCCTTTGAAAATATCTCTTTTTTGCCCTCACTCTTAAATAATGACTTAACTGAATTTCAATTCTAGACTGACAGCTATTTGACTTTTGCATGTTAAGGATGTTACTACATTGTCTTTTGGCCACAATTGTTGCTGAAAATAAGTCATTGTCAGCCTTACCTTCTGGGTACCTTGCTTTTTCTCTTTGGTAGCTTTTAGGAGTTTCTTCTTATCACGAATGATCTCCACTTTCACACAACGTGCTAGATTCTGTCCACAGAGTGTCCTTTCACCAGAGGACACATATCTTTTGCAATCATGAAAATTATCAGCTCTAATCTCTAAATACTACTCTTCCATCATTCCTTTCATTCTTTTCTTCTGGAATATTTCTCAGGTATGGGTTGGAGCCTCTTGGGTATCTTCCATGTCTGTTAACAGGCTACTATATTAAAAATAATCTCATTGTCACTCAAGACTAAATTCTGTGTATCCATCTCACAACTCATTCTTAGTTTACTGCTCTTTGGATCTAATCTGTAGTTTATTTAGTCTTTCAAGTTCTTATTTTGGTAACCAATTTATTTATTTTTTTAGTTCCAGTGTGTATACCTGGTTTTGTTTCATACATATCTCTTTTCTTTTTCAGAATTTCTTATTGTTAATGGACATGATGCCTTTGCTTATGTCTTTGAACATTCTAGGCATACTTACTTTAAAGTCTTTGTGAGACAATTTCATTAAATTCATTTTATCTCTAGGCATTTCATGCCTCACCGAACGATCCTGATGTCTTTGTAGGCTCTCTTCTTTAGTGTCCTCCTCTCGTTTGTTCTGGCAGCCGCATTCTGAACGTGAGTGTGACTGTGTGTGTGTCTCCCTCATCTTGTTTGTCTAGCAGTTTGGGGCACTTGCAGTTGCTTCCATCTAATCCTCCTCCATGTCCCCAGTACAGCATGAGGCAGCAGGTGGCTGGCTCATTTCCTGCCCAGGAAGTTATATCTACAGCCTGCTTTCCTCAGCCAAGAATTCCCTGTGAAACTGTAGTCTCAAGAAGTGAGCTGATAATTGCTTTCTCTCAGTAGACTTCTGTGGAGGGAACAGCCCCATCTCAGCCTCTGGCTTCGAGTGGCGAGCCTGGTTTTGATTCACTATTGTGCATGCAGCACTTTTAGTTCGCATTACATGGAAGGAGCCAAAATTTGGACTGTCACCATGTGCCTGCAGATTTGGAACAAAACAGACCTGTGCCTTCAAACCCACTCAACACTTGGTAATTCATTGCCAGGTTTGGTCAATGGAGATGTTTACCTTCCCCCACCTCTCTTGCTTTGTATTTGGAGGAAAGGGGGTGGATCAAAGCATTCATTTTGGATGCTTCATCTTGGCTGGGAGGCCAGCCTACACTGCAAACTTCTTTGTTTTGTTTGAAAATCCATTTAATTTTAGTTTCTGAAGGCTACATTATAGCTGTATAATGACATGCTTGAAGTAACATTTTATTAAATAATTTTACTTATATTTATTATAAAAATTTTCACAAATTTATGAGCACTTTCATTGCTTTAGTGAGAATAAAGCAACTTAAAATCTGTTGTTTTGATGGGGATTTCTCTGCTCTTCAGATTAGCATGGCACCTCCCCCAGCTAAACCATCTAGAAAATCTATGACTCCCACAGAACTACATGGAGAAAATACATGATCTACTTGTTGATGGAAGTCAGCCTAATGTAGTGGCTAAGAACCTTGGGAATCTCTGGGAATCCCTTAGTCCTGGCCAGTGATTACTAGATGTATGATTTGGGCAGATTACAGAACATTTTAAGCGTTTTTCCTCATCTTCAACGTGTTGGTAATAATAGAAACTCATAGAACTGTTTCCTGAGGATCAAATGACATAACACACGTGATGTGTTTCCACACAGCACTTGGCACATAGTCAGTGCCCCATAGATGCTAACCATTGCTATCATTATGATAAAATCACATGTGTCAGTTAGTTTTGTAAAATAAAACAACCAAATCGTGAGTCTAGGGCATAACTGGAAAGTTCACCTGAAAAAAAATAACAGCAAAATAAGCTCACTCTTTTACAGTGGATTCTGGATTCCAAACAGTGAAAAACCACATCAATCTCCCCTTGAAAAATAAAATTACATCAAATGATAGTAATGAATTTTAGGAAGAAAATTTGACTAAATTGAGTTTTCCAGACTAGTAATTTTAATCAAATATTTATGTCCTAGCCTCTAATGACCAAACTATCACTTTCAAATTTTCCATGGCTCTGAATCAAACCCTTGCCAGGGGAGAATTTAAAAAGTTAAGCATCTCAACAATTTTCTACTCTTCTGTTTTTATCAGTAGCTTCTATTAATGAAGAGATCTTCTTTATTTCATCCCTCCTGAGTTACAAAAAAAGATCCCAACAAACTGAAGGATGATCTCAGTCTGAGAAGAGCAGTTCAACTATGCGATGATGCAATGCCTATAAATATTGTCCTATTAGACAAGGGCTCAGTGGCTTAAGTGGCCTAGTTAAACAATTAAAGCTAACCTGCTTGGTCTCTCGGGCTCACAATACTAAGAACCTAGGGACTCAGTACAATCCCAGGAGACTCAGCTTTAAAGGCACCTTATTTAACTTGCTTTTAAAAATAGCACACCATATTTTCATGTGTTTTACTTGGCAGACGCACTGACTGGGGGTGGGGTTGGTCTGTCTGCCTGGTTTAGCATCAGTACAACACCTTTTGTTAATGGATGTAAGCGGGAAGTATGCTAAAATGAGGCATTGGTGCGTGTGTGAAAGCTTGTCACTTGTTAGCAGAGGCGTGAGACAACTGTAGGGGAAAGGAGAGGTCAAGAGCATGGTTTCTGATGAGGAGAAAAAGAGTTGTGTCTCTAGGGCTGAATTCGTACAATACTTGGAATGAGTGTCAATGTTTGAACACAAAACACCTCTTTCTCTGGGACCTGGATAGGAGCCTTGACTTACTGGGATTTTAAGGGCATGTTCAGAGGCTTATATAGGTTCAGCTTTAAAACTGGCAGCATGGTTACCAGTTCACCGTTTCTTGTGTCTCCAATGTGAACTCCATTGAAGAGTAGGCACACTCTCCTCTCCTTGTGCTTAAAGTTGGAAGGAATGTACCAACCACCATGGTACATGGGAGACTGGAGTTATTGACCTTCTGGTCTTGTTATTAACAAGGAAGAATAACAGGGAAAAATTAGAGATGTTGAATTTTTTTTTTTTTTTGGTATACTTGTTGGCCATTTAGATGTCTGCTTTGGAGAAATGCTTGTCAAGTCCTGAGCCCATTTAAAAAATTGGGCTACTAGTTATTTTGCTGTTGAGTTGTAGGAGTTACTTACATATTTTGGAGATTAAACCCTAATCAAATGTATGGTTTTCAAATATTTTCTTTCATTCCACAAGTAGCGTTTTCACTCTGACGATTACTTCCTTTATGGAAAAAATGCTTAACACCACTAATCATCAGTGAAATGCAAATCTAAAGCACAATGAAATAGCACCTCACACGTCAGGGTAGCTATTATCACGAACCAAAATACAAGTGTTGGTGAGAGTGTGGATAAATTGGAATACTTATGCACTGTTGATGGGAAGGCAAAATGGTACAGTGTTATGGATAACAGTATGGAGGCTCCTCAAAAGATTAAAAATAAAACCATGAAATGATCTAGTAATCCCACTTCTGGGTATTTATCCAAAAGAAGTAAAATCAGCATCTTGAAGAGATATTAGCACCCCTATGTTCACTGTAACTGTACAATAGCTAAAGACATTTAGGAAACAGCCTGAATGTCCATTGACAGATGAATGGATGAGGAAAATGTGGTGTATGTGTATACAACGGAGCACCATCAGCCTTATCAAAGATGGACTTCTGCAATATACAACAACATGGATGAACCTTGAAGACATTATTCCAAATGAAATAAACTAGTCACAACAGGACAAACGCCGCATGCTTCCACTTGTATGAGGTATCTAAAATGGTCATATTCATAGAGTCAAGGAGAGGATCGGTGGTTGCCAGGGATTGGGGGAGGGAAGGAGGAAGAGTTATTAATCAAAGGACACAGAGTTTCAGTTAAGCAAGATGAATAAGTTCTAAAGATTTCTACACAGCACTGGACCTAAAGTCAACAATACTGGATTGTAACCCGAAAACTTGTTAAGAGGATTAACAATTCAATTTGTTAAGGTCTCATGTTAAATATTCTTACCAAAATAAAAATAAAATAAAATAAGAGAAAATAAAGAAAGGATCCAAAGAGAAAACCTTGGTGAACTAGAGAACTACCTAAGTTTGGTAGTTAGGTAACTACATTTACCTAAGTTTGTAAATGTGAAAAACAAATCTTTTTATGGTCTGGCATTCCTAACCTTGATGTCTCTGCTCAGACTCTTTCCTCATCTTTGGATTTCTTACCACCATCTTTAAATGTTGGTCTCCCAGTGTCTCGGATAGAAGTAATCCTTCTCAATATGATATCTGCTTCTCTTTATTGGTACTGATTTCTGTCTCCTTCATGTTAAGTTATTTGTACCATCACATATATGTATCAGGAGAGTGAAAGAGCTGGCTTAAAACTCCGTATTCAAAAAAACCAAGATCATGGCAACTTGTCCCATCGCTATTTGCAAATAGAAGAGGAAAGCACCAAAGAATTGATGCTTTTGAACTGTGGTGTTGGACAAGACTCTTGAGAGTCCCTTGGACTGCAAGGAGATCCAACCAGCCCATCCTAAAGGAGATCAGTCCTGGGTGTTCATTGGAAGGACTGATGTTGAAGCTGAAACTCCAATACTTTGGCCACCTGATGCGAAGAGCTGACTCGTTGGAAAAGACCCTGATCCTGGGAAGATTGAGGGCAGGAGGAGAAAGGGACGACAGAGGATGAGATGGTTGGATGGCATCACCGACTCAATGGACGTGGGTTGGGTGGACTCCGGGAGTTGGTGATGGACAGGGAGGCCTGGCATGCTGCTGTTCATGGGATTGCAAAGAGTCAGACATGACTGAGCGACTGAACTGAACTGAACTGAAAGTGGAAACAGTGACAGATTTTATTTTCTTGGGCTCCAAAATCACTGGAAAAATGCTTGCTTCTTGCAAGGAAAGCTATGACAAACCTAGACAGTGTATTAAAAAGAAAAGACATCATTTTGCTGACAAAAGTCCATATAGTCAAAGCTATGGTTTTTCCAGTAGCCATGTATAGATGTGAGAGGTGGACCGTAAAGAAGGCTGAGCGCCGAAGAACTGATGTTTTCAAATCATGGTGCTGGAGAAAGCTCTAGAGAGTCCCTTAGACAGCAAGGAGATCAAACCAGTCAATCCTAAAGGAAATCAACAATTAATATTCATTGGAAGGACTGATGCTGAAGCTGAAGCTCCAATACTTTGGCCACCTGATGCCAAGAACTGACTCATTGGAAAATACCCTGATGCTGGGAAAGACTGAAGGCGGGAGGAGAAGGGGGCAGTAGAGGATGAGATGGTTGGATGGCATCACCGACTCAATGGACATGAGTTTGAGCACATTCTGGGAGATAGTGAATGACAGGGAAGCCTGGTGTGCTGCAATCCATGGGGTCACAAGGAGTCGGACACGACTTACCAACTGAACAACGACAACACTAACAACATATGTGTCAGGGTGTGTGATTTCTAGTGGCCAGGAAACTCAACTTCCTGTTCTGTTGTCCAGATCCTGGCAGCTTGCTTCCTGAAGAGGATGATGCTAGTGAGGAGGAAGATGAAGATCATGATGATGATGGCGTCACATCAGAGTAGATGTGCAGCTTTGCAAGTAGACCATCCTTGGTTTGAACGTAACCCTGCCATATGCTAATTGTGTAGCACTTGGTAAATTCCTCAACTTAGCTGAACAGTTATTTTGAGAATTAAATAAGTTAACCTACACTTATATGTGCTCTATTCTAGGGCACACAATAGATGCTCCAGAAATAGTCAATTCTGTTTTCTTCTCTATACCCAGTACACAATGGTTCCTAGTTTATAAAGAAGGTCTATCTTTAATGTATTTGTTGGGATCCTTTCAGTTGCAAGTGACAGAAACTCAGCCTAAGTAAATTAAAAAACAGAACATTTTGCTAGCTTGATCCAGGGCTCAAATGATGTGCTCGGAGCCCAGTTTGTCTCTCTTCACTTGCTAGCTGTGCTTCCTCTGTGATTGTTCACTTCTCAGGCAGGCTCTGCGCCTCATGGCAGACGGCCACCAAAGCTTTGGTTTATGTCCCTAGCAACCTCAGAGGCAGAAAAGCATCCTTTTCCCTAGCTGCCCCAGGCAAATTCCCAGGATTTCATCCTAGTGGTTATCATTGGCCTGGCTTAGATCCCATGCCCATCCCTGAACCAACAACGGGGCCTGAGGTAGGTGATGTTCTGAGTGGCCAAGCTAGGATCTCTATTTCTTCTGAGCTGAGGGTAAGAACAGCCCCACCCAATCACATGTACCAAGAGAAGGGATGAGATGGCTCCTCAAGGAAAATCAGGGGACTGTGACCCTAGAAAGGGGGCCAGTAACAGGCAGGCAAAACAACAGATATTGACTATTTCTACATGACTTTGGTGAGTCTGGACACTTCAAGGGAAAATGCCTCTTCTGCTTGACGGGATTCCTAAAAACTCTGGGAAGTCATATAGATGCCTCCATACCTCAGTGGTTTGGGGCTTCCCTGTGCTATGCGTGTGTGTGTGTGTGTGTGTGTGTGTGTTCATAGTGAGCTAAGCGACATCTTAGGAATGTGGTGATTTTCTCAGTGTCCTGGAAGCAAGGAGATGGCTCACTCTAAGGGGTTGAGCAAAAAGGATCATTTAGATGTGGGCAGGGTTAGCCAGGGTAGGGTAGTGAGGTTCCCAGGGCTAGCCTGGAGCAGCAAGAAGAAGGAATGGGCTTACCAAAGTCCAGTGAGAGCTGGGCTGTGGTCTTATGGGGAGCACAGCCACTGCCTGAGCTCCAGCAAGCAAGGAAGGAAAATGAGGAGTAATTACTCCAGCCTCTCTCTGTTCCCAGCCTCCCTTTTCATGCTGCTGCCTCTCATTGGCCAAACCCAAACAGAAGCCAGCATGCAGGAAAACCCAGGTGAGCAGGGCAAAGAGTGGAGAACTACTTGCTGGCTGGAAGGTTTATTATTTGGAAGGAAAGTGTAGTGTGTCAGACATTTAGTGGATGAAAAGTGCAGCTGGGGGGAGGGGGTGTGTAGTCAGCGTCTGGCTAAATTCTGATTTATTCTCTTTGCTTTTGGAAATGTAATAATCTCTCCATCAAAGCTCCATCTATCTGCCAAAATAATGCATGTCCTTTTGTACAAATGAAAGAATTACTGCTATTATGCAAACACTGAAAGGGTACCACATTTGCATGCAAAGGGGAAAAAAAGAAAAATCCTATTTGCAATAAAATTAATTATACCAATGTGGCAAAGAGACACATGAGTATCCATTTAACATTTGGACAGGAGCAGAACTAACTTTCCTTGCCAACCCTGATGAAATAATGGAAGCCAAAAAAAAAAAAAACACCCTCTGAAAATAGAGGCCCAGGGAGGATATACAGGAATTGGGAATTTCTGGCCACTTTAAGACTCCCCCCCTCAACAGAAAAAAAAAGATTGAAATAAAGGCTTTTTACAAATACTAACCATGAATATTAATGTTCTATAGTGATGCCTGAACCGGGCTCCTCATTAAAATGGCCTTTGGGTAGAGGAGTGTTAGCATGCAGGATTTGTGACTGGTGCAAGATGCTTGGGAGAATATTCCTTGTATCTGAAACCAGAAGGAAGGTAGATGCGTTAGGGTTAGGATTTGTCAGATGTTTCTTACCTGATTGAGTTTGATCATCAGGAAATAGGAACTATGAAAAGAAGACAAAGGAATCACTTATTCTGGAGCATGAAATTTGAGGGGCATTCAACTCATAAAATGCCCCTCTGTGTTCCAGGACCCTCATGTGATACAGATGCTGTTGGTTTGCTTGTCTGTCTGCACCAACCAGATGGAGAGCTTCCTGGGCTTAGGGACAGTATCTACCTAGGTCTTATCCACCCTGTGTCTCCAGTGCTTGGCACAGAGGAAGTACTCAGTAAATGTTGACTTGAGAAGTATATTAATGAATGAACCACAGAATCTTACTCTGAGCTCAAAGTAGTTTCAGAGATCATTAATTCCAATGGTTCTGAAAGAATAAATGTATTTGGGGTGAGATTTTGGGCAGTGGTGGATGGCAAGGGGGCAGGATAAGGAAGATGAAATACATTTGGGAGAGAATTTTTAAAACTTGAATTGTTTTTTTCTTCCAGTTTTATTGAGATAACATTGACATGTAGCACTGTATACGTTTAAGATGTACAGCATAATGATTTGACCTGCATATATATGAAATGATTATCACAATAAGTTTAGTGAACATCCATCCTCTTATAGAGATACAAGATTAAAGAAATAGAGAAAATTTTTTCCTTGGGATGAGAACTCTCAGGATTGACTCTCAACAACTTTCATGTATAACATGCAGCAGTGTTAGTTATATTTATCAAGTTGTACATCACATCCCTAGTACTTATTAGTCTTGTAACTGGAAGTTGATACCTTTCATGCAACAGAGTTTTTGAAGCATGTGTTGCTCAAGTTCACTTACCATCTCAGCCTCTACTCAGATATCAGAATCCAATGAGAGTGAACACTGTATTTTGAGAAGTTCCATTAGGTGACTCTTAGCCCAACAAGGCTGAGAACCACTGGCTCCTACCCATCACCACCCCACTCCCGGTGACCCCTCCAGCCCTCTCTGCTTCCAGGGTTCAGCTTAGCGCTTCCACAAACAGATGCCATCAATAGTTGTTGAGTGAATGAGTGTCACAGACAGACTAGAGAAGCCTTGATCATTTGCCTAAAGCCACACATGGTCAGATCTTGGTGATTCAGATATTCCATCAACATGGAGGATCACTGCAGAGGGAGACCATCTTTTTTCAACACCTTCCCCTCTGTCCCCAAAGTCAGGATTAAAGTTGAAAGTTTCCAAATGTGAAAGGGGATGTAGGTCAGGACTTTCTGAAGATAGGATGTTGTTAAAAGGTGGGACCAGCCCTCAGAGGAAGTGTTCTCTTGCTAGATCCTCCACTGAAACGTTCAAGTGTGATGGAAACTCATCTTTTGAGATTTATTAAGATTAGATGCAGCCGGGGTTTCCTTGGTGGCTCAGTGGTAAAGAATCTGCCTGCCAATGCAGGAGGTAAGGGTTTGATCCCTGGGACCATCTCATATGCTGCGAAGCAACGGAGCCTGTGGGCCACAACTATTGAGCCGGTGCTCTAGAGCCTGGAACTCACAATGACTGCACCAGCCATTGAAGCTTGCACGACCTGGAGCCGGTGCTCAGCAACAAGAGAGGCCACTGCTATTAGAAGTCCTCACATGACATCTAGAGAGCAGCCCCCACTCACTGCAACTAGAGAGAAGCCCACACAGCCGTGAAGACCCAGCACAGCCAAAAGATAAATAAAATTATCAAAAAAGGTTAGATGCTGCCTTTGTGGAGGCAGAGTGGATTAGAAGTAGAAGCTACCTGACACCATGAATCACACCACAGCTCTGAAACTGTCACTGGGAAGTTACACTGCTACCATCGAATTTAGGGAGTGGATGAAAGCACCGACTGCTGCATCTCATAGTCTCTCAGTCTCTAAAACTGAAGGCAAATTGGGTTTGTTTACTTGATGACATATATCGTTTTTAAAAATTAAAATGTAGTTAATTTACAATGTTGTGTTAGTTTCAAATGTATAGCAAAGCAATTCAGTTATATGTACACATATGTGTCTATCCCTCCTCTTCTACTGTAGGTTATTACTAGATCTTGAGTTTGTTTCTCTGGGCTACACAGTAAATCCTTGTTGTTTACCTATTTTGTATATATTAATGTGTATCTGTTCATCCCAAGCTCCTAATTTGTGCCTCCCCACTTACCACTTTGGTAACCATAAGTTTGTTTTCTATGAATGTGAGTCTATTTCTGTTTTATAAATGAGTTCATTTATATCATTGTTTTAGATTCTATACATAAGTGATATCATATACTTGTTTTTCTCTGGTTTACTTCACTTAATATGATAATCTCTAGGTCCATCCATGTTGCCACAAGTGGCATTATTTCACTCTTTTTTTATGGCTTAGTAATATGACATATATAGTTTTGGCAACATAGTGTCACATTAAAAGCACGGATTCTATTAGTGTACTAAATGCCATTGAATTGTACACCTTGAAATGGCTAAAATGGTGAATTTTGTGTTATGTGTATTTTAACAGACACACACACACAGCAGTTGGATTCTGGAGCCAGAAGCTTTGAGTTTCAATCCTGGTTCTGTCACTGACTAGCTGTGTGGACCCTGGGCAAATTACCTAACCTCTCTGTGCCTCTGCTACTTTATCTATAAAATAGCATTTCCTCCATGGGGTTATCATAGGGATTAAATGAGAGCTCCACATGAGAACTCTCACTAGTACGAATACTGCAGATGGTCTACCCCACAGGGAGATGAGACTTTTGTTAACTTCTATTGCTTGTCTGCAAGCCCGTGCCTCATTTAATAGATGAAGTCAAGATTGACAACTGAGGTTGTCTTCACTGTATGACACTGACTCAGACGGAACCTCTTTGTGAGAAAGAATACTTTGTTTTCCCAGGCACATGGCTAATATAAACGATTTCCTTTGCATTTCCTGAATCACAGAATCTTAAGTACTGGAGAAGGGCTCACAAATCACGTCCGCCCGCATAAAGAAGCAGCCCAAAAAAAAAAAAAAAAAGAAGAAGAAGCCCAAGGATGCGTTACTAGTGTGGCGTGGTCTTCTAATTGCTAGAGCAATGCTCTTTCTGCCCATCACCATAGTTACAGGCCTGGAAATGCATTTTGTTTTCATATCTGTAATGTTTAAAGTGAAATACACACACTCCTACATACACACACAACAATCAAGGTGCAGAGAGCACTTCAGTTTTGCAAGAAGCCGTCTACATTTAATTGGGATGCACCATGTTTTCAGTTTGGGAGGGAGGCAGTAAGGCAACATCCATGTTCCAGGGTCCTTAGTCACAAGTAGCAGAAACAAGTCCTGGCTAACTGCAGCAGTCAAGGATTTATTGGAAGGGTGTCAGGTAGCTTGAGAATTGAAGGGAGGCTGGCAAACAAATCTTGGAAGATAACCATGATGAGAGGGCAGGCCGTGGCTGCCACAGTCAAGGTCATCCTCAAGGTCAGTGTGGTGGAGATGCTGCTAGGTGCAGACGCCCCTGGACTTCAATGCCAAAACCCCACACTCAGCCCAGTGCTGCCACCAGTGAATTCTCATCCTTGAGCTTGGTGGTGTGAGTCTCCTACTTTTGTGTCTTTGCATCACTCTCCACGATTTGAAGTTCCAGAAGGAATAGCCCGTCAACTGAGCTGAATCAGACGTCCGAGGTTCAGCATGGTTAGCAGGGGTATGGGGCTTAGAGGAAAAGTTTCTGGCCTTCTCAGACTGAGGACTAGGAGGAAGGTCCCTGCCTCTGGCCAAGATTTACGAAGGAGTCCACCACCCACCTCCTGCTTGCTTGGCTTGAATTCTTTCCAGATAAGGAGGTGACAGGATGCTGAGGAATCAGAAACAAACAAATGAACAAAAACAACAGAAAATTCATGACATTAGGAGAATCCAGGAAAGGTACCGGATGTCTGCTCTTCTTCCCTTTCTGGAGTCAGCATCCTCTACTCATCCTGTTCTCTCCCTAACTCTCATTCATCCCTATGTTCAAGGGAACAGATGATCCAAGAAGGACTCCAAGGTCAAATAATTCTCTTACAGCTCTGTTTAATTTGATCTCCATCAGAGTCACCCTGGAACTCTTGAGTGTCTTCTCTGTCCAATTAAAGGCCAGCAGCCTATTATTTTTATTGTGATAAAATTCACATAACATGAAATGCACCATTTTAGCCATTTTCAAAGTATACAATTCAGTGGCATTTAGTACACTCACAATGTTGTGCAACTATCACCGCTGTCTAGTTCTGGAACATTTTACCACCCTCCCACCCATGAAGCAGTCACTCCCCACCCCTGCCTCCCTGGAGCCCCTGGAAACCGTTCGTCGGCAGGCATTCTTTCTCTTTCCAAAATTGATCTATTTTGGAAATTGCATATAAATGAAATCATATGCTATGCAAACACCTTCCTATTCATCTTCACCTCCTTCTGCTACAGGATCTTCATGACCTGTCTCCCCACTACCTCTGAAACCTCATCTCAGCACAGGACAGGGAACCAACACTGGTTACTCAGCTTTTTCCCGACAAAGCCACAGAAGGGAGAGAGAGGATGATGTATCTGAGAAACCATCAGAAAGATGGTGAGAGTCCTCTAGGGAGACAGAACTTAGTTGGGTGCCTCTGTAGGATTAACAACCATACAGAACTGAGGAGGGCTAGGTAGGAGGCTGGAGTAGGTGAGGAGAAAGCCTTTTAGCTGAGTTGAATTCTTTCTCTCTTTCTGGGCAGATTACTGCCCACCCCTTCATCTATTCAAGACAGAGAAAGAGCAGGACCCCAGTAGTGCTGGCTAAGAATGGAGAGTCAGTGGACCAGATGGGGCAGGAGTGAGTCAGAGCAGGTTCAAGCAGTCCTACCACCACTGAGTGTCCCAGTCTTCCCTCCGAATTTGAGAGGAAACCCCTGAGCAATAGCAGTGCCTGCAACTGAAGCCCAGGGGAGGTTTGCTGAGGCATAGCATTGCCCTGTGGGGAATGTACAGCAAACAGGTGATTTGAACATGGGTTATAGTGTCAGAGGCTCTCCTCTTTCTAAACTCCCTGCCCCGTACCTGCCCCCCAATCACCGCCACCCCTGCAATGCAATCAAAAAGAGCACAAGCTGGGGCCATGCTAACATACATGATTGCTATTTTAGTTAGAGCCAAAGTGACGCTCCCTCCCCTGCCCCACAAGGAGAATGGCTTAAAGAACATAGGCATGCATTTCTTTCATATACAATAATTCTGAAATCCGCAGGCAACTCTGCTCCATGTTGTCATACAGGAAAAAAGACTGATAGCATCTCTGTCATCTTCAATATAGGGCTTCTGAGGTGTCTGTAGTGAAGGGCCAGTAAGCCATCTAGGATGTGATCCCATGCAAGGCTTGAGCTTACCTGTAGGATGCAGTGTAGGCTTTAAATCAGCAGTCAATAGCTGGTGCTGTCACTATAGCAACAAAAAACACATGGGCTAGCAACCAAAAGGGAAGGGTTAGGAGTGGTCCTTCTAACAATTAAAATGAACACTCTCCTTAATAGAACTTCTTTGTCCATGATCTTGGACTTCACAGGTTTGGGGTGTTGATTCTAAGAGAAGAGTATTCCCACCACGGAATGCAGCCTTGGTTCTGATGGATTGGAAGCTGAGCTTGTCCCCTGACCATGTGGGGACTCCCCATGCCACTGAATCAACAGGAAAAGAAGTGGATCACTGTCCTGACTGTCAAGAGGAAATCAGGTTTCTGCTATGTGCTAGGGCTGAAAAAACTGCTTGGAACCCAAAGGGTTCATGGGGTCACTTTATAGAATCTATTCCAGTAATAAAGTTCAGGGGGAACCTGGCAACCCAGCTCAGAGAGGGTTAGTAAGGGTTCAGTTACTTTGAGATGAAGATTGGGTCTCCTTACCAGATGAGCTGCTGGTAGAGGGTAAGATGAACACAGAACGGATAATTGAAGAAGAAAGTCATGATTTATTATGAGCTCTGGCTTCAAGACAAACTACAAAAGTGGTGACTCTAATTGTCATATTTATGTTAATTTTTTCCTTTTTTCTCTTCCTCCTTCCCAACTACTTTATATGAAGAATACTGGTGGTACCTAACCACAAAATTTAGATTCCAGGTGGGAGTACACTTGACATCACCAATGATAATACAGTGGCTGATGACACTTGAGTTTCCTTGTGTTTGGGATGAGATTTTCATCACTCAAATGAAAAGCAGAAATGGAAGCTGGATGGTAATTGGGGTAGAGTGAACTGATCATTCTGTATTTATGCTGCTATATCCATTCTCTTGGCTTCCTTGGTGGCTCACGGGTAAAGAATCTGCCTGCCAATGCAGGAGATGCAGGTTTGATCCCTAGCTTAGGAAGATCCCCTGGAGAAGGAAATGGCAACCCACTCCAGTATCTCCAGTATTCTTGCCTGGGAAATCCCATGGACAGAGGAGCCTGGGGGTCTACAGTCCATGGGGTTGCAGAAGAGCAGACAAGACTTAGTGACTAAATAATATCACTATCCACCTTCTCTGCTTATTCTTTCCCCGGGAGGCTGATCCCTATAAACTGTATCATCTGGACTCCCTTGCTGATGGGTTTTCTGTTCAGATGAGCTGTAACGTGTCTGATCCAGTGGCCATTTCCTGCCCGAGTTCCTGAGCTCCTGGAGGATAGGAACATTGTCTTAGTCGTCTCAGTATACAAAGGTGATCTGGTCATAAAATGTTAAAGGAATCAATCAGAATTGTGCTGAAGACCTTTCCCCATGAATCTTGAAAAGCCAGAACAAAGGACAAACTTCACTAGCAGCATGCTCTTAATTTCCATCTCCAGGAAAACAACCTGGATTCTTTCCGCATCGCCTCTTCCTGAGGTTCCCAGTGCCTTTAGCCCCAGTGCCATACCAAATAAGCACCCAGACAATGCCTTTTCAAATTAGGATGTTGACTACAATTACATGTCCAAATGCATTATTGTAAATGAGCTACATATCCCGTAAGTGAAACCTTTCACACATAATTGCTGGTGCATTGTACCAAACAATTTGCTCAACCCTTTGGGCTTCTAAGGTGCTTGATCTCTTTTATTAAGTGACTCTCCTCCATTAAATAACCATCCCATCCCAGTCTCCTTCCTCTAGGTCCTGTTTCTACAAATAAACGAATCTGTGCTCTGGAATTGTTGGTTAATATATCACCACTTCCGGCTGATTGAAGGTGGTCAGGGCTGGGAATGCAGGAGTGAGGGAAGGCTGGCAAGTGAAAAATATGACTCAGAGGTCAGATCTGGGGAGGGAGAGAAGGCACATGGAAGGGTTCAGGTCAAAGAGTTCAAGTAGAAGAGGTTAGAATCTGAACAAGGGGTCCAGGCCGTGGGCATCACCAACAAGAATCTGAGGTCTCGTAAAGCAGGGCCACCTAGGGGCTTTCTTTCCAGATCACCCCTTCTTCAAAGGTATTCTCAGAGTATAGGAAGAAGTGGCTGAAGTATAGTGGGAGAGGGTGGAGATCAGGGTAACCCTTGGCATAGGTTAAAGATTAAGGATTTTTGTTTGCGTTTTTAGTCTCAGCTATCTTTTGTTGTGTTGAATTAGAAAGTCTTAATTTCCTTAGTGCTTACTAGGAAATTATAATGCACTTACATCTTTATAAATATATTAACCCTTTGGAGACTCAGGATGTGAGAGTTGGCAAATTCCTAGAAATTATTCATATTACCTTTATTTTATTTATGAGAATGTGGAGACCCACAGAGGTTGTTAAGTGTTATTATTAGGACAACTTATGTTATAGACAGAAAACCAAACTCCAACAATGTAGGGAATTTATTGACTCATATAACTGGAAAGTTTGGGCTAACAGTTTCAGGTATGGCTTGGTCTAACTGCTCTCTACTCAACAATGTAGTTGAGGTTTTGTTTATTTTCCATTTTCCCATTATGCATTTCTCAATACTCATCCACTGTCTGGGAATCTAGTCTCTATCCTTGTCGTCAAATGTGGTTGCATTAATTCTAGACCTTATATAATTGATAGGAGCTACAGCAGGACAGGAATCTTTTCTTTTTCAGAAGTCCTTGAAATGGTCTTCTCAAATCTCATTGCTTTGAATTTCATGTCTGCCTTTGAACTAATTTCTGTAGCTAAATGATGTGTAACGATAGATTTAAACACCTGGAGTTTGGGGTCAGGTTGTGTGTGCATAGTCCCTTAGTCGTGTCCAACTCTTTGCAACCCCATGGACTGTAGCTCGCCAGGCTGCTCTGTCCATGGGGATGTTCCAGGCAAGAATACTGGAGTGGGTTGCCATGCTCTCCTCCAGGGGATCTTCCCAACCCAGGGATCGAACCCACGTCTCCCACATTGCAGGCGGATTCTTTACCGTCTGAGCCACTAGGGAAGCCTGGGGTCAGGTTAGGTGAGATCATATGGATTTGAATGCAGAAAAAGTGGTTTTCCAAAGAAATTTTGTGGTTCTGGTGGTGGGACAATGGAGGAATAGATACTGGAGAGACTGACTGCAAGCAGCCAAGAGCAATGACTTACCCAAGATCAAGTAGATGGTCATGGCTAAGTTGAAACTAGAACCCAGCTCTTCTCACTCAACATTTGCATATGGCTGATTCTATAATTCCTCTTAAGGTAGTACATGTTTCACAGTAGACATCAAGATAGAACTATGGATTTGCTTTTCATGTGGTTTATTCTTCAGCTATGATTACAAAAAATGCACCTTGCTATTTAGTCACAATAATGAATACAATTGTCTAAGTTACTTAATTTTGCGTCTCATTAAGCCATAAAGGCTTTCAGGAGAAATTGAGTAGATTTTAGAGATGAGAGCTGTATCATTTAAATAAATACCCTTTAACCATAATGATATTTTAGCCATCTTCTGGAACATTTTTTGGAGTTGGAATACAGTTTGGGGGCAACTGTATGAGGTGTTTTAGGCCTGAATTTCTGCTTTTCATGTCTCTGGGGAAAATGCTTGTTAATGTCCCTCAGCAAGATCCATTTCACTTATTCAGGAATTACAGAGGCAAAGAAGAAGAAAGGAAAGGTCTGAGCACCTGCCACATGCCAGGCACTGTGCTAAGCACTAAGGATACGACAGAGAAGGGTATAGCCCTTAGGAATGCGAAGTTTAGTGGTAGAGGAAGATAGAAATGGGTAAGTAAAATACTACTGCATTAAGTATAGTAACAGCTGGAAGAATAGGGTGTTTGAGGACATAGAGGAAGCAGAATACTGGGAGTAGGGAAGGCTTTCTGAAGGAGAACTCCTTAAAGAATGGTTGCAGTTAGCTGGGGGAAAATAGGGAAGGCTCTTCTACAGAGGGCACTCAAAAATGTTGAGGCCTGCAAAGAACTAAACAGACATTTCTCCAAAGAAGCTATACAGATGGCTAACAAACACATGAAAAGATGCTCAACATCACTCATTATCAGAGAAATGCAAATCAAAACCACCAAGGTACCATTACACGCCAGTCAGGATGGCTGCTGTCCAAAAGTCTACAAGCAATAAATGCTGGAGAGGGTGTGGAGAAAAGGGAACCCTCTTACACTGTTGGTGGGAATGCAAACTAGTACAGCCATTATGGAGAACAGTGTGGAGATTCCTTAAAAAACTGGAAATAGAACTGCCATATGACCCAGCAATCCCACTCTTGGGCATACACACTGAGGAAACCAGATCTGAAAGAACACGTGCACCCCAATGTTCATCCAGCCACTGTTTATAATAGCCAGGACATGGAAGCAACCTAGATGCCCATCAGCAGATGAATGGATAAGGAAGCTGTGGTACATATACACAATGGAATATTACTCAGCCATTAAAAAGAATTCATTTGAATCAGTTCTAATGAGATGGATGAAACTGGAGCCCATTATACAGAGTGAAGTAAGCCAGAAAGATAAAGACCATGACAGTGTATACTAACGCATACATATGGAATTTAGAAAGATGGTAATATAACCCTATAGGCAAAACAGAAAAAGAGACACAGATGTATAGAACAGACTTTTGGACTCTGTGGAGAAGGCGAGGTGGGATGTTTCAAGAGAACAGCATCGAAACATGTATATTATCTATGGTGAAACAGATCACCAGCCCAGGTGGGATGCATGAGACAAGTGCTCGGGCCTGGTGCACTGGGAAGACCCAGAGGAATCGGGTGGAGAGGGAGGTGGGAGGGGAGATAGGGATGGGGAATACATGTAAATCCATGGCTGATTCATGTCAATGTATGACAAAACCCACTACAATATTGTAAAGTAATTAGCCTCCAACTAATACAAATAAATGAAAAAAAAAATGTTGAGGCCTGAAGCCTTATAGCAAATTTTCAAGAAACTCCAAGTAATTCAGAAGGGTCTGGCAGGGAGCAGAGAAAGAAGACATGGGAAGGGCAGGCAGGGATTGGGTCAAGAAGCTTGGAGTCTATCCCATGGGGATAGGATGCCTCTAGACAGTTTTAGGTAGGGAAAGGCATGGTTTGTGTCTTAAACATATTACTGTATACCTTGGGTTCTATGGCTGCAGGCAACTCTGATTAACTTCCAAAAATGGAATTCATTGGAGAGCTATGGGATTCATTCAGAAAACTGAAGGAAAAGCTACAGCACCCAGGCTCTGAAAGGACTTCCCAGGACAGAATTATTAGGAGTCAACTGGCAGGCTTCTCGGTCAGGGAAAATCAGGTGCAAACACCTTCAATTTTTTTTTTTACTATTATTTTATTCAAATTTTAGAAGAAGGATGCTGTATTCTCAAGGGCACGTCCAGCCAGAACCAGGTAAAGTTGGCATCTTGATTGGCAGTCTCACCAAGGGAGGGGAAGGGTGAGTTCTTAAAGCAAAATCAGAGTATTACCATCATAAGAGGGCTTTCCTGGTGGCTCAGATGGTAAAGAATCTGCCTGTAATGGACGAGGCCCAGGTTTGAACCCTGGGTCTGTAAGATACTCTGGAGAAGGGAATGGCAATCCACTCCAGTATACTTGCCTGGAGAATTCCATGGACAGAGGTGCCTGGCAGGCTACAGTCCATGGGGTTGCAAAGAGCTGGACACGACTGAGTGACTAACCACCATCGTAAGAAAGAGGAATGCTCACTATGTCAGCTAAAGCAGTGGGCAACTACCTTAACAGCTGTTTGGGAGCTGGATTTGAAGGAGACAAAAGATGAAGAGAATTAAATTATGAGGGAATGTGGACCAGTGCTGTGGTAATAGCAACAGGGAAGAACAGTGGGATTTAAGGACATCTACTGGATAAAGACTGGTGGTTGACTATAGAAGAATGAGGGAAGAATCCAGGATGATTCCCAGGTCCCAGCATGCAGTGATAGATATCACTATTAGAAAGACAGTAGCGTGGGGGATTGGGAGTTGGGGGTTGTCCTAAATTACTAGGACACATGGAGTTTGAGAAACCTGTGGGACATCAGGTGGATGTACAAATTTGAAGCACAGCAACTGAACTCATGGATGTGGATGGTAGAACATAGGAAGGATTTTGTGATGAGCCACGGAAAACATCAATATTTAAAATAGATTTGCCAAGGAAAGGAAGATCAAAAGATAGAATGGAGAGAAGGGGGAGAACTGGGAATGTTCAGAGTCATAGAAAGCTGCAGGATTTAGGGAGAGAGCAGCTTTGAGCTCTAGCGCAGGCAGAAGCCACATTCTATGGAATTAATATAAATGGGAGAAAAGGAAGTAGGAATAAAAACATGCAGACCATCCTTGCACAAATCTTGGATGAGAAAGGCTGGGAAAGTGCATGGTAACTGGAAGGCGTACAGCCTCAAGGTAGTTAGGTGTGGGTTGTTTTTTTTTTTAACTGTAGTTCGGCTTTTTAAAATATCGAGATAATTCACATACCATAACATTCATTCTTTTAAAATGTATTATTCAGTGGTTTTTAATATATTCACAAAATTGTGCCATAATCACTCTTAACTCCAGATCATTTTCATTACCCCAGAAGAAACTCCATGCCCATTTGCAATCACTCTCCATTTTCCCTTCCCCCAGCCTTTGGCAACCACCAACCTATTTCCTGTCTCTATAGATTTGCCTATTCTGGATACTTCATACAAGTGGACTTATATACAATCTGATCTTTTGTGCCCGGCTTCTTTCACTTCGTTTTCAGGTTCCTCCAAATTATAGCGGGGATCAGTACTTCAGTTCTTTTCATAGCCCAGAGAAATTCCACTGTATGGATAAATCATAATTTGTTTATCTAGTCATCAAACAATGGGCGTTCGAGTGTTTGACTTTTGGGTTATTACGAATATGCTTTTGGGTCATTACGAATATGCTTTTGGGTCATTATGGCATTTCTGTACAAGTTATTGGGTAGATATAAGCTTTCAATTCCCTTGAGTAGTACTTAGGAGTGGAACGGCAGGGTCAAAATTGATTCTTGTTGAGAGAGACTTGGTCTTGTTTACAGGCTGAGGGTGGCGCAGAGGGAGCGGTGACAGATATAGGGAGGGGCTGGGGAGAAGGAAGCTGGCGCTGGAGAAGGGCTACTTTCTTCAGCATCCCTCACTTTCTCTGTTGGCACAACCTTAATGCCCTAACCTCGCTTCACAACTGCTGGACCCTCCGCACACACATCATACTTGTTGACCAGGGATAGAATCCAGCGCGTGAATAAAGCACCCCCGGACCTGGCGCAGATGCATCCGGGCCAGTGGTACGTTTTTTTTGCAGCAGTTTCTAGTTTGGGGGTCTCCTTTGGTTAGAGCCTGGCCCATTCTGTTTTATTTCCCGTAGATTCCTTCATAGGTGAATAAAGACAATTCACCGTGGAGCTTGAGTCTTGACTTCTGGTTCCTCAGGTTACCCACGGCTCCTAGTCATGCCGGATAAAGTAAGATGCCCAGCACAAGAGGTGGGGGACCAACTACGCCAGCACTCAGAGCTATGCGTTGCCCGTCGTAGCCACTGCGCACGCGCCGGTTCGCGCCAAGGATGGGGCGGGGGGGTGGGCGGGGCGGTTACCTCCCGGACCAATCGGAAGCGAAAGTCCCCGCCCCCCCGGGCCGGTGGACCGAGCTTGACCCCGGCGGTGGGCGGAGAAGGCGGGGCCAGCTGCGCGGCCGCGGAGGGGGCGGGGCCCGGGGCCTGGAGGCGGGGCTTGGGGCTGTCAGTCCCGCGCCCGCCGCTGCCGCCGCGGTTCCTTACATGCCGTGGCCCGGTGGCTGCCGGCGCTGCTGACCACCGTCCGCCGCCTCGGCATCCCGAACCGCCTTCCGCCGTGCCGGGCCGGTGCGCAGGTAAGGCCGGCCGCACTGCCGAGCCATCGCGTCCCCAAGCTCGGCAGCGGTCCGCCGCGCGGGCGCCCCCTCCGGGCTGTGTCAGCTCCGCGGCTCCCCTTGCCTCCCGGGGGCGGTCCCGGGGGGCGGGACGACCGTCTTCCCCATCCCCCTCACACCTCCCGGCGCCGCGCCTACAGACGGGTCCCCGGGCCGCGCCTCCGCATCCCGGCGTGGGGCTGGTCCTGAGAACCCCCTTCGCAGGTCGATTACACAATCGCTGGGGCTGGGGGCGGGGGTCCCTTCCTGAGCCTCGGCCCCACACCTGTCCCCGCGCCGCGCTCCCAGGCAAAGGACAGACACCCAGCGCGACAGCGGGGGCCCGGAAAGTTTCACTTTGTGGTCCGGGTTTGTTGACATCTGAGCGATGCGGGGAGATGGAGGCTGCACCGCGAGGATGCGCCTCTCCAGCAGCTTTGCCTTTGCCCCGGGTGGCCCTGGTCCAGATTTCCTTTCCAGAAGTCCTGCCGAGGGCCCTGCTCTGGGCTGGAGGCTGCTGCAGGGCACACGGGTCTCTCCGCCTTCACGTTAGCTGGCCCTTGGCTTGCAGCATTCTGGGGACAGCTGAGCCTCTAGCTCTTCCCCCTTTCCTAATTGAGCGTTGATAGAACATGTAGGTGAATTTACTTAGCATTTCCCTGACACTTTATATTTGTGAGGCGCTTTGCCATCCCTGATTAGTTAATTAACAAGGTGGGAAAGCAAAATAGATCCTGAAACGCATGGCTAATGCCTTTAGTCCAGCAACTCTTTTAAGAACCACCGAGAGCTTTAGGCTGTTTGCGGTGAGAGATGCTTTTGGCCGAGGTGCTGCCGTGAGAGCTCTTCAGTGTCTTCTGGTTGCCTGAGAAGGCTTTGGTGATCACGGCAAGGCTTTCTCTGCCCCTCCCTGCTTATACTGTTTATTAAGGGTCGCCAATCTATGGTGGGTTATTTGGATCTCTTCACTTAAGCAAAGGAGCAATTAGAAGTGTTGCTGACAAAGCAGTTAAAAAACAAACAAAAATCCTGAGATTCAAAAAAGTTGGATGGTTGTGTGCTTTACGAGGTTACCTCTCTTGTGCAGAAAACCTTGGCTCTTCCTGATCTCTCCCCATCTTCTGGGGAGATCTTCCTTAGTCCCCTTGCTGCCTGTGGTTTGTAGACCTGCCTAGGGACATCCTCTAAGAGTGGGCTTAATTAGCACTTTTATCTGCCCATTAAGCAATATAGCTTGAAATCTCTTGTAATCAGGCACTGTTGTAGTGTTGAATCTTTAATAATACCATATTCATTTTAATAGTGTTTCTTTAATAATCTTTCTATTAGTATGCCACTTCTGCAACACCAGTACTTTTAGTATAGAAGCAGCAATTTACTCGAAATATTATCATGGCAAAAACAATTCTCCAACAGATTTGCAATCCACTTTACTTAGATAATTACTGCTAGAGGCTGTTAAGGTTTTTTATTCTTTGGCACGGTAGGTATTACAATGCGTTTGATCTATGAGGTCATTATGAGGTCATTCCTCTTTGTAGAAATTATTTCAGTCACTGTGTCACTTAAATTTTTGTGGACTAATAGCATGTGAGTTTTTCCCCCATGCTAATTTCTTTTTGAACAAGGAACAAAGTAAACAAGATTTAATTTTGACTTTCCAGACTTAATTTTAAGAAGGATGATATTTACTGTATTTTCGGGGCTATATTAGAACTATAATGCTGATTTTATTAGCATGGGTAGCAGGCATTGTTTTGGGTGCTTTATAGGTATTAGCTTATCTAATTCTCACAACAACCCTGTAAAGGAGGTACTATCATTACCCCAGTTTCAGACAATGAAGTTGGGGCCCAGTTGATTGACTCAGGTCACATAGTTAAGTAAATTTTGCAACCCCGTGGACTGTAGCCCGCCAGACTCCTCTGTCCATGGGATTCTCCAGGCAAGAATACTGGAGTGGGTTGCCATTCCCTTCTCCAGAGGATCTTCCTGACCCAGGAATCAAACTCCCATTCTCCTGCACTGTCTGAGCCCCCAGGGAAGCCCCAAGTAGATGACAGCTACCTCTTAATGACAGCAGCCTGAGTTCAGAGTCCAAGTACTTAACCACTGTGCTATCCTGCCTCTGTAGGTTATTTTTTCCCCAAGTATTTATTTCTACTTGCTTCCTGAACGTGCTCTGCGCTGTGTGGAGAAGAGCACTTACAGTGTAATAATGAACACTGGGATAGGAGTTCTTATTCTGGTCTTAACTCTGTTCCCAACTAATCTGTGATTTTGAGGCAGGTACCTGATCTCCCTGCCTCCCATTTCCTCATTGGTGGGATAATTGCAATTGAAGCAGATGAACTAACCAGGCTTAACCTCTTGGGGAGCTAGAGAGATGAGTCAATGCATGCAAGAATTAAATCTTTTCCTCCCTAAGGCACACTATAAGATCAAGTATCAAACGAGTGGGGTATGTATCTGTGTGTGTATGTGTTATGGAGAAGAGGTGGTGGAGGGCACATGTCGTACGCTTGGAAGTAGTCAGCATGGGAGTGCAGTCGTTGAGACACTTCATCTTGAAATATTTCAGGACTGTTTTATTCTGTTACCGCCAAAACCATTCCTTTGTAATTAAAAAAAAAAAAAAGACAAGCAGAGAAGAAGTTATCTTATGGAAGTGGGGTACCATGTGCTGGATTACTTCAGGAGCATTCATGGATGATCATTTAGTATCACATTACAGGAGGCTTGGGGTCAGATGGCAGGACCTGAATGGCAGATCCAGGAGTTCCCAGCATCATGGCAAGTCAGGATTAAAAGGAAACTTTAAGGTCCTTGCATCTAACACCCTCTTCCCTTCCTCCCTTCACCACCTATCCAGTGGATGAATCCCCCACGGGTGCACACCTGTTTCACTCAGTGCCCATCCTGCTCCTGTTTGGACACCTCCTGGGCCATCCATTTGTTGTGCTTCGCAAATGTGCGCCAAAGAAGCTGGGATTGTATCCAGTGATAGGGAGCGAGAAACGGCAGAAGGATTCTGGCCTCTTCTGGCTTGTGCCCTTGAAAGATCATCGTCCGTGTGAAACCTGGGTTTGAAGGGAAACTCTCAACCAGGGAGATCAGTTAGGAGGTCTTGGCCAGAATCTGGGACTGAGGAGATCCAGGCTGAGACAGGCAGTGAAGTGGGATTGCGGGAGGAATGGAGCCCAAAAGACAGTATCCCCTGCGCCCAGCACCTGCCTGTCCATAGCATCAGAGAGGAGGAACATATTAACATCTCCGTGGGGCCAGGGGGCCACTGGGAGTGGAGCTGGGAGAGACAGCTTTGTATGTAAATCCTCCGAAGCTGAATAATAGACTGACTAGTATAAGACCTGTGCAGAATAGAGAGCAGAGAGCAGATTTTCTTTCTTCTTAGCGGGGGAGTGTACCACGGGAAACTCCCTCTGTGTAATGAAGAAATAGAATAGTATTTCCCCTTGGGTGTTGTCACCTCGCATGCTGCTTGCTTAGCCTTTTGTTTTGCTTCTTGGCCATGATGGCAATCTATTGATATTTGAAGCTCTACCAGGAGGATGTGTTCCGGGCACTTTCTTCTGATTTCTTGGGGAAATCTTCTCTGGGGGCTTCTGTTCTCCAGTGACACCTGTGGACTGTGTGCTGGAAGGCCAGCACACCTCACAGGGAGTGCTCAGAGGGGCATTAGGAGTTCCCCCTCCCAACACATGAAATGATGTCTGCGTTGGCTTGAAAACAGAATAATCTGGAGGAAACAAATAAGATTTACACAGGAAGCCACAAAGACAGAAGAAATAGTTGCAAGCATTATGAGTTCATTTTTCTCTTGTTCCTTTATGTGTTTCTGACTTGGGATGTGATATTTCTTCAGTATTCTTATTTATAAATATATACATTGAAATATGTTATCTAATAGTGTATGTGGAAATAAACTGTATATCTCAATTTCTTTCTCTTTTTTTTGCCAGGACACTCTTGATCTTGGTTTTTCACTATCTTTTGGTCCAGTGGTTTTCAACCAGTGGTGATTTCACCCCCTAAGGAACTCTTGGCAATGTCTTGAGACATTTTTGGTTGTGGCAGCTGGTGACAGTGTACATGCTATGGGCATCCAGTGGGCAGAGACCAGGGAAGCTGCTGAACACCTCACAATGCACAGGCTGGCCCCCCAAACAGGAAACACTGAGATGCTCATAGGGTTGGGGTTGAAAAACTCCACTTTAAATAGTGAAAACAGTTTCTTATTAGGAGCAAATTGAGGTTAGAAGGAAGAGGAAGAAGAAAATATAAAGTGTTCCTTGGCTTCTTGAAAGTGATAACAGCACCCTTGCTTCTGACTTGCAGGAGGGAGAACCAGCTTAACAGGCGCTCGTCTGCCACCAGGAGCTATTTCAATAACTGGATTGCTCAACACGGTAGTCTGGAACAGGAAGTAGAGGCCCTTGGAGTGGGTTGAGGTTGTCAGGGTAATTTGTGGAGGCACAAGGGTTTATAGGCCAAGAAGGGAAGCTGGGTCTTGCCAGAATAATTCTGAAAAGTTCTAGGGAATTTTTCAAAGGTGGCTTGTTGAGAACACTGAGTGTAATGCCTCGAAGATACGGTCTCTGTCCTGGGAGTGCCGGAACCCTGGAGGCTGTCGATCTGAGCACTTTCCAGATTCTTCTGTGTCCAGACACTGCATGGGGAGGGTTGAGCACCTGATTTTGTTTTCAGGTTGTAGCTGTGTTCTCCTGAAACCTTTGTTTCAAAACTTCTATGTTATGGAAGATTTGAAACATACCCCAACATGGAGAAAAAAAGAGTATAATGAGCTTCTATTTGCCCAATGCTCAGCTTCAACAATTGCCAATTCCTGTCTATCTTGATCTGTACTCCACCCATGTTAGACTACCCCCCACCCCCCACCGTTTAAATCTAGAAAATAGCTTAAATAATTACTGATGGGCTGCCTATCAGGGGAGGCTTGACAGTGAAGGAGAGAAGTGATTTTCCGGTGCTTGGTACTCCCTGGAGGAAAGCTGATAATGGACGTGCATGATTATAACAGCCATGAGGGCCTGAGGAATAGGAATAGGCCCAGGCCGATCTGGGATGGGGGAGGTCAGGTTTCCTTGGGAAGCACAGCCAATCAGAGACAGAACTCTTTTTAAACCTCATGGAGGGGGAAACCTGTTTAGAGTCCCCTGCCAGGAGAAAGGTGTTTCTGATTTCTGCAGTCCAGGGTGCTCAGTTCTTGCAGTGAGCTTCATTTACATGTTTCATTTTAGGATGACCCCTTTCCTGGGTTATGACCCTTTGGGTGTGCGCTGTGCGGCCTTCGAGCCTGCACCTGGCTCCTTCCTGGAGAGCGCAGGGCAGGGTGGACGAGAGAGGCGTTCCTCCTGATGGCCTTGGGTTCTCCCCCATAGCAGTTGCTCCCCTGCATTTGATGGTGGATGTTGGACAGTCCCGCTCCAGCCCCCTGGCAGCCCACACCAGATGGAGTCAGCACTGCCCTTTACACCTGGCCAGCAGGTTTTTTTTTTTCTCCTGGTTATGTCTCCATGAGCTACAGGATTAAATTTTTTAGGCCGTTGGAGAATTGGCGTGCATCTACTTGACTCAATGTTGTGTTGTAAATGCATATAAAACCTGGCTTCAAAAGTTGAGAGAGTTCTTGAATAATAAGATAATTGATGTCTATGAATTTTAATTAGTGCTGGTTTCTACAAATGTATTCATTCTGGACTAGGTTCACCAGTATTTCTATTAGTGTGAAGACCTGGGCCCTTGCATGACTGTATTTCTCATCTGCATTTTATTTATTAAATGTATCTTTTCCTTCTACTTACCCCACAAAAAGATTTAGGTGGTATGAGCTTGTGAACATCCTGTATCACAACTGTAGATTTTCAGCTATCATGCCTTTCTGTGGGAAGACTGGCTCCAACTCTATTAATAAAAGTTACCTATTCTGTGCCTCTATTATGTACCAGGCACTTTGTTTATATTAATTTCATTCCTTAGAATGCTTCTAGGTAGGAATTAGTATTCTCAGGTTGCAGATGAGAAAACTAAATTTTAGAAAAGTTAAGGAAAGCTAGGAGGTAGCACTGGGTTTTAACCCACTTTATTTGATTCCAAGGCTCTCATTCTTTCCACTAAGCCATGTCTCTCATGGGTAAAAGTTAGTGGGCATTTGTATCAGGACTGGCAGAGAAGATAGGGCAGGTGCTGGAAAAGGGGACCTAGAGTTCTGGTTACTCCAGCTAATGAAATCTTCACATTGAACCCCTTGGGAAACATTGCTCTTGAGTGTGATAAATTACCTGTGTCCTATTTTTGAGCTGACTGTATAAAACAGAATTGCTCACGAGTAGCCCTGAGCCAAATTTGATCAGCAGATGTGTTTTATTTGGTCTGCACGGTGTTTTGTTTTTCAAAAATTGGATTAGTTGTCATCATTTTTAAAGTGGGAGATTTCACACTACAATTTCCAAATTTCCAAATTTCTTGGCTTCTCTTGAACCATCAGAAGATCTGGCAACTCCAGACCCACATTCCTCCTTGGCAGGAGTTAGTTCTAGTAGCTGCACCTCTCTGGATGTAGCAGAGACTCCTGAGTTTGCCATCTTTACCACCTTGCCCTCTTTACTCACTTATATTACTCGCAGGACTCTGAAGACACTTGTTAGAGGCACCCTTGTATCAATAGAATTCACATACATTCTCTCTGCCAGTGTCAAGGATGTGTTAGTGGAGGCTTGTTCTGCATCTGAATTAAAGATTGCCAGCATTTCCCCTATTTTTAGAGAGTTTGGAGAAGGTGACTCTACTTGGCATGTGAGTAGACATGTCTACCCCTACCCCACCCCCCATCTGTCCCTCAACAGTGGCTACTTGGATTCTGGATGGGTTGTTGGACTAAGGCAGACCAGTCAGATATTTGGGATTTAGGCACTGCGCTGAGGATCCTCAGGTGGGAAAGACTTGTAGGCTCAGGCTGAAAGTGAGGATGTTGGGGGTGGCTGATGAGCAGAGAAGCTGGGCGGCAAGTAGTGAGAGACAGCGTGGCAGCAAAGATGGAGGAGCTGTGCAATTTCTGCTTTCACTGTACTTCTTGCAGTTGGGTTCCTTGGTAGCATAGCATTCATTCATTAGCATTAGCATTTATTGGGTGCTTACTATGGCTCCAGGTACCGTTTACATGCTTGTGATACATTAGTGAACAAAAACAGACAGAGGCCCTGTTCTCATAGAGTTTATATTTTGGCTGTAGAAAACAACTCCAAACAAAAAAGCAAGTAAGTATAAGAAAAATAAGGTGGTGATAAGTGCCAAGAAGAGAAACAAACTGGGTAAGGAGACGTGGAGTGGATGTGTGGGGTAGTGATGTGTGAGAGCAGTTGTTCAAGGAAGACCTCCTGACAAAGTTGTATTTGAGCAGAGATGTGAAAGAAGTGAGAAGGAGTGAACCATGAGGGAACTAAGGTTGTAGTAATTTAGCAAGTGCAAAGGTCCTGAGGTGGGTATATGCTTGACCTGTTTGGAGAACAGCAAGGAGGATATTGTGGCTGGAATGCAACAATAATGGGAGAGGAGAGAAAGGAGAGAGGGGATTAGGGCCTCACGGCTATGTTAAATACTTTGAATTTTATTCTAATGAGATAGGAAGCCATTGGAAGATTTTGAGAATAGGTGGCATGATTTGGCTTATGTCTTAAAAAATGTAAATGTTGCTATTTATAGTGGCCAAGACATGGAAGCAATCTAAATGTCCGATAGATGAATGGATAAAGAAGATTTGGTATATAGACATACAATGGAATATTAATCATAAAAAAGAATGAAATAATGCCATTTGCAGCAACCTGGATGGACCTAGAGATTATCATACTAAATGAATGAAGTCAGACAGAGAAAGATGAATATCATATGATATCTCTTATGTATGGAGTTTAAAAATAATATGCATGAATTTATTTATAAAATGTAAACAGACTCATAAACATAGAAAATAAACTTAGGGTTACCAAAGGGAAACAGAATGAGGGGAGGGATAAATTAGGAGTTTGGGATTAGCAGATACAAACTGCTGTATAGAAAATAGGTTAGCAAGGACTGTATACACAGGCAACTAAATTCAATATTTTATGATAACCTACAATGAAAAAAGAATCTGAAATAGGGCATATATGTATTCTCAGTATAACCAAATCACTTTGATGGATGCCTGAAACTAACGCAACATTGTGAATCAACTATAGTTCAATTAAAAAATTTAAAAACGTAAATACCTTATGGAGAATAGACAGCAAAGCAACTAAGGTGTATGTAGGACAGCTAGTTAGGAGGCTATGCAATAAACCAGATAAAATAGAATGGTGACTTGGACTAGGGTAGAGATGGAGGAGGTCAAAAGGAACAAGTTATGAATATATCTCAAAGATTGAGTTGACAGGACTTAATGATGTATTTTTATACTAGATATGAGATACAGGAATCAAGATGATTCTGACCTTTGAGTGTAATTATTTCAGTAGTTAGCGTTTTCCCCTGTCTCCCTTGAAAACATTCAAAAACAACAAGAAAGGTGAAAAAATAATAATGAAAATCTTGGAAACTCCATTTCCAGCTCAACTAGGAGAGAAATTTAATCTATAGACTTCAAAATGTGTGTAAAGACTGTCCCAAATAGATGAGATCGGGGGAAGCCAGGTGGGAAGAAGTGAAGGGAGGCGGTACAGAGACAGAGACAGAGAGAGAGCAGCAACAAAGATCAGATCTTAATAAGTACCATAAACATCACATTCTTTAAGGTGAAAAGTGTACCATGATGTGTAAAAGCTGTATCCCTTGCTTGCAGTAATTTTTGTGGAAACTGGATGTATAGTTGGTAGAAGCAGTATCCTGACATAGTTTGATTCAAAGAGGAAAAAGAAGAATGATTGTTAAAGAATCACATAGGAAAGTACCCATATCTGTAGGAAGTATTCTGTCTTTGTGGTAGCAAGGAGGAAGAGAGCCTTTGGGTTGTGAAAACAGGTAATTTGAAAGGGTATCCTGGTCGTCCTCCCCTCTCCTGCCAAGAGGAGCCTCATGCAAATACTGTAGCTGTTAAGGAAAACGAATTCAGTGATCATGAAAAAAGGAAATGGTAGGCATTTGTTTCTGATAATGATAGGTAAGGTTATTTGGACTGTAGTGCCCTTTGAAAAATATTAAAATGTTGGAGATATTTTTTAAAATTTAAAATTAAGACAAAAACTCTAAAGAGCTGAGAAGAGAAAAAAGAACTGTCAGGCCAACATGTATGATCAAGTGAAATCATAGAGATGTACAAATCACTAGAGCACTTAAGTAGCTTTTATCCTGAGAAGTTGAACAGTTCTATGAAGACCTACAAGACCTTCTAGAACTAACACCCAAAAAAGATGTCCTTTTCATTATAGGAATGGAATGCAAAAGTAGGAAGTCAAGAAACACCTGGAGTAACAGGCAAATTTGGCCTTGGAGTACAGAGTGAAGCAGGGCAAAGGCTAATAGAGTTCTGCCAAGAGAATGCACTGATCATAGCAAACACCTTCTTCCAGCAACACAAGAGAAGACTCTACACATGGACATCACCAGATGGTCAACACCAAAATCAGATTGATTGTATTCTTTGCAGCCAAAGATGGAGAAGCTCTATACAGTCAGCAAAAACAAGACTGGGAGCGGACTGTGGCTCAGATCATGAACTCCTTATTGCCACATTCAGACTGAAATTGAAGAAAGTGGGAAAAACCACTAGACCATTCAGGTATAACCTAAATCAAATCCCTTATGACTATACAGTGGAAGTGAGAAATAGATTTAAGGGACTAGATCTGATAGACAGAGTGCCTGATGAACTAGGGACAGAGGTTCGTGACATTGTACACGAGATAGGAATCGAGGCCATCCCCAAGAAAAAGAAATGCAAAAAAGCAAAATGGCTGGCTGAGGAGGCCTTACAAATAGCTGTGAAAAGAAGGGAAGCGAAAAGCAAAGGAGAAAAGGAAAGATATTCCCATTTGAATGCAGAGTTCCAAAGAATAGTAAGGAGAGATAAGCAAGACTTCCTCAGTGATCAATGCAAAGAAATAGAGGAAAACAACAGAATGGGAAAGACTAGAGATTTCTTCAAGAAAATTAGAGATACCAAGGGAACATTTCATGCAAAGATGGGCTCCATAAACGACAGAAATAGTAGGGACCTAACAGAAGCAGAAGATATTAAGAAGAGGCAAGAATACACAGAAAAACTGTACAAGAAAGATCTTCACGACCCAGATAATCTCGATGGTGTGATCACTCACCTAGAGCCAGACATCCTGGAATGTGAAGTCAAGTGGGCGTTAGGAAGTATCACTACGAACAAAGGTAGTGGAGGTGATGGAATTCCAGTTGAGCTATTTTAAATCCTGAAAGATGATGCTGTGGAAGTGCTGCACTCAATATGTCAGCAAATTTGGAAAACTGAGCAGTGGCCACAGGACTGGAAAAGGTCAGTTTTCATTCTAATCCCTAAGAAAGGCAATGGCAAAGAATGCTCAAACTACCGCACAATTGCACTCATCTCACACGCTAGTAAGGTAATGCTCAAAATTCTCCAAGCCAGGCTTCAGCAATACATGAACCGTGAACTTCCACTTGTTCAAGCTGGTTTTAGAAAAGGCAGAGGAACCAGAGATCAAATTGCCAACATCTGCTGGATCATTGAAAAAGCAAGAGAGTTCCAGAAAAACATCTATTTCTGCTTTATTGACTATGCCAAAGCGTTTGACTATGTAGATCACAATAATCTGTGGAAAATTCTGAAAGAGATGGGAATCCCAGCCACCTGACCTGCCTCTTGAGAAACCTGTATGCAGATCAGGAAGCAAAAGTTAGAACTGGACATGGAACAGCAGACTGGTTCCAAATAGGAAAAGGTATACGTCAAGGCTGTATATTGTCACCCTGCTTATTTAACTTATATGCAGAGTACATCATGAGAAACGCTGGGCCGGAGGAAGCACAAGCTGGAATCCAGATTGCCGGGAGAAATATCAATAACCTCACATATGCAGATGACACCACCCTTATGGCAGAAAGTGAAGAAGAACTAAAGAGCCTCTTGATGAAAGTGAAAGAGGAGAGTGAAAAAGTTGGCTTAAAGCTCAACATTCAAGAAGAATGGAACTGGAGGAATCAACCTGCCTTTATTCAGGCTCTACTACAAAGCCACAGTCATCAAGACAGTATGGTACTGGCACAAAGACAGAAATATAGATCAATGGAACAATAGAAAGCCCAGAGATAAGTCCCCATACCTATGGACACCTTATCTTCAACAAAGGAGGCAAGGATATACAATGGAAAAAAGACAACCTCTTTAACAAGTGGTGCTGGGAAAACTGTCAACCACTTGTAAAAGAATGAAACTTGAACACTTTCTAACACCATACACAAAAATAAACTCAAAATGGATTAAAGATCTAAATGTAAAACCAGAAACTATAAAACTCCTAGAGGAGAACATAGGCAAAACACTCTCCGACATAAATCACAGCAAGATCCTCTATGACCCACCTCCCAGAATATTGGAAATAAAAGCAAAAAATAAACAAATGGGACCTAATGAAACTTAAAAGCTTTTGCACAACAAAGGAAACTATAAGTAAGGTGAAAAAACAGCCCTCAGATTGGGAGAAAATAATAGCAAATGAAGCAACAGACAAAGGATTAATCTCAAAAATATACAAGCAACTCCTGCAGCTCAATTCCAGAAAAATAAATGACCCAATCAAAAAATGGGCCAAAGAACTAAACAGACATTTCTCCAAAGAAGCTATACAGATGGCTAACAAACACATGGAAAGATGCTCAACATCACTCATTATCAGAGAAATGCAAATCAAAACCACAATGAGTACCATTACATGCCAGTCAGGATGGCTGCTATCCAAAAGTCTACAAGCAATAAATGCTGGAGAGGGTGTGGAGAAAAGGGAACCCTCTTACACTGTTGGTGGGAATGCAAACTAGTACAGCCACTATGGAGAACAGTGTGGAGATTTCTTAAAAAACTGGAAATGGAACTGCCATATGACCCAGCAATACCACTCCTGGGCATACACACCGAGGAAACCAGATCTGAAAGAGACACGTGCACCCCAATGTTCATCACTGCACTGTTTATAATAGCCAGGACATGGAAGCAACCTAGATGCCCATCAGCAGATGAATGGATAAGGAAGCTGTGGTACATATACACCATAGAATATTACTCAGCCATTAAAAAGAATACATTTGAATCAGTTCTAATGAGATGGATGAAACTGGAGCCCATTATACAGAGTGAAGTAAGCCAGAAAGATAAAGACCAATACAGTATACTAACACATATATATGGAATTTTAAAAGATGATAACGATAAACCTATATGCAAAACAGAAAAAGAGACACAGATGTACAGAACAGACTTTTGGACTTTATGGGAGAAGGCGAGGGTGGGAAGTTCTGAGAGAATAGCACTGAAACAAGTATACTATCAAGGGTGAAACAGATCACCAGCCCAGGTTGGATGCATGAGACAAGTGCTCAGGGCTGATGCACTGGGAAGACCCAGAGGGATGGGATGGGGAGGGAGGTGGGAGGGGAGATCAGGATGGGGAACACATGTAAATCCATAGCTGATTCATGTCAATGTATGGCTAAAACCACTGCAATATTGTAAAGTAATTAGCCTCCAACTAATAAAAATAAATGGGGAAAAAAAAAAAAAACAAGCTCAGCATTCAGAAAAGTAAGATCATGGCATCCGGGCCCATCACTTCATGGCAAATAGTTGGGGAAACAGTGGCTGACTTTATTTTTCTGGGCTGCAAAATCACTGTAGATGGTGATTACAGCCATGAAATTAAAAGACGCTTGCTCCTTGGATGGAAAGTTATGACCAACCTAGACAGCATATTAAAAAGCAGAGACGTTACTTTGTCAACAAAGATCTGTCTAGTCAAGGCTATGGTTTTTCCAGTGGTCATGTATGGATGTGAGAGTTGGACTTTGAAGAAAGCTGAGCACCGAAGAATTGATGCTTTAGAACTCTGGTGTTAGAGAAGACTCTTGAGAGTCCCTTGGACTGCAAGGAGATCCAACCAGTTCATCCTAAAGGAGATTAGTCCTGGGTGTTCATTGGAAGGACTGATGTTGAAGCTGAAACTCCAATAGTTTGGCCACCTGATGCAGAATTGACTCATTTGAAAAGACCCTGATGTTGGGAAAGATTGAGGGCAGGAGGAGAAGGGGATGACAGAGGATGAGAAGGTTGGATGACATCACCAACTTGATGGACATGTTTTTGGGTGGACTCCAGGAGTTGGTGATGGACAGGGAGGCCTGGTGTGCTGCGGTTCATGGGGTTGCAAAGAGTTGGACACGACTGAGTGAGTGAACTGAACTGATCCTGAGAAGATTTTTTGATCCTAATAAATATAGGCTTTGGTTTTGGCGGTCTTGAAGATAAGGAATTTAGCACTCAAAGTTCAGCGGTTGCTCAAGGTGGATAGTCTCATAGGAGACTGTCTCCAAACAAAGCTAGAACTATTCAGGTTAAAGGTGAACCAGAAGTAAAACCATGTTTCCCCATCCTAAGTGACAACAGGGAAGGTGCTCAGGTACTGAGAAGAGTGAGAGAAAAAAGAAAAGGTAGGTTGCAGTCATTGGCTAGCCTTTGTACAGATTTTGAGGATGGTTTTATATCACCTTGATTCAGAGAACTTCAAACCATGAATTAACTTTAAGATTGTTCCAGGTTGCTAGTGTTCCCTTCCCCTACACTCCCCTAATTTGGCAGAAGATGAATCTTCTCTAAAGGAAGTAATCTTTCTAGTTTTCCAGGGCCAGTGAGCAGTAACAGTCAGAAACAAAACATGATGAGTGAACAAAAAGACTCCTAAATTTTTTATGTATTGAATTATCAGGGACAAATAAACTACTATGCTTATTATGTCCATAATAATTAAAGCAAACTTATAAATGTCTTCAGAGAATGACTAGTAGTTAAAAGTTACTTAGCACGTTAGAAAACGACCAAATTGAACTTCTAGAAATAGAAATACACAACTGAAATCTAAAAACTGAGTGGATTACCATTAGACAACATATTAGATCAAAGCAAAGAGAGATAGTGAATTGGATGCTGCATTATAAGAAATTACCCAAAATGCTGCACAGGGAGATAAAAAGACAGAAAATATGGAAGAGATGTTAAAAGACATCTAGAGGGTAGATCAACTATACTTCAATAAAATTAAAAAAGAGACATGGAGGATAAAGTGAGGAGTTCTAATGTACTTTTAATTGAGGTTCCAAAAGGAAAGGGTGAATGGATCAGAAGCAACTATTTGAGGAGATAATGACTGACATTTTCCCAGAATTAATAAAATATATCAAACCAAAAGTTCACAAGAAGAGCACCAAAGGCAAAGCGAAAATTCTAAAAATATCCAGAGAAAAAGACAATTTGTCTTGAAAAGAGTGATTTGCACACTTCCCAACAATGGAAGAAAGCAAGCAGTGGAATGTTTTCTGCAATGAGGTAGCTGATAACCTAGGATTCTATGTACAGAGAAACTATCTTTCAAGAAGATGACAGTATAAAGACATTTCTATGTAAAGAAAATGTACTTTGCTACCACTTTATGAGTTTGCCTTCTGCAAACTTCACTGATTTTTTTCCTTTAGGCAGAATGAAGTGATTCCAGTGGTAAAAGATGAGAGATAGTAAAGAGGTAAACTATGTAAGTAAACATAAGAAAAATTAAATATAAAATAGAATTTTAATATCTTATGCATTAAAATATGGAAAATTGAATATAAGACAACAACGGCATATAAGTTAAGAAAGCATTCTAAGGCCCTGGTATTTCCTTTAAGGAGAGTAAAGATTAATAATTATTCTTAGACTGATAAGTTAATAATGTATGTTGCATTTTCTAGAATAACCAGGGAAAGAATAGAAACAAAGTGTATGATATCCCAGCTAGTTGAGAAAGACTTATCTGTAACTTAAAACTATACAAAGAGTGAAAGGGAAAGAATGGTAAAATGTATACTGTCAAACAATAAGCACAGTGTCAAGTGAACCAGACATTATGGTTAAAAAAATCACTAGGGATAAAAAGTTATTTTTACCAGGAAAAATATCAGTTTGAAATATTAAATATATGGTAATAGCATAGCATAATATATAAAGAAAAGGATGACAGAACTATAAGGAGCAATAGAAATATCTGCAATCATAACTAAAACATTTTGAAGAAGAACTAGGTCAGAGGACTTGCTCTATGGATATCAAGTCTTATTATAAAGCTGTAGTAATATCAAAACAGTGGAATTGATTCAAAGATAGCTTATCAATTAGCACAAGGTAGGGTGCCCAGAAACAAAACTGTGCATTTATGGACTTTTTATGTATTGCAAAGTACACATTACAGGTTAGCATTAAATGTTCTGATAAATGGTATTCGACCCATGGATATGCATATGGAAAAACACAATCTGACTATCACTGCATACGATATGTAAAAATAAATTGCAAGGAGATTTAAAAAATCAAACATGAAAGGAAAAACTATAAACATTTTGATAAACGAGAGAATGCCTTCATAATCTCTGCATGGGAAGGACTTCTTAAATAAGATGCAAAGAGTGTTAAATTTAAGAAAAGATTAAGAAAATTGATTAGATTAAAAGTAAGAATTTATTTTAATTAAAACTATTATGAAAAGAATGTAATAATTAATTGCAGCACTGGAAAAGAAATTTTTGAGCTTTATGAGGACAGGCACTATGTCTATATTATTCATCACTGTACTCCAGCACCTTGCACGGTATCTAAAACCAAAACTTCAGCATCCAGGGTGCTATGTACCAAGTACCTACAACCATTCCCAAATGATGAGGTCCACCTGCAGAGCAGAATCCACATCGTAAACCACACGCATTATTTATTACGTTCTTCTACTGCTTTTCTTTCTTTCTAAAGGAAGAGGAGAAAAAATAGGGGTGATAGCTTAACCAGCCCATGGTTTAAAAATACTCATTGTAGAAACTATGTGTTTAGGGTTGGGCAGATTGCTGAGAAGCCTATATAGAAATGGGAAAATAAGGATTTCCTGCTGGATGAATTTATAGTCTAGCTGGGAAACTGACAAATAGGAAAAGCTACTTGACAAATCTGGATCATTAAAAAAGTGTTTTTTATGCTATTAAGTACATAGGAAGACAAAGATAACAATTTTAGATGTGGTAATTGAGAAAGATATCATGGAGGGGGGGAGATTTGATCTGTGTATTAATGGAGGGTCAACTTATGGTTAGGAAGAGAGAAAAGGAGAAGGTATTCTAAGGGAGGGATGAGGATGAAGCATGCTTGTAGGCAAAAAAATTTAAGGTGCTTTGGGGAAGCAGGCCCCTATGACAAGAGTGGAAGGAGACAGATTAGAAGTGTAGATTCTCTCAGAATAAATATGAGTGAATAGCTGGAAAAAATTTTTTTTAAAAGAACCAGTGATATTAACTTAAAAACTTTACTAGTTATTAAAAGTGTATCCATAGGTAAAGTAAGTAAACCCCTTCGGTGTTGGCAGAGGAATTGTAATTGTGGTGGACATCTGTGGACTCTGTGCCCAGCAGAATTCACTCTTTTCCTGCTCATGGGACTCCAGCTCTGTCATCATTACATGAAATCAAGGATGAGGCCCCCATGGGGGAGAGTGTAGCAGACATTATTGGAGTCACACTTGGTTTTTCTTTCATTGCTGATATAAATTTGAGTTGGGTTGTCTGTCATTTGGAATTAAAAGAATGAAACTGACACAGGAACAGACAAAAAGATCAGGAGAACAGAGTAGAGAATTCAGAAAGGCTCAGAATACACATGAGAATTTCACCCTACTGGATGCTCCTCTGTCTTCTTTGTTATAGATCCTCTCTTCCTGGTTTCTGAAGTTGGAGTATGCCAGGGTGAAATGTTGAAAGTTTTCTCCCTGGGACATCTGCTGTCACCACTTTTATTTAATTTTGCATTAGAAGTCCTAGCTATTGCAGCATGGGTGGAGAAAGAAATGAGAGGCATTGGAAAGTAAGAAATAAAACTGTGATTATTAGGAGTAACGTGACTGTGTATTTAGAAAAACCTAAGATAAACTCTTAGAATTTATAAGTAAGTTTAGCAAGGCTGCTGAATATGAGGTCAATATATAACAATCAATTGTATTCTATGTTTTAGTAACAAAAATAGAAAATGAAAATTAAAAAATGATACCACTTATCCCCCCACACACATTACATTTATAGGAATAAATGTAATAATGATGTACAAGATCTCTACACTGAATACAAGAAGACATATTGAGAGAAATTAAATGAGACTTAAAGAAATGTAGAGATATACCATGTTCATGGAATGGATGACTCAATGTTGTAAAGATGTCAGTTTCCTTCAAATCAATCTATGAATTACATGCACCATTCAGAATTCCAGTAAGCTTTTAAAATGGGCATTGGCAAACTGATTATAAAATTTGTGTGGAAAGGAAAGGGGCCAAAACAAACATGAAGGAAAAGAACAAAGTTGAGAGAACTGTCAGATATGTAGACTAATTATAAAACTGTAGTAATTAAGACTGTGATGTATAGACCAGAGTAGACAAATGGCACAATGGAACATGGTAGAGGGCTTAGGAAGAAATTCTCATGGGCTCACTGATTTACAGCAAAGCTGATGCTGAAATGTAGTAGAGAAAGTATATGTTTTCAATAAATTGGTGCTGGTTCAAATTTAATAGCCATGTAGGAAAAATGAATCTTGATACCCTTCCTCAAACCATTCATAGAATTCAATTCCAGATGCATTGTAGATCTAAATATGGTAGTAAGATAATAAAGCTCTTAGAAGGAAATGTAAAAAAATGTCTGCAGCCTTAGAATGGGCAAACATCTCCTGGGTAAGACACCAAAGCACTAACTATAAAGGAAAATATTGATAAGCTAGATTAGATTGAAATTAAGAACTCATCATCAAAAGCATCATTAAGAGAATGACAGAACAAGCCACAGAGTAATAGCTGCTGCTGCTGCTGCTGCTAAGTCACTTTAGTCGTGTCTGACCCTGTGCGACCCCATAGACAGCAGCCCACCAGGCTCCCCTGTCCCTGGGATTCTCTAGGCAAGAACACTGGAGTGGGTTGTCATTTCCTTCTCCAATGCATGAAAGTGAAAAGTGAAAGTGAAGTTGCTCAGTTGTGTCCAACTCTTAGCGACCCCATGGACTGCAGCCCACCAGGCTCCTCCGGCCATGGAATTTTCCAGGCAAGAGTACTGGAGTGGGGTGCCATTGCCTTCTCCAACAGAGTAGAAGATACTGCGAAGAACTACAAATCAATAAGAGAAAGGTAAGTAATCCAGACTAAATAGAAAAATGGACAAAAACCTTTACACAGCAGATGTTCAAATAGTCAGAAAAAAGTACCCAACATCACTAATTCTCAAGGAAATGTAAATTAAAGCTACAATAAGTATCTCTTGGTATCCACCAAAATGGCTAAAATTAAAAAGTCAGGCAATTCCAACTGTTGAAAAGAATGTGGAACAATTGGAATCTCATGTATTGTTGGTGCCTTTTCCTACTGTTCATGGGGTTCTCATGGCAAGAATACTGGAGTGGTTTGCTATTCCTTTCTCCACTCTAATGGCAGAAAGTGAAGAGGAACTAAAGAGTCTCTTGATGATGGTGAAAGAGGAGAGTGAAAGGCTGGTTTAAAACTCAACATTCCAAAAACTAAGATCATGGCTGCCTGTCCCATCACTTCATGGCAAATAGAAGGGGGAAAAGTGGAAGCAGTGACAGATTTTATTTTCTTGGGTTCCAAAATCACTGCAGATGGTGACTGCAGCCATGAAATTAAAAGATGCTTGCTCCTTGGAAGGAAAACTATGACAAACCTAGACAGTGTATTAAAAAGCAAGGACTTCACTTTGCTGACCAAGGTCCATATAATCAAAGCTATGGTTTTTCCAATGGTCATGTACAGATGTGAGAGTTGGACCATAAAGAAGACTGAGTGCCGAAGAATTGATGCTTTAGAACTGTGGTGCTGGAGAAGACTCTTGAGAAAGCCTTGCACAGCTAGGAGATCAAAGCAGTCAATCCTAAAGGAAATCAACCTTGAATATTCATTGGAAGGACTGATGCTGAAGCTCAAATATTTTGGCCACCTGATGCAATGAGCCATCTCACTGGAAAAGACGCTGATGCTGGGAAAGATTGAAGGCAAACAATGAAGAGTATGGCAGAGAATGAGATAGTTAGACAGCATCACTGACTTAACGGGCATGAATTTGAGCAAGCTCCAGGAGATGGTGAAGGACAGGAAGCCTAGCGCGTCGCAGCCAAGGGGGTCACAAAGAGTTGGAGACAACTTAGTAGCCAAACAACAGGAACATTATTGGTAGGAGTGTAAACTGATACAACTACTTTGGAAAACTGTTTGGTAGAATATACTAAGGCTGAACACCCTATACCCTACCCTAAATTTCGTTCCTAGCTATGTACCCAACAGAGATGTGTGTGTGTGTGTGTATATATATATATATATATGATTACCAAAAACATGTATAAGAATGTTCATAGCATTCATATTATTCACAATAGCTTCAAACTAGAAGAAAGTCAAATGCCCAAAGACTATAGAAAGGATAAATAAATAGTAGTATATTCATACTCTAGCAATATATGTAGAAATGAGAATAAGTAATTTAAGCTACATGGAAAAACTTGATGAATCTCGCAAGTATAATGCTGAGAAAAAGAAGCCAGACACCAAAACAGGCAGAACTAATACCTGGGTATATAAACCAGGATAGTGGCTACCCAGAGGTGATAATGACTGGAAAGAGAAATGAGGGGCCTTCTGAGGTGTGGATTGTGTTCTGTCTCTTGAACTGGATGGTATGGTACATGGGGGAGTTTACTTGTAAAAATGCATCAACGTGTACATTTATGTGTTGTACACTTCTCTGTATGTATCTTGTATTGCATTAAAATTTTTACTGAAAGCAACCTGCATCTTTGCTTCATTTCTTAAACTGAAGGAAATTGTAGCTAGATTCAATATTTAAATATAAAACAAAAGTTACACAATTAAAAATAGATGAACGATTTTACAATCTTGGAACCATAAATTGGGCTGCGTACGATTAAAGTTTTCTTTGTAAAGCAAAATTAAAATTATAATAATACCAAAAGTAAGTGTCAGTCTGAGAAAAGCATTTGTAAAATAATAATATGTGTTGCCAATCATATTAAATATTAAAAGATTGATAATAGCGAGTATTGCTGACATTTGGCTAAAGGGTACTCTCCTTCTCTGTTATTGGAACTGTCTATTTCTGTAGCATTTTTCGAGGAGTTTGACATCCTTTAGCATTTAAAATGTGCTTCCTATTTGACCTAACAATTCATTTCTAGGAATTTTATCTTAGGAAATATTTTCATAACTGCATGGAATTATATATATATATATATATATATATATATTTATCCATATGTACACACAGACATACATATAAGAATATTCACTAAAGCATTTTTTGTAATAGTTAAACCTGGAAATGTTTTAAATGTCTATCAATGGGCACTAGTTAAATAAGATACATCCCATGTAATAAAACATACTATGTCTGGTAGAAAAACTGAGGTTGATCTCTATCAACTGAAGAAATCAGATAACTGGGGGAGATTGATTGTGAAATGGAAAGAGTAAGTTGGTGAACATTTGTGCAGTGTATTCCTGTTTGAGAAAAGTCTGGGAAAATCTATACCAAACTATTAACTATGATGATGAGATTATGGGAAATTTCACTTTCTAAGGTATCTGTTTGAGTTTTTTAATAATGATGAGAATAATATTTTTGTAATCAGTAAACAATGTAAATAAAAATCACACAAAAGCAAAATAATTATTTATACAGAGTGACCCCATAAAAGTAAAAATATTCAAGTACATGTATTCAAATTGGTGGAAAATATACCAAAATGAAATCAACATTGGCTATTTCTTGGGAATGAGATTATTAATTATTTTCATATTTCTTTGTATTTTCCAAATCCCCTACAGTAAGTGTGTGTTAATTTAATAATCAAAAGATACTAATGAGGGCCATCAAATTCTGTCTGTATTTTACCAGCTTCACAATAATGATCAAACTCCTTGTGAAGGAGTTTCTTTTCATCTTTCCTGCCTGTCTATCCATCTTTATCTGCCACTCATCTTCCACATGCATCCGGCTTTTCATTTTTCTACAGAACACAGATTCTTTCTCTTTGGAAATAATGTAAAGAAAATAAAGCATACAGAGAAAAAGCCTGGAAGTTCCTTTCCCAATTCCACTGCCCTCCCAAGATCCTTTTCTGTAGCTTTGCTCACGTATGTATGTCCATGTACAAATACAGGCTTTCTTTAAAGCCTGAAGGAGATACTTGCCCTCTACTTCTTAACCATGTTCTATTGCTTGTTGTTCCTTGAACTGTTCCTGCTGTTTTACCCGGGCATGACTAGCCAAATGCCCCCTTTGCCCTTTTTCCTCTAGTTCCTGTGCAACAGCAATGACAACACCTAATTATTTTGATGCTTTCACTAAGGACTTTGAATGGGAGAAGAACAAAGCATGAAAGGGAAGCAGACAGAGCCCTAGCCATGTGGACAGCTGAAGGATGATGGGGAAGGTGGCAGGATACTATTTCAAGTTATTCACTGAGGTTTTTGTCTCTCTGGTTCCTCTTAGTCATGGCACATCCCCCTGCCTAGGCAGCTAGGGCATTTCACATTCATTGCCTCAGGGGACAAGTGACATAGTGGAATTTAGAAATCAATGCCTGACTCTTGCTTTTCCAAAGCCTGGTCCTCTTGGGGGCACCAAAGAACTCAGCACGTAGACAACAGATTTCGAAGGATGCCTGATGCGTAAGAGAAGTGCTCCTCAGACATCCCCCCTCCTAGTGGGTTAATTATGCCCTTGGTGAGGGGTGGGGATGGTGGAGAGGAAGGAGTAGAGGACGATGTTTATGGCCCTTGAAGAGGCAGGCTGTGCCCTGTGTCTAGGATGAGTCCTAAAGGACAGTGAGTACCAGATACTCACAAGCTTGGGGAACCAGAGTGCAGTGGAAACCCATGCCCCTGTGTTTAGGCAAAGTCTGGAGAGGAGGTATGACTCCAGTTCCCATCACCAATATGGCCCTGGAGGATTCAAGTAGAAATGGCTTCACATCTTAAGGAGGCAGAGAAGTCCCCCAGCACTTCCCAGGGCCCTTGCTCAGTGCAGGGAAAGTGCTCCTAAAGGGGCATGGAAGGCTTGGAGGTTGGCTTAGATAGTGGCAGAGAAAGCCCTGTGGTTAGGAGAGAAGGTCTCCATGGTACCCAGAGAGGACCAGTGATCCCACCCTCTGTAGGCAGACGGGAGTGGGGGATAAGTTGCAGGACCAGGCACCTCTCTGCCTCTGGCACCTTGGCATGCAATAAGGAAGGCCATGGAGTTTGGACATTACCCTAGGAAGATGGGATTGGGTGGAGACTTTGAATTGCGTACAATTACCAAATGAAGAATTTCAAAGTACATCAGACTATTAGAGAAGAGCAAAGTTGCATTCCTTACACACCTGAGTCTGAGAACTGAGAATTGTTACCGTTATAAATAGAAGAGGTTCAGTTTTATTTCTTTGCTTTTGTTTTGGTACTGTTGGGTTTTGATGTAATTGGCCATGATCCCAGGGATTTCCTTAAGTATGGCCTGGGGAGGCTGTCTCACTTTTTGTCCTGATCTGCTGATTTTAGTCGGGGGGGAGCTGCCATGGACCTTCGGAGGCCGACACTGATTTGACAGTCACAGATGTCTTTTCTGTCACATCTGTACACGAGCAAATCAGGGAAAGATGAAATCAGTGGAATGGGACTTTTTAGGGCAAGTGTATAAAGGAACCCAGCTTGGAACATACTCAAAGCGCTTGCTGAATAATCCAGGAGATACAAATGAAAACCAACAAGGAATCATTTCTTAACTTAGAGAATGTGAAGGACAGTGCTTGTCACAGACTTAACATTAATTCAAGGGTTGGTTGAGTAATTTTCAGAATTACACTTAGCACTGATTCATAGAATTTAATTTTGGAAACCACCTGGCAACTTCAGCATCATCAGTGCCCAGAATCTTCACTCAAGTAGATGTCACAAGACAACAAGCTAATGGAAATAAGACAGAATAGCACTGCTGGACACACAGTAGAGGAAATTGTCCCTCACTCTACCCTGCAACTTGTGGGATCTTAGTTCCCCAACCGGGGATTGAACCCATGCCCTTGGCAGGCAGTGAAAGCTTGGAGTCCTAACCACTGGACTGCTAGGGAATTCCCAAGGAAGTTGTTTCTTCATAGCAGTTCTGGGTACTCTCTGAGATCAGGCCGAGGATGTTTTTGCTTGGCTCAGCTGTATCTGGGCTCTGCTGTCCCACTACCATTTCAGACTTTGCTGACCTTTGCCACAAAGTCTAATCTACTCAACCCTTCTTCCCGGGCCCTTTCTGCCTTCTTGCATGTGCTTTGCACACTCTGCTGACTTTGCTTTGTGCTGGGCTTTGATTTTTCTTCTCCTTCCTGAACTCTTACCCCATTTGCTCCTGGCCCCTCTGTCCCCTGGTTGGTCCCATTCTTTCCCTGTGATGTACGCATCCTTGCTCAAGAGCAACTCCATTGTTAATTTTGTGGCTGGCCTTTTTCTCTTCACCTCGCAGACTCTTCCCCCAGCTGGGGAGAAACATGTATCTGCTCTTCAGGAAATGCTGTCCTTTGGTGGAAAAGGACTGGCTTCCTGGCAGTACCAGCATGAAGCTCCTTCTCCCCTGGAAACAAACAAAACCCCTTTATCTGTGGAACTTCCTATTTCCTCCACTGAAAGCTGTGCTTTTCAAACATGGGGCATTAAGCCAGGGGCATGTGGAATCATAGGATAAACTGGGCACATCTTCCTGGATGTCACTTGAAACTTTGAGGGAAAATAGTTTTGCATTTTTCTTCCTCATAAAAACGATTGCCACATGAGTTGAAGAATATTCTGGAGGGCAACATAAAATTCCAATGGCATTTAAAGAGTAAACTGAAGATACAAAAATTTCTTGCTTGAGAAAGCTGCTTTGGGTTATGTCTTGAAGATTCTTGGGGCTCTCTTTCCACTCCTCTACTGTTAGGAAGGACTTCTGTCAAGAATTTTGAGCAGCACATAAAGCAGTCCCTGGAAGTAGCAGTAGTGAATTTGGCACCTTGGCCTGATTTAATGAAGTTGGGGAAATTTTTGAAATATTAATAGAGATTTCTTTTCTTCCCGCCCCTTAAAGTTTTCCTATGTCCTGCTTATTCTGTTATTAATTTATTGTTTGGGGAGCACTTGAATTGTTATGGGGCTTCCCTGGTAGCTCAGCTAGTAAAGAATTCATCTGCAGTGCAGGAGACCCTGATTTGATTCCTGGCTTGGAAAGATCCCCTGGAGAAGGGATAGGCTACCCACTCCAGTATTCTTGGGCTTCCCTGGTGGCTCAGCTGGTAAAGAATCCACCTGCAATGCGGGAGACCTGGGTTCGATCCTTGGGTTGGGAAGATCCCCTGGAGAAGGGAAATGGTACCCACTCCAGTATTCTGACCTGGAAAATTCCATGAACTGTATAGTACATGGAGTCTCAAAGAGTTGGACATGACTGAATGGCTTTAACTTTGGATTGTTATGGCAGGAATGTAAGGATAAAGAGACAATCAGAGATCCTATTGAGGTTTATAAATAAATAAATGTAAATTCATAATGACTTCTGAGTTGTAAGAGTTGGCATTTGAACATCAAAAGCAAATCTTTGAAGGAATCATGATGTTATGGTTTAAATTATATCCCTCCAAAATTCATATGTCTTAACTCCTAGTACCTGAGAATATGACCTTATCTGAAAATAGAGTATTTATAGAAGTATTCAAGTCAAAATGAGATCTTTAGGATTGGCTCTAACCCAATAAGCCTGGTGTCTTTATAAAAGGGGAATTTTGGATACAGAGATGCTCATAGAAGGAAGGTGATGTGAAGGGACATAGAGATATAGCCATCTATAAGCCAAAGAGAAAGGCTGAAACAGATCTCTTCCTAATTCCTCAGAAGGAACCCCCCCTTACTGATACCTTAATTTTGAACTTTAGCTTCCAGAACTGTGCAGTTAAGTCACTCATTCGTGTCTGACTCTTTGCGACCCCATGGAATGTAGCACACCAGGCTTCCCTGTCCATCACCAACTCTCTGAGCTTGCTCAAACTCATGTCCATCGAGTCAGTGATGCCATACAACCATCTCATCCTCTGTCATCCCCTTCTCCTCCTGCCTTCAACCTTTCCCAGCATCAGGGTCTTTCCCAATGAGTCAGTTCTTTGCATCAGGTGGCCAAAGTATTGGAGTTTCAGCTTCAGCATCAGTTCTTCCAATGAATATTTGGACTGATTTCCATTAGGATTGGCTGGTTTGATCTTGCAGGCCAAGAGACTCCCAAGAGTCTTCTCCAACACCACAGTTCAAAAGCATCAATTCTTTGGTGCTCAGCTTTCTTTACAGTCCAACTCTCACAACCATACATGACTACTGGAAAAACCATAGCTTTGACTAGACAGACCTTTGTCAGCAAAGTAATGTCTCTTGCTTTTTAATATGCTATCTAGGTTGGTCATAGTTTTTTCCCCAAGGAGCAAGCGTCTTTTAATTTCATGGCTGCAATCACCATCTGCAGTGATTTTGGAGTCCCCAAAAATAAAGTCTGTCATTGTTTCCATTGTTTCCCTATCTATTTGCCATGAAGTGATGGAACTGGATGCCATGATCTTCATTTTCTGAATATTGAGTGTTAAGCCAACTTTTTTCACTCTCACTTTCATCAGGAGGCTCTTTAGTTCTTCTTTGCTTTCTGCCATAAGGGTGGTGTCATCTACATATCTGAGGTTATTGATATTTCTCCCAGCAATCTTGATTCCAGCTGTGCTTCATCCAGCCCGGCATTTCGCATGATGTACTCTGCATATAAGTTAAATAAGCCGGGTGACAATATACAGCCTTGATGTACTGCTTTTCCAATCTGGAACCAGTCTGTTTTTCCATGTCTGGTTCTAACTGTTGTTTCTTGACCTGCATCCAAATTTCTCAGGAGGCAGGTAAGGTGGTCTGGTATTCCCACCTCTTGAAGATTTTTCCACAGTTTGTTGTGATCCACACAGTCAAAGCCTTTGGCGTAGTCAATAAAGCAGAAGTGGATGTTTTTCTGGAATTCTCTTGCTTTTTCTATGAACTATAAACTACAGTGTTTCCAGAACTGTTGGCAATAACTTACTGTTGTTTGGGACAGTTTACGGGAGCCCTAGCAATCTAAGACACGAGCTGTAATAATTATACTAGAAGCAACAGATTGGAAATTTCATCTTTCATTGAAGTTAAGATGTCATCAGTTGGAGGAGCTGTGATAGAGCTTATCTTGCCATGGATTCAGGGAAGAAGGTCCAGTGTCCTACCTTGATGCAGTAAGGCTGAGCCTTGAAGGTGGCTTGAGGTGAATTCAAGAGCAAGACTATTACTACCGCACTTCCCATTCTGGCTGTTTCCCAGGTAAAAGCCCTGTAGAGAAGTTCTTTGTATCATCACGGTACAGAACCAGCAAGTTACAAAATGCCAGCGTGGGATGTTTAAGTCTGACATGAGAATGTAGCTCACGATAGCATCCAAAACTCCTGGTCTTCAAGGTAGTTTTGAAGTAGCAAACAGAGCTGTGGATGAAGTATGAGTGAGCCAGTGAACCGGTGAACCTGAAATTTGTGATTGAGATGAAAAGAATACAGATAACCCCTCTGACGTGATGCTTAGAGGCTAACGTGAGGACCAGGTATTAGTGAAGGATTTGGTGAGGAGAGAGACCAGTACCCAAAGATCAGGTGGAAGGAGGTCAGTGTGATGGAGGCCAGAGCAGGCACCATGTTCCCAAATGCTTGAGCCATGCTGGACAGAACCCTGGCAAGAAGGATGATTATGGTGTGATATTTTGAATTGACAAGTTGTAGCTTGAAATGCTTACTTTTACCCAGAAGTGACTGGGTTTACCTGGAAATTACCTAGATTAAATTTCTGTCTTTGGAGGGAATTAGGAGAGAGGTATCTCAAGACAAATTAATTCTGGTTAAAATTTATTTGAGAAAAACATATTTGGCTTTATACATTTGAATCTAGATTAAAATTTTTTTACACAGAACATTAATTTTGCTTCTAACCCGTTACCTCCCACATTATATAAATTTCACTAGCACCAAAAACACTCAGTTGTTTGTCTTATCCATTTCCTCTTGGTTTCCTAATCTGTTTTGGATTACAGGCCACTGAGAATGTGATGAAAACTGAGTGCTTTCCCTAGAAAAATGCACATATGCATGTACATATCAAATTTGGCATACAATTTCAGGGACTTCCCAGATACTCTGAAACCTCTCACATTGTCAGAAATGGGAATAAAACATTGGTTTGTGTTAATAGAAATATATTAATAGTTCTGGTTTAAGATGATAGACTTGAGTGCATTCATTTTCTTTCCCTGCCTTTCTAGGACCCACTGAAATGACAATTAAAGAAATGTAGAAAAAAATGAACCCATGACAGCTCTGAAAATAGGAATGTGTGCCAAGCGTAGATAAGAAATTTCGTCAAATTTCTGGTAGACAGAAGTGAGATGGGCTTGCATTCTGTTATTTCACGTGTGCCATGTATAATAGGAATCCATGGCCTAGCTCGCAAGTGGGAAATTGTGTTGTAGTGGGAGCCTTTCTTCAAAGAGTTAATAGAATTGTTACATGTAGAGGATGAGTAAACTTTGAGGCAGCATCTGGGTGGTTAGAAGGATATCCTCAGGACATTTTGGCTAAGTAGCTCCTTTCTTTCTTAGGTGTGCATAGCGCAATTTGAATTCTAAGAATTGTTTTCTGAACTTGTAAAAGATTTGCAAAAGGACAGTCCAAGTAATGAAGTTGGAACAAGGCAGCAAGGCAGGCTGATATTTGAAGGAGATCCATGGGATAAAATGGAAATTCTGAGGAAGAGCTAGAAGGTTAAAAAAGGAAGTCATCTCAGACGAGGAAGGAAATGAAGTTAAGTGCCCAATTTTCTTTGACAGTGTTGGGGTTTCCAAATCCATCTGCTTGTTTCCTACTGAGATACGCTGAAAAGAAGGACCTCTCTCTACACAAAGGTTCAGTCTGCCTTCACATTCAGAACAAACAGACCTTCTTAACTACAAAAGGAAGTCAGACATGTTACTCACACTAGCCCACAAGGTCCTTCACCAGTAAATATAAATGGTTAACTAAGGACCACCAAATGTCTGAGGGAAATCAACATCATAAAAGACAAGGATGAAAACAAACAAGTCACCTGAGAGAATATGAACTTGTAAAAAACAATTCAGGGATTTCACATAGATAAAACAGTGACATAGAAGACAAGAAAAAATTCTCAGAAATTAAAATATAGTTATTGAAAATTTGAAAGCCCAGCAAAAATATCTAAATAATAGAAAGGACACTGATAATTTCCAAATGAATGAACAGGAAGATAAAGTTAAGAAAATCTTTCAGAATCTAGAGCAAAAAAAGATGGCAAGATTAAGAGATATGAAAAAAAGACAATAGTTATAGTTTGAGAAGGTCTGACATCTATATAATTGGTACAAAAATAAACGTTCTCTGAAGAATCAAATTCTTCAATTAAAAGGGGCCATTGAGTATTAAGGGAGAAAAGATCCAAACCAAGACACATTCTGATGAAATTTCACTTCTCTGAGAATGAAGGCAAACACTATAGAAGCCCAGAAAGGGGAAAAATCAGATTATTCATAAGGAAATGAGAAACAGATTTGCATATCATTTCAGTAATCAATGGTAGATGCTAGTATATAAGAGAATAATGCTTTCAAAATTCTAAAGGAGAGTGAACCAAAAATTCTCTACCCAGCTATATTAATCAGGGTGTTTTTGACTGTAAGGAACAGAAAGAAAACCTTGAGTGGCTTAAACAAGAAGGAAATGTATTGTATTACATTATAGGAAATTCAGAGATAGGACAACACCAGGGTTGTTAATTAATCAGCTTCATAATGGCAAATAACAATCGAGATTCCTGATTCTTCTCATTCTACTGTGTCATCCTCAGCTTGTTAGCTTTGTACTCAGGCTGGTTCCTCTCTGTTGACAAGATGTCCAGTCATTCCAAGCATCACATCCAGAAATAACAATCTCCAGAGGAAGATGAGAATGTTTCTTATTCAGAAGCTCCAACAGACTTTCCTTCATGTTTTGACCAAAATTTTATCACACACTTATTCTAAAACTAATCATTAGGTATTAGGATAGCCATAATTGATTTAGAACAGTCAGGAAGTGCCCCTGGTGGATACATGGAGAAGGAGGATACCCTGCATAAGAGAAGAGTCTATTATGAAAAGTGTGGGAGTGGAAGCTTGTGAATGCTGTGAGATGCACTAGTGCATCAGATCTTGGTTTCCAGACTAAAATACATTATGGAAAATTTATTTATTATGGTTTGATCATTTGAAGCAAATGGGGAATGGAAAGACTATGGAAACATCTAGCAATGATCCAATGATCTTTCCTAGTTGGTAAACTTTCACTTTTACCCTGTGGTGACCTTAAAGCTATCTGAGTAGAATAATTTTATAGAAAAATTATTTTCTATAGATCTGGAAATTCCTAGAAAAATCATAAAAAATAAGTTAGTTATGAAAGACGATACCCTACTTCCAAATCATTCCTGTTGAACCAGCCAAGAAGAGATCATAGGCATTTGGCACTGTGTCACATTTCCCACTTTAAGCTAGAAGCAAGAGCGTTGAATTTCAGTTAACTCTGATGATTGTGCAATTTAACTAATAGTCTTAACTTTTAAACACTGGAGAATGCTTTGAGAGAAAGTTTTGTCAGATGCATGGTGCATTCAATTGATGGCAAAGCTTTCTAGACTCAACACCTCAACTACTGATTCATAGTGTGCTTCTAACAATTCACTCTTTCTTAATATTGGCTGAAAAATCAGAAGGATCACCTTCAGAAAGATACACTGTGGCAGCAACACTGGGACCTCAGGTGAGGTCCTCCAGTCTTCCATGGGAATTAGAAACCTCTTACATTCATAAAGGTAGCCCCTCACTTGAATCTTTACAAAATAAAGGAAGGCTGTGCACCCCCAAGGTTTGTCCTGGGATTTGCTTGACTTATCAGTCAACAAATATATGAGGGTCTACTATGTGCCTGACACTATTCCAGGCTCTCCTAATAGATGAAACAAACTATAGTCATGCAACTTACTTTTTAGAGAGTGTATTAAAAGAAGAGACACTGCTTTGCCTACAAGGTCCATATAGTCAAAGCTATGGTTTTTCTAGTATTCATGTACAGATGTGAGAGCTAGACAATAAAAAAGGCTGAGTGCTGAAAAACTGATGCCTTTGAACTGTGGAGAAGACTCTTGAGAGTCCCTTGGGCAGCAAGGAGATCAAACTAGTCAATCCTACAGGAAATCAAGCCTGAATATTCATTGGAAGGACTGATGCTTAAGCTGAAGCTCTGGTACTTTGGCCACCTGATGCAAAGAGCTGACTCATTGGGAAAGACCCTGATGATGGGAAAGATTGAAGGCGGGAAGAGAAGGGATGACAGAGGGTGAGATGGTTGGATGGCATCACCGACTCAATGGGCATGAGTTTGAGCAAACTGTGGGGGATGATGAAGGACAGGGAAGACTGGTGTGCTGCAGTCCATGGACACAACTGAGCAACTGAACAACAACGTACAGAAAACCCTATATAGTAATAAGGATCTTTTTTGTTCTTTGGAAGGAGGTAAGAACTTTGGGACAAGTAGAGCAGGGTGAGGAGAATCAGAGGTCCAGGGGAGGCCTCACTGAGAAGGTGACACTGGAGTCAAGTCCTGTAGGGGGTTGGGTGGAGAGGGCAGTTCTCTGGCAAAGGGAATGGCCAGGAGAAAGGCCCTAAGGTGGGAGCATCCAGAACAGCAAGGAGGACTGTTGTGAGGAGGTTTCTCTTCCTCCCTAAAACAGATACTGTTGGAGGTGAAGACTTTAGAGCTCTATATGACAGACATGCTTGCAGATAAAGCTAACACTTGAAACAAATGGGTTTCTCAGGTGGCGCTAGTGGTAAAGAACCTGTCTGCCAATACAAGAGATATGAGAGACACAGGTTTGATCCCTGGGTTGGGAAGATTCCCCTGGAGGAGGGCATGACAACCCACTTCAGTATTCTTGCCTGGAGAATTCCATGGACAGAGGAGCCTTGCGGGCTACAGTCTGTAAGGTTGCAAACAGTCAGACGTGACTGAAGCAACTTAGCGCAGTGCACATGTTTGCTAAGTGAGTCACTGTATCAGTGCATCAGGAATCACAGACTACTGGGCTCCATCCCAGGGTTTCTGAGCCAGTGGGTCTGGGTGGAGGGCTCCAGAATTTGCCTTTCTGGAAAGTTCCTAGGTGTGCTGGTGCTGCTCCTTTGGTCACTGTTCTTAGAGAAGCACTGCTCCATGGACAACGGGATTTCTCTAATAGTGAAGTCTGCAGTATGTTTTAGGTATAACCTCTTGATGATATGTTTAGGGATATATCTTTCACATGAATAAAGTCAATACCTCAGTAGTGTGTACAGTGATATGTTGTGAAACTCAACGGGTCATCTGGCCAAACCATTTTGCCTTTTGGGCAATCATTCTTACCATTTTAGGGCATCCCAAGTGGCACATGTTAAAGAACCCATCTGCCAGTGCAGGAGATGCAAAGAGACGTGAGTTCAGTCCCTGGGTCGGGAAGATCCCCTGGAGTAGAAATGGCAACCGGGACTCCAGTATTTGCGCCTGGAAAATTCCATGGACAGAGGAGGCTGGCAGACTACAGTCTATAGGGTTGCAAAGAGGTGGACACAACTGAGCGTGATAACACCACAACCCCATTTTTACTAATGAGGCAGTCAGGACCCAGAGAGGTTATGGCTTGCCCAAGTCACATACTTAAGTTTTAAGATAGAAGTTGCTTATGCAAAAGTAATGAAAATTAAAGTCCCCCCTCTGCCTTGTTTCTAGAACCAGGAGATGCAACCTACTTAAGGTTTGCTTTGTAGTTGGGGAAGGGACACATTTTGGTTTTAACAGAGAAAGCCACAGCTCCGAAAACCCTGCTTTCTCTTTGCCACATTTTTAGACCTGGAATGCACTTTAGGCTCTGCTTGTTTGGAGCTCACGTTCTTCTGGATTTCTCCCTTGGTCCTTGGATTCATTTCCTAGGTTTACTTCTCTCTCCTCCTTGGTTACGCCCTGGGACCTGTCCCCTCACTTACTTGTCGTCCTCTCTGTGAAGGATGTCCTCTAGGTAGGAGGGGTGGCCAGGCTGTATCCTATGACTGACCTCGTCAGCATTCACAGTATGGAGAGGAAGCCTGCCACACAGGACGCCTTGTCACTCTGCCCAGTGTTTGTGGCCAGCCTGGGATATTGGCATTGATTTGTCCCTTTTATGGGTGGCAAGATTTGTGAGACAGAAAAATCACATATTTAACAGCAGTTTCAGCTCAGTTCAGTTCAGTCACTCAGTCATGTCTGACTCTTTGTGACCTCATGAACCGAGCATGCCAGGCCTCCCTGTCCCTCACCAACTCCCAGAGTCCACCCAAACTCATGTCCGTGGAGTTGGTGATGCCATCCAACCATCTCATCCTCTGTCGTCCCCTTCTTCTCCTGCCTTCAGTCTTTCCCAGCATCAGGGTCTTTTCAAATGAGTCAGCTCTTTGCATCAGGTGGCCAAAGTATTGGAGTTTCAGCTTTAACATCAGTCCTTCCAATGAACACCCAGGACTGATCTCCTTTAGGATGGACTGGTTGGATCTCCTTGCAGTCCAAGGGACTCCCAAGAGTCTTCTCAAACACCACAGTTCAAAAGCATCAATTCTTCTGCACTCAGCTTTCTTTATAGTCCAACTCTCACATCCATACGTGACCACTGGAAAAACCATAGCCTTGACTAGACGGACCTTTGTTGACAAAGTAATGTCTCTGCTTTTTAATATGCTGTCTAGGTTGGTCATAACTTTCTTTCTAAGGAGTAAGTGTCTTTTAATTTCATGGCTGCAATCACCATCTGGAGTGATTTTGGAGCCCCCAAAAATAAAGTCAGCCACTGTTTCCACTGTTTCCCCATCTATTTGCCATGAAGTGATGGGACTGGATGCCATGATCTTAGTTTTCTGAATGTTGAGCTTTAAGCCAACTTTTTCACTCTCCTCTTTCATTTTCATCAAGAGGCTTTTTAGTTCTTCTTCACTTTCTGCCATAAGGGTGGTGTCATCTGCATATCTGAGGTTATTGATATTTCTCCCCGCAATCTTGATTCCAGCTTGTGCTTCCTCCAGCCCAGCATTTCTCATGATGTACTCTGCATATAAGTTAAATAAGCAGGGTGACAATATATAGCCTTGACGTACTCCTTTTCCTATTTGGAACCAGTCTGTTGTTCCATGTCCAGTTCTAACTGTTGCTTCCTGACCTGCATGCAGGTTTCTCAAGAGGCAGGTCAGGTGGTCTGGTATTCCCATCTCTTTCAGAATTTTCCACAGTTTATTGTGATCCACACAGTCAAAGGCTTTGGCATAGTCAATAAAGCAGAAATAGATGTTTTTCTGGAACTTCCTTGCTTTTTCGATGATCCAGCAGATGTTGGCAATTTGATCTCTGGTTCCTCTGCCTTTTCTAAAACAGCAGTTTAATTTAACTGAAATCTCAAGTTCACGTCTGCATAATGCACAACAGGTTTTTCTCTCTCCTGTGCTCTTGAGGTGCTGAAGGTGACATTTTTTGCCCTAAAAAGACATTTGCCCATTGAATCAGTCTCTTTGCTTCCTTGAACCTTAGGTTCCTCGTCAACAAAGCAAGAAACATGATCTTTCTTTAGAAAGGAGACCTTTGAAGGTTCTGGGGCACCATGGCTTGGTTCCCTGCCAATCTGAGCAGCCTCAGGGGAGGGGCAAGATTTCAGGATCTGTGCCATGAAGGAGTGCCTGAAAGACTCGCTTCCCAGAGCAGGTTCTCTTCCATCGCCTTGGCCCTCTCTCTGGATCCATTGGCATCAGGGTGTGTCAACAAGGAGCCCTTTGCTGAATTAAGCACGGTGTGCTTGGCAGAGGAGCTCAGAAGACAATGAGGACTCATTTATACTATGTGTTCTTTTCTCCTCTTTTGTATCACATTATCTTTGAGGAACCATTTATTTATTTACTTTTATTATGTATAGTTGATGTACAATATTATGTTTCAGGTGTACAACTGAATGGCTTACAAGTTTTACAGGTTATCCTTCGTTTGTAGTTATTATAAAATATTGGTTATGTTCCCTGTGCTGTACAATATATTTTTATAGCTTATTTATTTTATACATACTAGTTGGCACTTCTTTTTTTATTCAGTTCAGTTCAGTTGCTCAGTCTTGTCTGACTCTTTGCGACTCCATGGACTGCAGCACACCAGGCTTCCCTGTCCATCACCAACTCCCAGAGCTTGCTCAGACTCATGTCCATTGAGTAGGTGATGCCACCCAACCAACTCATCCTCTGTCATCCCCTTCTCCTTCTGCCTTCAATTAAAAAAAAAATATTTTTAGCTGCACTGGGTCTTTGTTGTTGCACATAGGCTTTCTCTAGTTGCAGGGTGAGTGGGGCCTACTCTTCGTTGCTGTGTGCAGGCTTTGTGGTGGCTTCTCTTGCATGGGCTGTAGGTCGCATGGGCTTCAGTAGGTGCAGCTCATGAGCTTAGTAGTCTTGGTTCATGGGCATAGTTGCCCTGAGGCATGTGGGATCTTCCCGGACCAGGGATTGAACCTGTGTCTCCTGCACTGGCGGGCAGATTCGCAACCTCTGGACCACCAGGGAAGTCCCTAGCTGGTACTTCTCAATCTCCTACCTCTGTCTTGCTCCTCCCCCTTCCCTCTCTATATTGTTAATGGTTAGTTTATTCTCTATATCTGTAAGCCTGTTTAGATGCCAACTATAATTTCTGTATAGGTCACTAACATTAAAAAATTAAAGTATTAGTTGGTGGTTAGGGGAAAAAACTCCAAATCCCTGGAAGGCAACAATGAATGATACCTTTAAAATCTGCAATCTCCTCACCCATGATAAGGGCTTCCCAGGTGGTGGTGGTGGTAAAGAGTCTGCCTATCAATACAGGAGACATAAAAGACATGGGTTTGATCCCTGGGTGGGGAAGATCACCTGGAGGAGGGCATGGCAAGCCACTCCAGTATTCTTGCCTAGAGAATCCCATGGACAGAGCAGCCTATCAGGCTGCAGTCCACTCACAAAGAGTTGGACGCAAATGATGTGACTTAGCACGTACTCGTACCCATGATAAAAATCTCTTAACCAATTAGCAATAAATGGGAATTTCCTGTTCTGGTAAAGAGTATCTACTAAAACCCTCTAGCAAACATTTTCCTTAGTGATGGGATCAGAAATGTTACAAGAAAGCCTGCTATCCACCAATTCTTTTCAACATTTTACTGGAGGGCCTAGCCAGTAAAATAAAACAAGGAAAAGAATTAGGGACTCCCCATGGTCCAGTGGTTAAGACCCTGCACTTGCAATGCAGGGGCCATAGGTGGGATCCCTGATTGGGAAATTAAGATCCCATATGCTGCATGGCATCACCAAAAAATAAAATAAACAAAAAGAAAAAAGTTAAAAGAAAAAGAATTAAAAGGCATGAATATTGAAAGGAAGCATAAAGACCACCATTATTTCCAGATAATATAATAATTGTATATTTAGATAATTCAAAAGAATTTTAGACCTTTATCAAAGTTACTGACACAAGGATAATATTTTATATTTCTGTATGCAAGCCTCAAATAAATAAAAGTTGAATTTAAAAAACAGTATCATTTACAATGGTGTCAAAACCATAATGTAGTTGGCCATAAATCTAATAAAAGATATACAAAATCTCTATATGAAATTACTGTAAGCATTATTGAAATAAAGAAAACCTAGATAAATGGGGGGGGTTATACCATGTTCACAGATTATAAAGTCAGTGTTTTAAAGATGTCAACTCCACATTGATCTACAGGTTTTTGTTGTTTGTTGTTTAGTTGCTGAGTTCTGTCCGACTCTTTTGTGACCCTGGGGATTGTAGCCTGTCAGGCTCCTCTGTCCATGGGATCTCCCAGGCAAGAATACTGGAGTGGGTTGCCATTTTCTCCTTTAGGGGAGCTTCCCAACCAAGGGATGGAACCCACCTCTCTCCATTGGTAGGAGGGTTCTTTACCATTGAGTCACCAGGAAAGCCATCTATAGGTTTAGTGCAGTTATAATTTTTAAAAAGAGCTAGATTTTTTTTTAATAGAAATTGACAGGTTTATTCTAATATTTATATAAAAGTAGCCAAGGCAGTCTTGAAGAAGAACAAAATTGGAGTAATTACAGTGCTAGATATTGTGCATGCCTGCGTGCTAAGTCGTTTCAGTTGTGTCCGACTCTTTGTGACCCTATAGACCATAGCCTGCCAGGTTCCTCTGTCTGTGGCATTGATTCTCCAAACAAGAATACTGGAGTAGGTTGACATGCCCTCCTCCAGGGGATATTCCCAACCCCTGGATCGAACCCGCGTCTCTTAGGTCTTCTACATTGTCACATGGGGTCTTTACCACTAGCACAGCCTGTGAAGTCCTGTGCTAGGTATCAGGATCTATTTTAAAGCTATTGTATGGCACTAGAAAAGACACATAGACCATTGAAACAGAATATAGTTCAGAGCTAGACTGACGCATAAATGATCACCTGGCTTTTTGACAAAGGTGACACTTAAGTGCAGTAGGGAATGACAGTTTTTTCAATAAATGGTTCTAGGTCATTCACAATCCACTTGGTATCTGTCTATCTATCTGGTTGATCTCTACTATGACAATCCAGATTAATTGCAGATCTAAATATGAAAGGCAAAGGAAAACATCTTTGTGACCCTACAGTAAGCAAAGATAAGTAAACAGGACACAAAATATACTAACCATGATAGGAAATGTTGACTTCATTAAGAGTAAGAAATATATGTTCGTTAAAAGATACCATTAAGAGAATGAAAATATAATCCTCAGAGTAGGAGAAGATAACATATATTTGACAAAGGATTTGCATCAAGGATATATAAAGAACTACAAATCAATATAGAAAGATAGAAAACAGTGGAAATATGGCCAAAATTATTGAACAAGAACTTCATAATAAGGGCTGTCCCCATGGCCAGTAGACATTAAAAAAGGTGCTCAATGGTATTAGTTATCTAGGAAATTCAAATACCCATGTACCGACTAATGTTTAAAATTTTTAAAAGACAAATAACAGCAAGTATTGGCAAAGATGCAGTACATGTAGAACTCTGATATACCATTGGTGGGAGCATATAATAAATTGGTATAACCATTTTGAAAATCCCTTTGGTGATATCTACCAAAACTTAACATATGCATATTATTCTATGACCAAGCAATCACATCCCTAGATACATATCCAACAGAAGTGTGGACATCTGTTCCACAAAATATAAGTACAAGAAGATTTTTAGTAACTCCAAACTGGAAGCCACCCAAATTTCCATAAACATTAGGATGGATAAATAATTTGTGGCACAAAAAATTTGCACTCTCTTCTTAGGATCTGAATAAATGTCTCTCTTGTTTTCACTGTCCTGCCACCATGTGTGAGCAAAATGTCAGAATCAGGTAGCCTCCAGACCTTGACCAGGCAGAAGGAGGGCACCTCTCATGGCCCATGGCTCAATCTGCTGCATGAGTGCATGGCAGGGTGGGCGGGGAAGACCTGCAGCCAGAATGACATCTGAACACTTTCCATCTGGACTGCAGGCTTGTCTGTAGGAAAGGGGAATTCTTGGGGTATAACTGATCCATGGAGTCAGTTCACAGGTCTGGAGCTCCCTACACCACCATAGGTCCCAGTGGATTGGTGGTCAACATGGTGGTGCCCAGCTGTGGCCTGGCCTCTATGTTTAAAGCACCTTTAGTTGATTTTATGGACTTTCCTGATGGCTCAGACAGTAAAGAATCCACCTGCAATTCACGAGACCTGGGTTCAATCCCTTGGAAGAGGGAATGTCTACCCACTCCAGTATTCTTGCCTGGAGAATTCCATGGACAGAGGAGCCTGGAGGGCTACATGGGGTTGCAAAGAGTCACATACAACTGAGTGACTAACACACATTAACACAGGTGATTTTAAGGGGCAGTCAGAACTGAGAGCATAGTAATAACGGGGAACCCGTCTGCCTTTTGCAGACCTCTCTCAGGGCCAGTCTTCATCTTTCCTGGCACTGGGCGGGTACCGGGATATCCCAGTGAGTGAGGCTGTCGTGTGAACCTGCAGGTAAAACTCCCTGACAGGTGTGATTTGCATTCCTTTTTGATTGATGTAGCCAGGAGGAGTCTGAGCTGTGAGAGGCCGCTCTGGTTACCTTGACTGCTGGGCCATCTGGGTCTGGCTCACCGAGGTCTCTGTTCTGAAGGTGTCTGTTGAGAGGAGCTGCAGTGGGCGGCAGGGGCGGAGGAGGTAGTTTGGTCTCATCCTGGCAAGACGTTCTCTGAATCAACAGGCAGCACTCAGTTGCTGATTGTCACATTGTGTGTCGGATGCTTTTTGTTTTTTTTTTTTTTCTTTTTAAACATAAAGAACTACTGTTTCTAAAGAGAACTGGCAGTCAACCAGAAAAGTGTGAGTTTAAAGCTTGTATAGATGGGGGAGACACTTTTTGCAATTTGGCTGTTTTTAGTGCATATGAACAGAGGCATGGGTACCCACCAATCACACTGCATAAAGATCACGTGCTGGAGAGCATCCTGGAGATGCCCTGCCCGGCCTGGGTTAGTCCTCTAGCTAATGGATTGTGAGAATATTTCCAGGGGGTCCTGGAAAGGAGGCCAGATTATGGTGTGCAATGGTGGGGCAGTTAAGAGATTTAGGTAATGGCTATGTACTAAACAGTGAAAAATATTTGGGCTTCCCTAGTGCTTCAATGGTAAAGAATCTGCCTACAATTCAGGAGATGCAGGTTCAATCCCTGGGTGGGGAAGATCCCCTGAAGAAGGAAATGGCAACCCACACCAGTATTCTTGCCTGGGAAATCCCATGGACAGAGGAGCCTGGCGGGCTACAGTCCATGGGGTTGCAAAGAGTTGGATGCAACTTAGTGACTAAACAACAGTAACAAATTCAGTATTTTATCAACTGTATGCCTGTCAGGTGCATACTGTCCAGATCCCAGGTCTGCTTGTAAAAGATGCTAGAAACTCTAGTTAACCTCAGCTAGAATGTGAAGCAAATCAGGGCTAGGTAGAAAGTATTGTGAGGGTGTGGCTGTATCTGTCTGGTCATTGTCCTATGTCCTCAGAACCTAGTCCATGGCTGGCACATAGTAGGTGCTCAGTAAATACATACTTGATCCCAGAACCTAGTCTCTCTGCCCTTGTGATTCTCCTAATAATAGGTGCCATAGTATTAAGGAGCACGATTACACATGGATGAGCTGCCTTGGGTCCTGTGTATAAAGGTTATCCCTACGTGCGAGGCTGCCTCTGTGGGCCCAGCATCTGCGGCAGGGAGAGGATGTTTTCATGCCTTTGGTGTAGGAGGAGCCCTTAATCTGGATTAGTTAAAGCAGATTGCTTCCAGCTTCTCGTGACAGTGTCCTGCTGTCCTAGCCAGCGCTGGGACTGTGCCCGTAGGTTCATGCTGTGGAGCTGACAGCTCTGTGTCTAGATTATGTTATTACATCTGCTTGCTTGTTCTCTTGTAGATTACTTCTTTCAGTGTAGTATTCATCACTGTTTTGTTTTTTCTGTCCCCTGGATCTTCATTTTTACCTTATGATTTGTCTTGAGTGGGGTGATTCCAGGGTTGGGATTAATAGCACGGACTCTGGAGCTGGACTGCCTGGGCTCATATCCAGGTGTGTGTGAGTGTGGCCTCTCTCTGGTTTGGCTTCCCCATCCATGATGGAAATAATAATAGATCCTGCCTCATGGATCACTGAAAGTATTACTGTATATACACACTTAGGACAGGGCCTGGCACATATGAAGGGACATATTGAGACAGGCTGGGACCTGAGACCAGGGACCCTTTCCTGCAGTGCTGCAATGCTTGCATCAGGACAAATGTCTCCTCTAGCAACAAAACACAAAGAAACTATAAGGAACTAAAAATAACTGGGTGCCCCTGCAGTTGGGGCAAATTATGGACAACATGTTACAAAAAGACCAAAAAAACTTCAGCTGCCACTTCTGAAGAGCCAGGAGCAAAACCAGGGTGTCAGGAGGAAAAGCAGGGGTCTATGCATGCCTGCTGCACTCAACACCATATAGGCATGGGCAAGTCACCTAAGCCAGCCCTGTGGCCTGACCCCTGATGCACTGCTACTTTTACCCCATTTAAGGAACCAGCTCGCCCTGACTCAGGGAGCCAGCAAGCAAGAGAACCTGCTACTTGTTTTCATTCCCCACTGCTGTGGCAGAAGCCCCAACAAACCCTTGCCTGGATTTCTTATCTGGCCTCTTATCAATTTCTGTTGATTGGGGAAGGCCAGGAACCCTGGTTAGTAACAGTATGAATGCTTGTTCAATCTCTGATCTGATTTAAATGACCATATTTTAAATATTCTAACCTAAGACACAAGAGCTGGACTTAGATATCTCTTATACTTGGAGGTGTGGTTAGGGAGTGATTGGATCCTTTGGGTCTCCAATTTGCAGTTCAGTGAAGCTTTCCGTTTTGAGTGTTTGGTGAAAATCTTTGCCAGGGGAGTTGTTTGGGTGCTAGCTTGAGTGTGTCTTTCACCAGACTTCCCTGGTGGTTCAGACGGTAAAGCGTGTGCCTACAATGCGGGAGACCTGGGTTCAATTCCTGGGTCGGGAAGATCTCCTGGAGAAGGAAATGGCGACCCACTCCAGTCATCTTGCCTGGAAAATCCCATGAATGGAGGAACCTGGTAGGCTACAGCCCATGGGGTCGCAAAGAGTCCGACACGACTGAGTGACTTCACTTTGTTGAGTGTGTCTTTAGTATACCTCTCAGTAGCATGTATTGTGGGAGAGCCGCCGTAACACTCAGGGAGGCACACTCACACTCAAGTCTGGGGGGACGGTGAAGATTTTGGGAAGAAGAAATCCTCCCAAATATCTGGGAGATAGACAATGATGGTTAAAACTGCTATGTGCTAGACATACTCTCCCCTTCTCTTCTTCCATTGGGAAGCTGCTCCCTCACTTCATGTGGTCCTGGAGGGGCTGACTATTAAGGTGACATACACTGCCTCCTACTCTCACGTGGGGCATGTGACCTGCAGTTGGCTGGGCTGACTGTAGTCTTATATATCCTTCCAGTCATGGTGGGTGGTTTTAGGGATGGGCCACAAAGATGCCTCCCCGAGGCTCTTCTCCTAGATATAGGGAGGAAGACTATTCTCTTCATTTGTGCCAGCAAGTGGTAAGGATGTTGGCCTGGGGCTGCTAGAAATTCTCTGTCCTGTGATATGGGAAGAGTCCATTTACAGCCGTAAAGAATGGAGCTAGTCTGCAAAGAGAAGCGGAAACAAGCAGAGTAGAGAAAGACTGAAACATGAGCATCATATAAGCACCTAGATCAAGCTTTACCTGAACCAGTCAGCTCACTGAACTTCTCTATATGTGAGTTAATAAATTCCTATTTTTTGATAGTTTGAATTGAGTTTCTGTTAACTGCTTTTAAAATAACCCCATCTAGCACAGTTCAGAAATGTTTGAAGATGCCAGATTTTCTAGAGTGCCCTGACATGGACTCATAAGAAAACATTGAAAAAAAAAAAAAAAGGATGGACCAAATTGCTGTCTGGTTTGACTTCCTTGACGATTGAAGAGTAGGTCACCAAGGCATTTCTTCTGTGACTTGATCACTATCCTTACTGAATGTCACAACTAACTCTGTGCTTTCCATCGTGTTCCCTATCCTTTGGAGTGCATTCCCTTTGACTTCTTAGCTTCTTAGCTAAGGTCATCATTCACAGGTCCACTCAAATGTCCTTTTCTGACACAGTCTCTGAGCCTGCTAGTCAGATCCCTTTTCTTTCTTCTCTGAGTTCTAATTTTTCTCTATCTCAACTTGCATTATGTTTTAATGAATTTTTCACATGTCCCATTTGTCCTCTGGAATTTTCCTGGCTTTGAGATTCTGATGGTACTGGCTTGATGCCCACTGATGTGGGGGAAATGCTGATAAGATCCTTGGGGTGGGATTGCTGGGGAGGTACTCATAAAAAATCCACCCTCCAGCACTTTTATGAGTTAATTTTTATATTTACCTTTTTGCTCCAATTCTAATTTCTTTTGAATTCAGGGGCTTTAAAAATTGTTATGGAGGATTTTTACTTTTTTATTTAGTTGGTTTATGTTTTCTAAATTTTCTACAATGAGCATGTGTTGCTTTTATAATTAGACAAGAGTATTAAAAACATGAAAAATGATTCCCAATTATGTAGATGAGATCAAAATAAGAGTGGCAAAATATCCTGAGGGAAGTGCTAAGGACAGCTTGTTTGATCCTCTAGCAATCTTCTTGTATTATAGGAGTCATAAGAAAACCATTTATGAACTAATGCTCGATTACTTCAAATATTTCGAGTGGTTTTGAATGGTCAGACCTCAGACAAGGGTTTATTTTCAACTATTAGCTTTGCCATCTAACACTCTCTGATGTAGATGCTCAACTTTACATTTGACAGAACTAAGCCATATACCAACTACTTAACTCTCAGGATGATTAATATCTGCTGAGTAGTATACAAACATTCACTTAAGGTAGAAGACAGAGGCCTATTTGCAATACTTAGCATTCTCAAAGAATACATAAAATTGAACAAAAACCATGAAGTCATGAGGGTATACATTTTGCTTGATCTCCCCTTCTCATTTGTGTGAAATAGCCAGGATCAAAAGTAGAAGGAAACAATGATACTCCATTTAATGGGGCAAAATTCAGTGTCCAGTCTCCTGAAGCTATAATAGTGAGACAAAAATGATTGAATCCCATACTTAATTTAGAGAAAATTAAGACAGAATAAAGATTTTTTTTGATATGAAATGTGAACTGAATGTATTATGTTCATTTTTTATGGTATACTGACTTTCCTTTTAAACATTAGTCTTGTATTTTACCCCATTGCTAATCCTTATTTTTAATAGGCAGGCTTTTAACACCCTAAGGAGCATTTTGTTCACTGAAGTTAAGCCAGAGGACCTTAGGATATTTTACAAACACATCCACTGAAATTGCTGACTTCTCCAGTTTTGACAATTTACTAAACTGATACAACAGGTAGTTCAATTTAACTGCTGTAAGGAGAGCAATTGTTTAGCACAGTTTGATATTTAACACTGCAGCTTAACCATAAAAAATACAATTTATGCTAATATGTTCTATTCAGGCCTGTTTCCAACAAAGCCTACAATTTAGCCACTTCGAGTTCTCACAACTGCTGTTTACTAATAATGCTTGATTTCAACAGCAAAAAACATTCCTTCAATTCAAACAGCATGGGAAACTCGTATTTTGAAGGAAGTTAATCATTTGGTGATTCTTTAATCCTTATGCTGAAAGTTGCTTGTAATTTTCACATCTCTGTTTTCTTTCTTCGTGTCATATTATGTTTTGAACCCTCACAGAATCAAAACAAGTACAGCGTGTTCAGAGTTTATGTAAGGGATGCATTCTGAAAGCACTCACATAATTCAGAACTCACACAGTTCAAGTCTGATTCTCACAGAGGAATACATTTAAACTAGGATTTGGTTGACTGTGCATAAAGAGCAGAGGGGTTAATTGTTTTATATGATGCTGTTTAAAATTAGCCAAAACTGCAACTGCACGGTGTATCTTTTGCCTTCTGTCACATGCATGGGGAATCCTTATATTGTCCATCTCTTTGCTGCTGCTGAGTGAAGAAGGTAATGGAGCTCCTCCCTGCCCAGGAAGCACGGAGCAGCCACACAGGGGTGGTGGTGGGCTGTTAAAAACATGCCATAGAGTCATTGGCACTCTCTCCATTGAGAGGCTGGTCTGTGCCCCTTCCTCTTGAATCGGGACCAGCTGCGGCTGCTTTGATTACTAGGGTAGAGCAGGAGTGACACCGTGTGACTTCCAATGTTTAGCAGTATAGTAGTAGGTAGAATAATGCCCTTCCTCCATCCCTTTGTAGATGTTCACGTCCTAATTAATCCCTGGAATCTCTGAATATGTTGCCTTAGTCACAGAATGGGCTTTGTCAATGTGAGGAAGGATTTTGCGATTATCCTGGTGGACCCAGTGTAATCACAAGGGTCCTTATGAGAGGGAGGCAAGAGTGTTAGAGGTAAAAAGAGATCTGGAGATGCTATGCTGCTGGCTTTGAAGATGGTGGAAGGGGCCGTGGGCCAAGGAGTGCAGGTGGTCTCTAGAAGGTGAAAGAGGCAAGGGAATAAATGCTCCCCTAGAGTCTTCAGAAGAAATTTAGCTCTGCCAGAACCTCAGTTTTAGCTCAGTGAGATCCATTTGGGACTTCTGACCTCTGAAACCATAACCCAACAATTATAATCTCTCTCATCTTTCATTAAATCCATCTCCATCCTTCATTTTGCTTAAGATAAAGCATATTTCCATATTTTGAATGATGTATATGTTTGCTCTTGTGTGTGTATATATCTATATATTGATATCAAGTTTCATTTGGTATTTGAATTATATATTATTATATATCTTTTCCAAGTTTCTTAATAATTATTTTGCAAATGGCATACATACAGCAGGATTTTTTTGTGTTCGGTCCGACAGTCCGATTTTTAGCTGGAATATTCAGCTCATTCATATTTAATTTTACCTCAGATCTGTTTAGGTTTACATCTCTTATTTGGGCTTGCTGTTTTTTCTACCTATTTCTATATTTTGTTTTCTTTCCTTTCTTGCCTCATTTTGGTTAGTGGCTCAGATGATAAAGAATCTGTCTCCAGTTCAGGAGACCCAGGTGCGATCCCTGGGTCGGGATATCACCTGGAGAAGGGAATGGCAATCCACGCCGGTATTCTTGCCTGGATAATCCCATGGACAGAGGAGCATGGTGGGCTACAGTCCATGGGGTCACAAAGAGTCAGACACAACTGAGTGACTAGCACTTTCACTTTCACATCATTCCATTTTTTTTTCCTGGTTCTGAATATAGGCACTCCATTTATATTCTTTTAGTGATTCCTCATGAAGTTATAACATACATGTTTCACTCATCAAAGTCTAAAATTGATTAATAAATTTCTTTATTCTCTTGAATGGTACACTGACCTCAGAACCCTTCAATTTCATTTACCTCCCTCCTGATTATAAATCATGTTATTATGCATTTTTTTCCTTAAAAAAAAACTCACAAGAAATTTTTTAGTTTTAGGCAAATGGTATTAATTTAGATTTATTTACATCTTTGTTACTTTTTCTGCTTTTCTTCCTTCTTGTAGCTCAGATCTTTTACCTGGGATTACCTTTCTTCTCAAAAAACATCATTTAGAATTTCTTTTAGCGAGTAATTCTTCAGAGCAAATTCTCTCAGTTCTTGTTTGAAAATGCCTTTATTTTGTTCCCATTTTATTATTTTACTTATTTATCTATTTTTGTCTGTGCTGGATCTTTGTCGCTGCATATGGGCTTTCTTTAGTTCAGTGAGCAGGTGCTACTCTCTAGCTGTGGTGCAAGGGCTTCTCACTGCTCTGGCTTCTCTTGTTGCAGAGCAGACTCTAGAGCATGGGCTCAGTAGTTGGGGCACACAGGCTTATTTGCTCTGTGTGGAATCTTCCCAGAGCCAGGGATCGAACCCATGTTCCCTGCATTGGCAGGTGGATTCCTATCCACTGTACCACTAGGCAAGTCCACTCCTATTTTAAAAAGGTGTTTTCAATGAGGCTATATTTCTAGATGGGCAATTGTTTTCTCTTAATGCACTGAAGATGTCATTCCATTGTCTTTGACCCCCATGGTTGTTACTAGGAAGACAACTGCCAGTCTTTCAAAGTAATCTGTTTTTTTACCCCTGGTTATATTTAAGAGATGGCTGGATGGCATCACCGACTCGATGGACATGTGTTTGAGCAAACTCCGGGAGTTTGTGATGGACAGGGAGGCCTGGTGTGCTGCGATTCATGGGGTCACAAAGAGTCGGACACGACTGAGCAACTGAACTGAACTGATATTTAAGATGTTTTCTTTGTCTTACTCTTACGAAGTTTCACTATGATGTGTCTGGTAGTGGATTTCTTTTCAGATTGTATTTCACTGAACCCTTTGAATCTGTGATTGTTCATTTGTTCTGCAAAATTCTCAGTGATTCTCTTAAAATATTGCTTTTACCCCATTCTCTCTTCTCTACCTGGGACTTGAAATGAATTCATGTGGGACTGTATCCTCTCTATATTTTAATATGTTCTCTGTATTTGCTCTAGTATTTTCTCTCTTTGAAGTATTTTGGGTAGTTTCTTTGGACTTTTTCACTAATTCTCTCTCCAACAATGTCTAATCTATTGTTAAACCCAGACATTGATCTTTTGTGCTTTTTTTTTTTTTATTCTGGAGATTCTCTTTGGTTATTTTCCAAATCTTTCATGTCATTTCCAGATTCTTGTTCCCTGCAGATATTGTCAGACTTGTGCTTTATTTCTTTAAACAAAGTAAGCACGATTGTTGTATACTTTGCATTTCATAATTACAATAATGGTAGTCTTGGCTTATGTGTTTCTGCTGATGTTGTCTGCTTATAATATATCATTTACTAGGGTGCTTAGGTGGATTTTTTTTGGAATTTCTCATTGTCCTTTAAAAAATAGTTTGTTGGAATTCTTTGAGATGCAGATGCTCTTCTCCAGAGAGATTTGTTTGTTTGTTTGTTTGTTTGTTTCTATCAGGTGCCTAGGATTATTCCTGCTCCAATATAATTTTAAAATAAATTTACAGCTTAATTTTTTTGGGGATAGGGTCCTACACAGGGGAAATACATTTGGGCAGTGAATTCTTGCAAGTACTGCTTTTTTTTCTTTCTCTAGTTCTCCTTTCCACTCATTTCTTAGCTCTCCACAGATCTCTGCTCAAATATCACATCAGTGGAGCCTTCCCTAACCACTCAATATAAAATACTATCCTTGGGACTTCCCTGGTGGTCCAGTGGCTAAGACTTCATGCTCCCAAGGCAAGGGACCACAATTCAATCCCTGGTCAGGGAACTAGATCCCACATGCCTCAACTAAAGATCCCACATGTCACAGTGAAGACTGAAGATCCCATGAGCTGCAACTAAGGCCCCGTGCAATGAAATAAATAAATAAAAATAATAAAATATAAAAAAATTAGGTTGGTGCAAAAATAATTGCTGTTTTTACATTATTGAAATTTGCCTTTGATATTGGAGTACATTCTGAAATAAATGTGGTTATGTTATATATCATTTTAATGCACATTTCTTGCTTTATTTTTTTTTGCTAATGAGTTATTACTTATATTTGTTTTAGACTATGGAAATGATGTTAGACAAAAAGCAAATTCAAGCGACTTTCTTATTCGAGTTCAAAATGGGTCATAAAGCAGCGGAGGCAACTTGCAACATCAACAAGGCATTTGGCCCCGGAACTGCTAACGAATGTACAGTTCAGTGCTGGTTCAAGTTTTGCAAAGAGATGAGAGCCTTGAAGATGAGGAACATAGTGGCTGGCCTTTGGAAGTTGACAACAAATTTAGAGGCTCTAGAAACTGATCCTCTTACAATTACACAAGAGGTTGCTGAAGAACTCAATGTCGATCATTCTATGGTTATTTGGCATTTGAAGTAAATTGGAAAGGTGAGAAAGTTCAATAAGAGGGTGCCTCCTGAGTTGACCGCAAGTCAAAAAATTCGTCATTTTGAAGTGTCATCTTCTCTTATTCTGTACAACAACAATGAACAATTTCTTGATCAGATTGTGACATGTGATGAAAAGTGGATTTTATATGATAGTCAGTGACTACCATCTCAACGGTTGGACTGAGAATAAGCTCCAAAACACCTTCTAAGCCAAACTTGCACCCAAAAAAGGTCATGGTCACTGTTTGGTGGTCTGCTGCCTGTTTGATCCACTATAGCTTCCTGAATCCCAGTGAAATCATTACATCTGAGAAGTGTGCTCAGCAGATTGATGAGATGCATCGAAAACTGCTACACCTGCAGCAGGCGTCAGTCAACAGAGAGGGCCTAATTCTTCTCCATGACAATACCTGAACACGTCGTGCAACCAACTCTTCAAAAGTTGAATGAATTGGGCTACGAAGTTTTGCCTCATCCGCCACATTCACCTGACCTCTTGCCAACTGACTACCACTTCTTCAAGCATCTCGACAACTTTTTGTAGGGAAAACGCTTCCACAACCAGCAGGAGGCAGAAAATGCTTTCCAAAAGTTCATCGAATTCTGAAGCACGGATTTTTATGTTACAGGAATAAACAAACATATTTCTCATTGGCAAAAAATCTGTTGACTGTAATGGTTCCTATTTTGATTAATAAAGATGAGTTTGAGCCTAGTTATAATGATTTACAATTCACAGTCCAAAACTGCAGTTGCGTTTGCACCAACCTAATACTATCCCTGGATAGTGCTACTCTCTATCCCACCTTAGTTTATTCATGGTACTCTTTGCCATAGAGAATGCTTTGGAATTACTCATTTATGTGTTTGTTGAGACTCTCCTTTCCCTATCACGTATGAGTGAATAAACATGCAGATATTCAGAATCTTTTAGACTTGATTTAGTATAATACTGCATGCCTGTGTGCATGCAAAGTCGCTTCAGCCATGTCCAGCTCTTCACAACCCCATGGACTACAGCCTGCCAGACTCCTCTGTCCATGGGATTCTCTAGGCAAGAATACTGGAGTGGGTTGCTGTACCTTCCTCCAGGCCTCCAGGGGATCTTCCTGATCCAAGGATCAAACCCGTGTCTCTTATGTCTCCTGCATGGGCAGGTGGGTTTTTTTTTTTTTTTAAACCACTGATGCTACCCGGGGAAGCCCATAACATAGCAGACAGAAAAAAAAATAATACAGCAGACAGATTTTTTTAATCAAATAGCATGTGGAATAATGTATTGCCATTTATAGATCTGCTAAGTTAAAAAATAAAGCCTCTTTATCTCCCCACTACTAACTCAGTTTTTAAAGCATTACATTTTAAATATAATTGAATAGTTTGCATTGAATACTCTGCCAGAAGTTGAGTGCATATATTAAAGAATAGTTTGTTAAATGGACAATGGTTAATAAATATATTTGTGCTAAAATTTTCCTATTCAACATAGGAAAGCTATGTCACTAGTTCAACAAATATAGAACCTCTATGTTATACATGGAAGACTTGCTATTGTGGAAATTAATATGATAATGTTTTTGTTAAAATAATATTTGATATCTTGTGCAAGGAAAAACCTGAGCAGATTACTTCAGTTTGGCATTAAAATTATCCTCCACTTCTGAACTGTCAGCAATAAGCTGTTTATATATAAGTGGGCTCTCCTATCTCAGAGATTTCCTGTTTTAAATTCTAAAGGGGGCTTAGAGAACAGGTTGTTCTCTCTCCCCAGGATTTTACAGATGAGGAAACTGAGGCATAGGCAGTATGACATGAGCGAGGTCACGCTTAAGAGAGGATATTAAGATACAGAAATGATATAGTCCAGCAACAGAGAAGAGAGAGCAAGAATGGGATAAGGATCCAGGTCTCAGCTCAGCAGACTTCCCATCTGCTATGGCTGCCTCCTCTTCTATAAAGATCTTAACTTTGAACTAGAGAGACTATGTCTGTGACAAGTTTAGCATGAATAGATTGATTTAAAAAAGTAGTTATTGGAGTATAGTTGCTTTGCAATATTGTGTTAGTTTCTGTTATGCAGAAAAGTGGATCAGCCATACATATATCCCCTCTCTGTTGGATTTTCTTTCCCATTAGGTCACCACAGAGCCCTGAATAAAGTTCCCTGTGCTATACAGTAGGTTCTCATTAGTTACCAATTTTATACATGGTTGGCGGTGGGTTAGTCATTAAATTGTGTCCAACTCTTGAGACCCCATGGTCTGTAGCCCACCAGGCTCCTCCGTCCATGGGGTTTCCCAAGCAGGAATACTGGAGTGGGTTGCCATTTCCTCCTCCAGGGGATCTTCCTGATCCAGGGATCAAACTCGCGTCTCCTTCATTGGCAGGGGGATTCTTTACCACTGAGCCACCAGGGAAGGCCCATATATGTCAGGCTCAATCTTCTGTGTCAGTCCCAATCTCCCAGTTCACCCGCCCTCCTCTCCCCCTCAGTGTTCATACATTTGTTCTCTACATCTGTTGTCTCCATTTCTGCTTTGCAAATAGGTTCATCTGTACCAGTTTTCTAGATTCCACATATATGTGTTAATATATGATATTTGTTTTATCTTTCTGACTTACTCTGTATGACAGTCTCTAGGTCCAGAATGTATTGCTTTTTTAAATTCACTTTTGTATTCACAGAAGTGATTTGATACCTTAGCCCTGGGCTGAACGTTTTGCTAATGTGACAGTGAAAGTCATTCAGTCATGTCCGACTCTTTGTGACCCCATGAACTGTAGCCTGTCAGGCTCCTCTGTTCATGGAATTCTCCAGGCCAGAATACTGGAGTCGATAGCTGTTCCCTTCTTCAGGGGATCTTCCCAACCCAGGAATCGAACCCAGGTCTCCCACACTGCAGACGGATTCTTCACCAGCTGAGCCACAAGGGAAGCCCAAGAATACTGGATGGGTAGCTGATCCCTTCTCCAGGGGATCTTCCTGACCCAGGAACTGAACTGGGGTCTCCTGTGTTGCAGGTGGATTCTTTACCAACTGAGCAACCAGCGAAGCCGCTAGTGTTATTAGGAGGCAAAGTCGCAGCCGACTACGTCTAACACAGGCAAATGGGCAAACATCTAAGACAGGTCCCTTTGAGCCACTATCTTTGGTGGCTAGGTGGATGGCACAGAATCCCCTCCTTCTACCTATTGCTCATCCCCCTGATCCAACAAGCAGGGGGAACTCAGCATTTCTCAGAATAGACACTAAGGAGATCATTCAAATTCTTTACAGTGGCCTCCAAGATTCTATGTGACTGGGGCTTCCCTGGTGGTCCAGTGGTTAAGACTGTGTACTTTCAATGCAGTCGGCCTGGGTTGGATCCTTGGTCAGGGAACTGGATCCTACATGCCACGGCTGAAGATCCCTCACAGTGCAATGAAGATTGAAGATCCCATGTGCCACAGTTAAGACCTGGTGCAGCCAAATAAATAAATAAATGCTAAAAAAAAAACCCCCAAAGATTCCATACGACCCGGCCCCTGCCTGTTGTTGTTTCATCACTAAGTCATGTCTGACTCTTTGCTGCCCCATGGACTGTAGCCTGCCAGTCTCTGTCCGTGTGATTTCCCAGGCAAGTTTACTGGAGTGGGTTGCCATTTCCTTCTCCAGGGGATCTTCCCAACCCAGGGATTGAACCCACTATCCTGCATTGGCAGATGAGTTCTTTACCGCTGATCCACCAGGGAAATCTGGCCCCTGCATACTTCTTGCATATTAACTTAACACTGCTACAATCTAACTACAATCTAGCTCCTCCTGGAATTCACCATGCTTTTCATAGTTCATAGCCTGGCATTAGCTTTCCATTCTTCCCAGGCCTGGCTCCTTCTCACCCTTCATTTCCCAGCTTAAAGTTGTCTCCTTAGAAGGGTCCTCCCTGCTGCTCTGTCAAAAGCAGGCTCTTTTTTTTTTTGGTTTGTTTTCTGTCTCAGCACCTTGTTTGTTTCTTACCTGTGACAGTTTGTAATCATTTTGTTTATTTCTTTATTGTTCGTTCATGAATTTATTCATTCTCTGCTCCCTTACTAGATGATGTACCCCAGGAGGACTGGAACCTCTTGGGTTTGATTTAGAGAGCCTATGGGCTCCTTGCATATAAAAAGCAACCAGTAAACACCTACTGAATGAATGAATATATAATTAAATGACCTCAGAGTTACCTCTGACCTCTCTGTCCTGTGGCTTGCAGGGAACTTTCCCCGAAGCAAAATCAGATTGATTTGTTAGAGTGAATATACTTTTTCACAATAAACAAAACTTCTATGCCATCTTGTCCTCTATAGTTTCTCTACTTGTCCTTTATCTCTTTATCCAGCTCCTCTGCCTTTCAGGTGATTTTTTTTTCTTTCCTCTGGAGCCAGGCTCCTTACCATAGATTTAATTTTCTGCAATGTTAATTCTGCTTCTGGATGTTTCTCCAGCATTTTTTCAGTTCTGAATTCATATTGCTTTTTCCTTCATTTCTCATTAGCTCTAGCATGTCAACTTTGATTCTACAGCATTGATATCTTTGTTTTTCTTTTCCACTAAGATGTGTGCATGCCAGGTCACTTCTGACTCTATGGACTGTAGCCCTCCTGGCTCCTCTGTCCATGGGATTCTCCAGGAAAGAATACTAGAGTGGGTTGCATGCCCTCCTCCAGGGTATCTTCCCAACCCAGGGATCAAACCTGCTGTTCTTATGTCTCCTGCATTGGCAGGTGGGTTCTTTATCATTAGCACCATCTGGGAAGCCTCTCCACTTAGGTGATACTCCTTTTAAATTTCCTTAAGAGAACAAAACATTATTTAAATTCTTTCTTATATTTTTTCTTGTAGTTCTGAAGAGCCCTTATTTATTGTCTGCTTATTCTTTTTTTTTTCTCTTAACCAAAGAGAATTCTACCGAGACCTACCATTTAGTCCGAAAAATAGTTTGAAGTTTTTTTTCTTGATTCCTCTACTTCCTTACCTGGCTATACTGGAGTACTCTACTTGACATGTGAGAGTCTGTATATTTTTGTTAAGTCCTTCCACTGCCCATGGAAAGTGGGTCGAGGGCTGAGCCTTTAGGTAGGGTAGTCACCATCAGTAAACTATGCTTCTACTTTTCTCTCTTTCTAGTTAAAAATAAAGCCTCCCCCTGCCCTAAACGAAATAAAACCTCCAGGAGCTACCCAGTCACTCAGAGGGAGGTGAATCATGATGTCCTAGAGATTCTCTTTAGCTCTGGTGTCCTGTCCATCCTGCATGGGGGTGAGCTAGCCACTTAGGAGTATGGAACTTGTGTTGCCAGGGCTTGGCTTGGTGTGACTGTATTTTTTTCTCCACCCAGCTGCACCTCTGTTTGCTGTTGCTGTTTTCTACTGATACTGTTAATTTTTGTTGGTTATTCTCTCATCCCTTTCCTTCCTTCTCATTCACTTTCCAGACAGGGGTGGATCTATCTATCCATGTGTCTATACTTAAGGAAAAGGATAGCAGTGTGCACCAAGTTTTGAACTATTGAGTGTGTTCCCTACTATACAGTATTTGCATACTGTATCAATTTATTGATACATGTACATTTTTGTTGTCTAGATCTTGCTTTTGCTGGGTTATGGTTACATTGTTATAAGAAATTTTACATTGAGTTTTAAATGCATCATAGGGGACGTCCCTAACAGAAGCAGAAGGTTAAGAAGAGGTGGCAAGAATACACAGAAGAACTATACAAAAAAGATCTTAATGACTCACACAACCATTGTGGTGTGATCATTCATCTAGAGCCAGACATCCTGGAATGTGAAGTCAAGTGGACCTTAGGAAGCATCACCACAAACAAAGCTAGTGGAGGTGATGGAATTCCAGTAGAGCTATTTCAAATCCTGAAACATGATGATGTGAAAGTGCTGCACTCAGTATGGCAGCAAATTTGGAAAACTCAGCAGTGGCCACAGGACTGGAAAAGGTCAGTTTTCATTCCAATCTCAAAGAAGGGCAATGCTAAAGAATTTTCAAACTACTGCACAATTGCACTCATCTCACATGCTAGCAAAGTAATGCTCAAAATTCTCCAAGCTAGGTTTCAAACAGTACATGAACCTAGAACTTCCAGGTGTTCAAACTGTATTTAGAAAAGGCGTAGGAACCAGAGATTGAATTGCCAACATCCATTGGATCATAGAAAAAGTGAGAGAATTCCAGAAAAACATCTACTTCTGCTTCATTGACTATGCTAAAGCCTTGGACTGTGTGGATCACAACAAAATGTGGAAAATTCTTCAAGAGATGGAAATATCAGACCACCTGACCTGCCTCCTGAGAAATCTGTCAGATCAAGAAGCAACAGTTAGAACCATACATGGAATAACAGACTGGTTCCAGATTAGAAAAGGAGTATGTCAAGGCTGTATATTTAACTGTATATATAATGCTGCTTGCTTATTTAACTTATATGCAGAGTACTTCATGTGAAATGCCAGGCTGCATGAAGCACAAGCTGGAATCAAGATTGCCGGGAGAAATATCAATAACCTTAGATATGCAGATGATACCACCCTTATGGCAGAAAGAGAAGAGGAATTAAAGAGCCTGTTGATGAAGGTGAAAGAGGAGAGTGAAAAAGCTGGCTTAAAACTCAACATTCAGAAAATGAAGATCATGGCATCTGGTCCCATCACTTCGTGGAAAATAGTTGGGGAAGCAATGGAAACAGTGACATACTTAATTTTCTTGGGCTGCAAAATCACTACAGATGGTGACTGCAGCCATGAAATTAAAAGACACTTGCTTCTTGGAAGAAAAGCTATGACAAACCTAGACAGCATATTAAAAGGAAAGACCTTATTTTCCTGACAAAGGTCTGTCTACTCAAAGGTATGTTTTTTCCAGTAATCATGTATGGATGTGAGAGTTGGACCATAAAGGAAGCTGAGTGCCAAAGAAGTGATGCTTTTGAACTGTGGTGTTGGAGAAGACTCTTGAGAGCCCCGTGAACTGCAAGGAGATCAAACCAGTCAATCCTAAAGGAAATCAATCCTGAATATTCATTGGAATATTTAGCTGAAACTAAAGTTCCAATACTTTGGCCACCTGATTCGAAGAACTGACTCATTAGAAAAGACCCTGATGCTGGAAAAGATTGAAGGTGGAGAAGGTGATGACAGAGGATGAGATGGTTGGATGGCATCACCAACACAATGGATATGAATTCAAGCAAGCTCAGGGAGTTGGTGATGGACAGGGAAGCCTAGCATGCTGAAGTCCATGGGATCACAAAGAGTCAGACACAACTGAGCAACTGAGCTGAACTGAGGGGATTTCCGTAGTGGTCTAGTGGTTAAGACTTTACCTTCCAGTGCGGGGGGTGCAGGTTTGATCCTTGGTCAGGGAGCAAAGTTCCTGCATGCCTTGTGACAAAAACAAAAGCGAAAAAAACCCCAAACATAAAACAGAAGCAGTGTTGTAACATATTCAATAAAGACTTCAAAAATGGTCCAAAAGTTAAAAAAAAAAAAATTTAAATACCTCCATGGTGAAAAGTGAAAGTGAAAGTCACTCAGTTGTGTCCAACTCTTTGTGACTCCATGGACTATACAGTCCATGGAATTCTCTAGGCTAGAATACTGAAGTGGGTAGCCTTTCCTTTCTCCAGGGGACCTTCCCAACCCAGGGATTGAACCCAGGTCTCTCACACTGCAGGTGGATTGTTTACCAGGTGAGCCACAAATGCATGGTAGTATTTATGAAAACTTAGAGAGTATCATTTCCTCCTTCAGGGAGTCACTCATGTTTGTCTTTTATTTTGTTGGCATTTATTCAATTCAACCAACATCTATTCGACACCTGCTTTATACCAAGCAGAGCCCTGGAAGTACCAAATGGTACCTCTTTGTTTTCCAGTTTATTAACACCTATTTTTATTTTAACTATTTTATTTTTCTAAATTGACATGTTTAATGATATACCTCCAATTCTATCACCTATTCTGTCAGCAAGTAATTAATGAAAATGTTAAATAGTACTGGGCAAGAACTGACCCTTGTAGAACTACATTTGTTAAATTCCCTCAAGCTGACATTTACACTGACCTGTTAATCAATTTTGCGTTCACTAGATACATAAATTATAGTTTCCCAGTTTCATAATGGGTAGGTCAAAAGAGATAAAACCTTCAGCATTAACTAAATTTCTCTCCTTGAAGGACAAGAATCATCAGATTTATTCTCAAGACTATGTTAATTTTCACTCTAGCTGGTGCTGTTTATTAAAGTAAATAAGAGCCGGTTTTCCTTTTTTCGAGACTTTGAGCGCTATAACAGGCAAGGAATTAGTTCCACTAATGCCTTTCACTGTTGATGTTTATAATGAGGATTTTGTTATCTTTGAATTCCTTTTAAAATTTCCATTCTGAAAACTTTAGTAGTAGTTATCATTCAAGTCAATACTGACCTTTCCAGCCCCTTTGACGTAAATGACATATTAGGCTCCAATTTCATTTGTTGCTAATTAGAAATAAGCAAACTAGGAAAGCTTGTAAAATACTACCATGAGGCGATTCACTTTGGAGGTACATGCTTTGATGTATGTGTGGGGGTACTCACAAGAGGAGTAAATAAATTCCCATCCCCTTATCCTTTCGTCCCCAAAGCATTTCTTGACTTTCAGAAATACCTGCTCCTCCCTCCGTTTAAATTTTAGGTAAGAGGCACCTTTGTCATATCTCCTACAGCTGCTGATTGCTGGAAGTTTACGCCCTAAAGATGGGAGGGAACTCTTTGTTGATCTTGGACCTCCATGCATTCCCCACATGGAATTAAAGTCATGGTTTACAGTAAAGAGGCCTTTTGGGAGTCTTCCAAAATTAAGATGTTTAAGTTTTAAGTAGGCAGTCTCAGCAGGGAATGGGTTCTGTAGCCAGGGACTGTGCTAAGCCAGTTGAGATAGGCATACTCTCTGAAGAAATGCCAAGTGTTCAAGATGTGTTGCAGCCCCATACAGTGGGCTTTACCCTCCCTGGACTGTTGGCGAAAGAGCGACGTCTTGACTCTTCCTCCAGAGTGGTTGATGTTACTGGACCACTTGCTTCATGTTTACTTTTCCAACTGTTCCTGGATCTTGGTTCATGATAATCTGGGCATAATGTGAAATATGATATTTTCTTTCCTCTTTTCCTTTCTTTTCCATTACCTTTAAGGGGATATAGAGGAATGGGAGTCGCAGCGTGATGAATCCAGCAGTGGAACCGTGAAAAACTCTATATTTTCTTTAAGATACAATACCCTTTTCTTTCAGTGCCTTACATTCCCTTGTTAATCCTCGCAAAAACTTTTTGTAGTGGATAAAATCTCCGTTGCACATCCGAGGAGATGATGGGGGGTGGGCCCCAGTGGCCCTGTAAGTTGGGGAAGGTCTCAGAATGAGTCAGGTGTGTAGGAGGACTCATGGTGGCCGTTTGAGTCCCGTTTCCTCTCTCCACATCCAGCCCAGCAGGCCTCTGCCTTCTCCTCTCCCCTTCCTCCCCTCTCCCCATAGTCCAAGGTCCTGCAATCTTTTGACTTTATTTTCTGATGAGGCTCCCATGAGCTTTCTCCAGGTATTTTTTCAACATCTTACCCAGCCCAAGAGAAGTCTGAGGTGGTGCCAAGCTCCTGGAAAGAGCTTGCTGCCTTGGGGACCACAAGCTTCCTGTCACTTGCTGTTTGCTTTCCACCCTCCCGGCTCCTCCTGTGAGGGAAGTGCTTCCCTTCTCCCCTCACTCTTGGGCCCTACCTGCCAGGGCCCACCTGCACATTGTGATCACTGGGTGCCTCCCCTTTTCCAGACAGTGGATCCTGGCTGTGCTTCTGACCCAGGCTTCTCCAAGACTCTCTCAGCTCAGTCGTGCGGTGTTTACCTGACTGGGCACGGCTCGCCCTGGACTGAGACTCCAGCAGGTCCGTCCCTACCTTGCTTGTGTTTGTTCTGGAATATTTGCTCAGCCGCAGAGCTTCTGCCTCCATGGAACTGTCTCCCCCAGGTTATCTTTCAAGGCATTTATCAGAGAAGAAAATGATGACAGCCTTTCCTCTCCCTGGGGCTTACCTGTGTGTTAGCGTTAATAAGCCTTAGTTGTACCAAGTCCAGCAGCTCATGCCTGTGTACCTCAAGTGTCCCATTGACAGCGCCCTTTGTAAAAACAGCTTTATCAAGATGCAATTTGCATGCCATGAGATTCACGGGTTTCAAACAAAGTATAATCTACTTTGTGTCTGTGCAGAGCTGCCTTTTCTGGACATTTCGTATAAATGGAATCATACAGTGTATATTCTTTTACAGCTGGCTTCCTTGAATAAGCATGTGGTTTTTGAAATTTGTCCATGTTGTATCCTGTATCGGTAGTCTGTTTCTTTTTATTGCTGAATGGTGTTCCTCTGTATGACTAGCCGACGTTTTGTTTATCCGTTCACCAGCTGATGGACATTTGGGCTGTTTCCATCTTTTGGCAATTGTGAATAATGCTGCTGTGAACATTCATGTACACGTCTTTATGTGGACACGTCCTCATTTCTCTTGAGTAGATACTTAAGAGGGGGAGTGGCTGGGGTCATTGGATAAGTTTATGTTTAGCCTTTTAAGAAACCGCCCAACTGTTTTCCCAAGTGGTTGCACCATTTTATGTTACTATCAGCAATGTAGGAAGGGTTCTGTTTCTCCCCGTCCTTGCCAATATGTTCCCTTGTGTTATAAACTCAGACACATTTTGAAAGCCTGCTACTCAGTCTGTTCCTTTTCTGGGCATTGTTCCCTCACTGGACTAAAGATTTATTCATTTGGGCATTTCTGCTCCCCGAAAGCAAGTCTAAAATGGCCAGGGATAATTCCCAACATTTTTATTCTTGCTTCCCTAACTAGTAGTGGATTCTATTTAGTTTTTTTTTTTTTTTCTTTATGGTAGTTTAGTGTGTTTTTTTTTTTTCTGTCCTTTTTCTCCTGTAAAGAAAGGAAGAGTATCCTATTTTCCTGAATAGTATAGTGAACTTAGTAATATACTGTGCATGAGAAAGGAGGTTTTCATGTTGAATTTTAGATGAGCATTCTGAGTGTGTAGACATCAATCAGAGTTACTTTCAAAATGCAGACATGGCTAAACCAAGGAAAGGTGAGCTGAATCTCCTTAGGTCAGGTGGAATCTGACTGTAGGGTGCTGCAAGAGCCTAAAAAAAGAAAGGAAAAGAAGAAAGAAATTTACTGATAGTAATAGGAAGAGAGAACAGGATGGTGAAAGGCCCGAGGAAATGCTTACATTCTGGCCCTTGCATTGGTACCCTGACTGTGAGTCTTCTAGAAAGGAGGAGGCTTCCTTGAACCCCAGTTTCTTCTTCAGGACCTTGGAGTGACTGTATCCACCTTGTGGGCCCTGACAGCGTGGGGCCACTGTGCGGAGTGCCTTGCACAGAGCCTGGCCCTCGGGGTGCTGCAAAAGGACTGCGGAGGAGGCAGTAAGGCTGGGTTCTGGGTCAAGGTGAATGCTGTGGAGTGTAGACCAGGGGTTCTCAAACTTCCATGTGCCTAATGATCACCTGGAGGCTCAGGTGGCACCCCTAGTGTTTATGATCTAGGCGATCAGGGTGAAATGGGCATTTCTAGTAAGCTTCCAGTGCTGCTGAGGTCACTGTGCACACGCTGCTTTGAGAGCCACAGGTGCGGGGGGGAGGAGCTGCTGGGAACCAGGTCCCTGTTCCCAGGGAGGAGAGGGTGCCTCCTGATGCCTTCTGCATCCCAGACTGTTTAAAAAGGGGAGGCAGACACAGTCCCTGTCCTCGACCTGCCAGTCTAGTGCTGTGAGTTTTTAGTAGAGTATAGTTGATTTACAGTATTGTGTTAGTTTCATTATACTGCAGCGTGATTCAGTTATATGCATATATGTACATATCTGTATTCTGTTTTTCCACTGTACTTTATTATAAGATATTGAATATAGTTTCCCTGTGCTATGCAGTCAGTCCTTGTTATTTATGTGCCTTGATTCTCGGGGGCTGGAGGGAGGACTATTAAAGGTAGTTCCTGATGTCCGTATTAGATCTTTCGTGGGGACCCTTCCAAACTCCACCTGTCCACATCTCCATCCCCTATAGCTTTGTCTCTTTTGTTCCCTGCTGGATTTTGGTAATCAGAAGAGTGCCTGGCACCTAGTAGGTGCTCCTTAAATATTTGTTGAATAGATGAATGAACGTTGAGGATTACCATTTGTTGTTTGTTTACTAGGCTTGCTGTCACAAAATACCACAGAGTATGGGGCTCAAGCAGCAGAAATTAATTTATTTTCTCACCTTTCTGGAGCCTGGAAGTCTAAGATCAAGGGGCCAGTAAGTTTGGTTTCTCGTGAAGCTTGGCTCCTTGGCTGGTAGATAGCCACTTTGTCGCCACTGTGTCCTCACATGGCCTCTCCTCTGTGTGCACCACTGCTGTCTCATCCTCTTCTTATAAGGACACCAGTTCTGTTGGATTAGGGCCCCATCCTTATGATCTGTTTAACCTAATTATCTCTTTTAAGGCTTCCCTGTGGCTTAGCTCGTAAAGAATGAGCCTGTAATGTGGGAGACCAGGGTTCGATCCCTGGGTTGGGAAGATCCCCTGGAGAAGGGAAAGGCTATCCACTGCAGTATTCTGGCCTGGATAATTCCATGGACTGTATAGTCTGTGGGGTCACAAACAGTTGGACACGACTGAGCAACTTTCACTTCACTTCTCCAAATACAGTCACATTAGGGGATAGGGCTTCAACATATGAATTTCAGGGGGACAGAAGTTAGTCCATACCATCATGAACCACAGCTGCAGACTGGAGGAGTCATATTTCTAGCTTGAGGTTCCATAAAGGTTGAGAACCTCCAATCTAGTAGATTCCTTTGTTTCTTACTGAAACGCTGAGTAGAGACATAAACTTGGGTTCTAATTGAAAAAAAGAAATAAAAGTACCAATAGACAAAGTTTTGGTGGGGAACCACTCATTTGAAAAAAATTATTTATTTTTGACTGCACTGGATCTCTGTTGCTGCATATGGGCTTTCTCTAGTTGTGGAGAGCGGGGGCTACTCTTTGTTGCAATGTGCAGATTTCTTGCTGGACTGGCTTCTCTTGTTGCAGAGCATGGGTTCTAGGGTGTATGGGCTTCAGTAGTTGCAGCTTGTGGGCTCCAGGGCTCAGGCTCCGTAGTTGTGGAACCCCCCGCATGTGGGATCTTCCTGAACCAGGGACCGAGCCAGTGTCCCCGCATTGCAAGGTGGATTCTTAACCACTGGACCACCAGGGCAGCCCCAAACCACTCATTTTTTAAATTCCAGAGCCATTGCCTATAGGCAGTATAATTAATTTTTCTTGACTATACAGCATGAGACTGTGAGATGATTCCTCAGCTACACGTTGTTCACAACCGCAAATCTTCCTTTGCTTCTAAAATTTGGCTGTAGAGCTAAAGCACTAAGGAGAAGTGTCTTGCCCTGAATGTGGTTAGGGAAAGCTGGCTTCCTGGAGGAAACAGATCACTAGCCCAGGTGGGATGCATGAGACAAGTGCTCGGACCTGGTGCACTGGGAAGACCCAGAGTAATCGGGTGGGGAGGGAGGTGGGAGGGGGGATCGGGATGGGGAATACATGTAACTCCATGGCTGATTCATGTCAATGTATGACAAAACCCACTGAAATGTTGTGAAGTAATTAGCCTCCAACTAATAAAAAATAAATAAATAAAAAAGAAGATGGGTAGACACAGCAGGGAGTCTTATTGTTTGCCTTTGGGTGGAGGGAGGAAATGTGGAATTTGTCACTTAAGCTTTGAGTCTCTCAGCATCTAGTCTCCCTACAGCATAGTCCCTGAACATTGCAGGTTCTTATCAAATCCATTAAACTAGAGGCCTCTAGTTTATTTGCAAATGTTATGATTAATGACTTTGGTATCACTGGGGTGACAGGCTGATGTTTCCGGAACCGCCTGCTCTCCCTCCCTTGTTCATGCTCCGGTGGGAGCATCATCCATCTGGGAGCTACAGGAGGGACAGTACTCACTTCTTTGCAGGCACCTGCTTCCTCCCCAGACTGGCAGATTGGGGCCTCCTGAGGCCAAGAGAGGAAGGCAGGCAGGCAGCTGGGAGGTGGGAGAACTGGGGGTCGCTTCGCTCTCCTAGCGTGGTTATTTCCCTCACTTGGTGGTGGCAGCAGGTGCCAGCTAGAACCAGCTGGCGCCTCTGGATTGTATAGTTGCAGGAGCCAAAGATGATGATCGTTCTCATACTGTCCCTGCCAGGCCCTGTCCCGAATGCCCCTGTTTGATTTCTGTTTTTGCCCTGCCTCTTTCTCTCTCCTTTTCCACTTGAGTCAACTCACCCTACTTTACAGACTCCACCTGCCCAAGCTCCCTCTTCCCAGCTTTCAGCTCACCTGCTTCTTTGATCCTTGAGTTCTAAACAGGTAGCTCTGAGCACTGTCAGGGTTTTAAAGTTGTAACTTTGACGCTCTGTACTATGGTCGTATTCTTTTGCTAGAGCTGCTGAAATAAAGGGCCACAAATGGGGTGGCTGAGCTTTGTAGAACAGCAAAAATGAATTGTCTCTCATTTCTTGATTTCAGAAGTCTGAAATCAAGGTGTTGGCAGGGCCATTCTCCCACTGACAGCACTCGGGAAGGATCTGTTCAGGCCTCTCTCGCAGCTTCTGTAATTCCTTGGCTTGTGGTAGTGTGACTCCAGTCTTCACATGGCATGTGTGTGTGTGTGTGTCTGTGTTCAAATTTCTTCTTTATTAATGTTTTTTAATTTTTTTTAATTCAAGTATAAGTGGTTTACAATCTTGTGTTAGTTTCAGATGCATGTCAAAGTGATTCAGTTATATAGTCTATATATTTTTTTTTTCAGATTTTTTTCCCTTATAGTTTATTGCAAATACTGAGTATAGTTCCTTGTGCTATCCACTAGGTCCTTGTTGGTTATCTATTTTATATATAGTAGTGTGTTTATGTGTATCTCAAACTCCTAATTTATCCCCCTCCCCACCTTTCCCCTTTGGTAACCATGGTTTGTTTTCTATGTCTATCAGTCTGTTTCTGTTTTGTAAATAAATTCATCTGTACCATTTTTTTGGACTCCACATGTAAGTAATATCATATGATTTTTGTCTTTCTCTATCTGATTGACTTAGTTTGATAATCTCTAGGTCCATTCATGTTCCTGCATGATGGTTTAGTCACTTAATTGTGTCTGACTGTTTGTGGCCCCATGAACTGGGGAAGCCCCTCTTGTGGCTGCAAATGGCATTATTTCTTCTACTTATGGTTGAGTAATATTCCATTATCTATCTATCTCTATATATCTCTCACATTTTCTTTATCCATTCATCTGTTGATACCCATTTAGGTTGCTTCCATGTCTTGGCTATTGTAAATAGTTAAATTTCTCCTTTTTTATAAGGACACCAGTCATATTGAATTAGAGGCTTACTCTGCTCCAGCATAATCTCATCTTAATTTAACAAACTACATTGTCAATGACCCTATATTCACAGCAGTTTCGATTTACTATGAGAAATAACTTTAGATAGGCTGAGTCAGGGTTTCTAAGAATATGCTTGTAAATAAGCCTCCTACATGTTTATATCATCCTTACTTTTAAGATAGTAAGAGATGGAAGTTACATCTTATTTACATTAGGAAGCAGAGAAAGGGGCAGTGACATTTGCAGGTGTGACATCTTGGAGACAGAATTAGAACAGATGATTTCAGGGATGGAATAACACTGTCTTGGAGAGGAGCAACAGAAAGGAATGTGTTATGTGTTTAGGAGATCCTCCCCCAAGATAAGAGTCATCTAAAGCTCAGAGAGGATAGCAGTTGCCTCAGGTGGAGGCATTTGAAACCAGAAACCCAATTGGGAGCTCCCAATTCACAGCCAGACTTGATGGGCTTGCTTGTTCCAGAATGCCACCCTGAAACAGGCAGCTAAAGGACCACTCAGTCTCTGGTCTGTTCTAATTCTGCTTCCAAGAAGTCACACCTGCAAATGTCACTACCCCTTTCTTTGCTTCCTAACTGATCTCCCTAACTCCAAACACACTCTGCTTCCAGTCCCTCCCACACAGTACTGTGTAATCTCTCTGTAGAGGAACTTTGCTCCTGTCACCCCTGTACCCCTAAAACTGTCATGGGATCCCCACTGCCTAGTAAAATACAAGTTCCCCTCACTGGTATTCAGGAGTCTGCATGGTATGTGCCATCTCAGACAGATATAAGATGCCCCCGGTGATCCCCGTCTCCTCATTCCCTATGCTGACTGGACCTAGTGACTTGCTTCCAATGAATAGAACAGGGCAAAAGTGATGGGTGTTACTTCCATTATTAGGTTACAAAAGACTGTAGCTTCTGTCTTGCTAGCAGACTCTCTTTCTCTCTGTCTTGTTTCTTTGATGAAGTCAGCTGTTAGAGAGGCCCATGTGGCAAGAAACTGAGGATGACCTCTGGCCGATAGCCAGCAAGGCGCTGAATCCTGCCAACAGCCTGTGAGTGCCAACAACTGCTGAGTGAACTTGGACGCAGATCACACCCCGGCTGAGCCTTGAGAAGACTAGGGCCCCAGCAAATGCCTTGATGGTGGCCTTATGAGAGACCCAGGGCGAGGACCTTGATTGCAGGCTGAAGAGACCCTACAGCTGATAATGAAGACCCAGCTAAACCTGCCCTAGATTCTTGACCCACAGAAGCAGAAATAATAAATGTGTATTGTTGTAAATTTCTCAGATTGGGGGGTAATTTCTTATTCAACAATTGATAACTAATGTATGCTCTAATGTCTCTGTCCCTTCCCAAGGCCTCATACATCTTTGGAAGTAGAGTCCATGCTGTTTGCTTTCTTGCCTTCATGATTTTCCTGTGGACTTAACTTAGAAGGCTTTCATCTGTCTTCTTCTCCTGAAAAATTCTTGTTTGTCTTTATGTCTTAGGCACTTAGATGCTTGCATATCATAATGTTTCAGTAAATGCCTTTACATTTTAATTGTTGAAAAGGATTTCAAAAGTAACAATTATTATTTGAAAGAACCCACTTATAGATAAGGGGCTTCTCGGGTGGAGTTAGTGGACTATAGTTCATGGGGCCACAAAGAGTTGGACATGTCTGAGCGACTGAACACACACACACACACACATACACACACAGACAAAGTGCTTAGAGGTACTCGAACACTTTTGAAAATTTAATTCAGTCAGTATTTATTTAGAATCTGCCTGAGTCAGGTCCTATGGATATGAAGATATCAAGAACCAGAAAGCTTGGTTTAGAACATGGAGTGCTGCTTTCATACACATTCAACTCATAGCTAATTAATTCCTATTTATCTTTTAGATCTCATCAGTTATGTGTCACCCACTTAAGGCACTTTTCTCTGACTCTCAAAATAGATCAGGTCTACTTGTTAGATGCATTCATTGATTTGGAAACATGCCCCTCTGTTGTAATTAAATAAGTAATTGTGTGAGTGAAAGCTTAATACCCATCATCCCTCTTGGACTGTGGGCTCCAGAAGGCCAGGGACCTTCCCTCTCCTCATTCATCCTTGAATCTTTACAACTGTCTGGTCCCATGCCTTGCCTCTCATAGGAGGCTAGATCACTGTTGACCCCGTTTGCCCTGGACCACAGAAGATCACATTCTGGGTAGGGCGGCTCCAATGGCAGTCCAGCATGACGGCAAGAGCCTTGACATAGGTCTTGGTTCTGGATGCAGTGGGGGCCGGGGGGCTGGCAGAGCTGAGGTATGAAAGACATCAGAGATGAAATGGTCATTGAGCTGGGTTTTGAAGTAGAAGCAGCAGTTTGTGAGGTGGAGGAGGGTGGATTCACTGAGAGTTAGGGCTTTCCTACATGAGAACAAAGGCAGGGACGATCCTGGTGTATTAGAACAGAACTTCCCAGCAAAATGTGAGCTGTGGTGACCCGGAGGGCCTTGAAGAGGGACAGGTTTGCCTCCTTATTGACCTTTGTCTATTTATCCCCATGTACCCTCAGAGATTATTATTTTCTGAGTGTGCCTTGACCTGGAAAAGTTTGGGAGGCACTGGATCAGCTTCAGATGAAGCAGAGCAGGTAGGGTATAGGATTTGGCAAAGACGAGCCTAGAGAAAAGGCTGTGGGTGGACTGCAAAGTGCGTCCATTCTCTGCTCGTGAGTTTGGGTTTTGCAACGTGGGAAGTGGTGAGACAGTAGTAGTTGGACTTTCTCTCTTCCAGTCTCCTCCTCAATCTTCTTAAGATTATTCCTAGACTTTGTATACGTGTTGTAGATTTTAAATTAATGTGGCCAAAATGAATAACTGTTATAAGTTCTACCTCTGAATTCTCAGGGGCACAACACCAGAATCCTGAGCTGTGGCAAATTTCACTCTCGTGTGGTGATGCGTTGGATCAGCTATGAGTGCATTATTAACACAAGTATTGTGTTAGCCAAAAAGTTTGTTTGGGTTTTTCCAGAAAGCATTACAGAACTTTTGGCCAACCCAATAATTTACTGCAACGAGTAAAACATTGTAGATGTTTTCACAATATGCCATAATTTTTTTTAAAAGGCTTAATTTTTTCTGGAGCATTTTTAGGTTTGCATCAAACTTGAGAGGAAGGTACAGAGATTTTCCACATACTCCTTGCCTCCTTTATCAACATCCCCCACCAGAGCGGTACCTTTGTTACCAAGGATGAACCTACACTGACACAGCATAATTACCCAAAGTTCATGGTGTACCTTAGGGCTCACTCTTGCTGTACATTCTGTGGGTTTGGACAAACGCATGATGAAATATATTCATCATTATACTGTCATGCAAAGTATTTTCAGTGCCCTAAGAATCCTCCCTGCTCTGCCTGTTCATCTCCCCTCCCTCGACTCCTGGCAACCACTTATCTTTTCACTGTCTCCATAGTTTTGCATTTTCTAGGAAGAATGTCATATTGTTGGAATCATACAGTATGTAGCCTTTTCAGATTGGCTTCTCTCACCTACCAATATGCATTTAATGTTCTTCCATGTCTTTTCATGACTTAATAGCTCTTTTGTTTTTAGTTCTGAAAAATATTTTTTTGTTTGGCTATACCACCATGTATCCACTCACCTACCAAAAGACATCTTGGTTATTTCCACATTTTGACAATTATTAATAAGGTTACTGTAAACAACTTTGTGCAGGTTTTCATGTGGAAATCACTAAATTTTAAAAATTAATTCAGGTTTAAGATTTTTCCTAGATCAAATCATGTTAGTTTCCTAGGGCTGCTGTGGTTAAGTATCACAAACCGAGTGGCTTAGAACAACAGAAATGTATTGTTTCAAAGTTCTGGAGGCTAAAAGTCCAAAATCAAGGTGTCGAGAGAGTCATGCTCCCTCTGAAACCTGTAGAGTTGTATTCTGTTATATGTATGCATGTACGTGTATATATATATCTCTCTCTCACATCTTTTCTTTCTTTTTTTTTGACTATACCACGTGGCTTGCAGGATTTTAGTTCTCTAACCAGGGATTGAACCTGCACCCTTGACAGTGACAGCAGGAAGTCCTAATGACTAGACAGCTAGAGAAGCCATGTATACTGTATCTCCTTTATCCATTCACCTGCTGATGGACATTAAAGTTGTTTTGGCTATTGTCAGTAGTGCTGATATGAACATTGAGGTGTATGTACCTTTTCAAATTAGGGTTTCCTCTGCATATATGCCCAGGAGTGGAATTGCTGTTAATAGATCATATGGCAACTCTATTTTTAGTTTTTTAAAGAAACCTTCATACTGTTTTCCATAGTGGCCACCCTAATTTACATTCCCACTAACAATGTAGAAGGGTTCTGCTTTCTCCACACCCTTTATAGCATTTATTATTTGCAGGTTTTTTGATGACAGCCATTCTGACTGGTATGAGGTGATACATCATTGTAGCTTTGACTTGCATTTCTCTGATAATTAGTGATGTTGAGCATCTATTCATGTGCCTATTGGCCATCTGTATCCACATATCTTTTTTTTTTTTTTTGAGGGATACTGTTCAATCCATAGAAACAAAATTTTTTACCAATTTGCATTTTAATATTCTTTTTTAGTCAGAATAAACTGGTAGAGTTTTGCATTTCACCTAGTCATAGTGTGTCAGAATCTGAATATGTCCATGAAAGTGTTACACTTGTGAATTTGAATCTTTCAGGCAGACAAAAAATTTTGAGAACTGGTGCAATAATATAAGCCTGTCTAACTGATTATCCCCTTAAATCTTAAAGACTTTTTGCTTCTCTTTCATCCATGGGAAGCTGGCCCTTTATGGCTAGGCTACACTGAGGCATTGGTCATCAACTGGAGACATTTTGCCTGACAGGGGATATTTGGCAATGTTTGGAGGCATTTTTGGCTGTGACAACCAGTGGCTGGGGTGAAGGGCTATGGTGTCTGATTGGTAGATGCCAAGGATACTAGCAAATAAACATCATGCAGTGCACAGGAGAGACCCCCACAATGAAGAGTTGTTTGGTCCAGAATGTCAGTTGTGCTGGTGTTGAGAAATCCTGAAACGGTGGGTTTTGTGGGCCTCCACCTCTAGGGTGGTCGTAATAAAATGCTTGATCTGAATTAGATCAGGCTCTGGTGATTCCTTCTCTTAGAAATGTTTCAAGGCCGACTTTCTAGGAGACTCTGATAGTCTCAATACATTTGTCAGTCTGGTTAGTGTGATGAAGTGAGTTTGAATGTAGACTCAAGTCAGTATCCCAGAGTCAGTGTCTAAAGTTGTTCAAAAATGAGTAAGAGTTTCAGTATCCCATCTGGTCCCACTTTATGGACTAGAGAAAGATACACAATTACTTTCATATACTCATGGTCCAGTGAAGCCCCAGGGATACTCAGGAAATACAGTTTTGATTAATGACAAGGCTAACATTAACACCAACACATGAGTTGTTGAATAATTTGATATGAAATTTCCTTTCCCAATCAATTTATATTCCATTTTAAAAAGGTATTAGATAATGATTATTCTTTGTATACTGTGAATTATCTTCAAATATTCATTTGGATCACTGGACCCAGGAAAGCTGAGCCCTTTTGGCCAAGACTGACCCTGAATAAGCCCCAGATTTGACGTCTGCTTTCATTTGGACACCTGGCCCCTGGTTCCTTTTCTTGTTTTGCATGGCTCTTCACTTTGGTCCTAATCATGTATGGGTAAATATCTATAATCCTTTCTCTTTTAGGTTTATTTTCTATATTCCTGGCTTAAATGAATCATTGGTGCTTTTTACTTATAACAATAATATGCTTCTTAGATGGATCACTATCTGTCCCTTTTTGAAGGGATTTCTGATCTCTTATCTCAAGGGACTTATAAATTAATTCTTGGCTTCTGTTGCCTCTCATTCTAGTTAATTGTTGCTGAGGAGATTTTCTGTCTATCCATTGTCCTCTTTTTGAGGCACTCAGGGCACCTGACAACATTTCATTCTATAGAGGCTGATTAATGAAAGCCCATGAGGTCATTTGTTACATGTCTTTAGGGCCTTAGAAAAGGGACCTATATCACTAATTGGGCTTAGTTGAAATGAAAGGGGAAGAATACTGAAATTTCAGGATAAATGTGTTATTGGAAAATGCTGCCATTTTCACTTTTATATTGATAATCATCATGAAGCCCCTTTAATTATAAATTATGAAGTATCCTGTTCTTGGGAACAGGGAATGCTTTCCTGTTTCCTCTTGGATCAGTTATTGCCATCATGCTATATAACAACAACGACAGCAACAACAAAAATCCCATAAAATCTCAGTGGCCTAGAGCTGTAAGCATTTATTTCTCATTCATGCATCTGCAAGTCAGTTTGGCTAAAGTTAAACTAATCTGGACTGGCTCCAGGTTGCATGTTTTGTTTATGTCTGCTACACACATCTCTCACTTGTATCTGTGGCTTGCTTGCACCCAAGACATGCTCTTCTGATGATGATGGCAGAAGTACAAGATGCAAAATCCCATTGGCCAAAACAAGTGATGTGACTAAACTCAGTATCAGTAGGTATCCTGGTTACTATTGCTATGGAAAAAATTTCCCTAAACCTTAGGGGCTTAAGTAGTAACAATCATTTTATTGTTTCTCATGGTTCCTCTGGGTCAGGAATTCAGGAGGGGTTCCACTGGGTGATCCTGGCTCAGGGTCACCAGTATAGTTGCAGTCTCAAGATGCTTGGGGTTGGCATAACAGGGGGCTGGCCAATATTTTTAGGCTTTTCCACATGATCTTCCTCCATGGGCTAGCTCGGCCTTTCTCAGCTTGGTGACTGAAGGGCTGTCAGACTGCTCACAAGGAGGCTTAGAACTCTAGCACAATTGTTCTGGAGAACCAAGTGGAAGCTACGTTGCTCTTTCTGACCAGCCTTGGAAGTCACATAGCATCACTTCTGCCACTCTTGTTTGGTTAAAATGGTCACAAAAGCCTGCCCACATTCAAGGGTAAGAGTCACAGTTCCCAAATCTTGATTCCAGGGGTGTTAAGGTTACATTGTAAGAAGCACATGAGGGATGGGAGACAGTGTTGTAGCTATTTTGGGAAAATATGGTCTGCTGCAGCAGAGCAGATGGGATTCTCTGCCCACAGTGGAGGAGAGGAGAGTAGATATTTGCTAAACACAAACCTAGACTATCTTATGTCTTTAGGACTTTATGTGGAATGCACAGGGCTTCCCAGGTGTCACAAGTGGTTAAGAACCTGCCTGCCAATGCAGGAGACAAAAGAGATGCAGGTTCGATCCCTGACTTGGGAAGATTCTCTGGAGGACAGCGTGGCAACCCACTCCAGTATTCTCGCCTGGAGAATGCCATGGATAGAGGAGCCTGGAGGGCTGCAGTCCATAGGGTCACAGAGAGTTGGACACGACTAAAGTGACTAAAGTGACTAAAGCCCGCAAGCATGTGGGATGATGCACAGAAATGTACACTGGATAGATAGCTCTACTAGGTTGAGTACCCAGAAGCATGGTGAGATGGGAGCATGTGCAGAGATTTATTGAGGGATTGCTCTTGTGAAACACCTAATGGGATGAGAGAAGCAGTGAAGGACAGGAAGGAACTAGTGGTGGTTTTAGAAGAAGTCTGGCTTCAGCTTATGTTAAGGACTGAAAGTTTGTGTTCCCCCAGTTCATATGTTGAAATCCTAACCCTTAATGTGATGATATTAGGAATGGGGCTTTGGGAAGGGGGGTAATTTAACCATCATCATGATGGTTGGGGATGCATTTATAATGAGATTCCAGAGAGCATTCTAGCTTTTTGTCCCACCATATGAGGATGTAGGAAGAAAGCAGTCTATAACTTGTAAGGGAGTTACAAGTTGTGTTTCATCAGAACACAACCATGTAGCACCCTGATCTTGGACTTCCAGAGATGTGAGAAATCAATTTTTGTAGTTTATAAGTTATCAGTCTGTGGGAGCTTATTATATCAGCCTGAACTAACAGCCTAATTCCATGAGGAAGGAGCTCTAGAGTGTGAATTGTACTATAGCGTGTTTACTACCTTGAGGCAAACGGGTTGAACTTTTACTTCCCTGTATTATTCAGTCACAGGTATCCCTTCGGGGAGCAGGGAAATGCATTTCTAGAAGAGGCATCTCCCATTAGCTAAGAAGAATCCCCTAGAGAGGGGTACAGGTGTGAGCCATAAGCAGCCAACATAAGCTCCAACTAGCAGGAGCATGGGTAGACCTGCTGGTGAATGGGGATCTGAGTGGAACACCAATAGCATCTGCTGCACTGTACCATTCAGATCCTTGTACCTTGTACCATTCAGATCCACTGGTTTCTAACTTTAAGTTTACTCTGTTGTCTCACAACTTGTTCAGGATTCTTCTTGGTCAGAATTTCGGGTTAGTGGGATAAACTACAGCTTCCATTGTTGTAGTGGGTCCTGAGACTATAACTTGGACCCATCATCTCCCTTGTCTGCTATCCTTTCTAGAATTTCCTCCCTTGGCTAGCACGTCTGCTGATTAAGGTGGCTTGTCTGGTAAAGTGAGTCAGATTTTCATTCTTGAGGGGTCTGAGCCCCTGGTTACCATGCCCTTATCAGGCTGTGGTTGATGTACTTGATGATGTACAGTTAAGGCTGGGCATTGAAGTACCAAGACACACCCTGTGGATCACCTGTCAGGCTATAACACGTCATCCATATTCCTTTCTGTCCTGTTATATGGCAGCATTACTACTTTCTTATGATGGTCAAACCCCCTTGCCAGTAACACAACTCAATTTCTTTCTCTGCTATTGGAATGCATAGGCAAGAGTAACCAGGCAGGCAGCAGCTATAGCTTTGTTTATAGCTTTAATTTTAGCAAAAACTGTGTCCCGTGATGGAAACATCTGTAAGACCCACAAAGCCTAAACTGTTAAATCTAAGAAACAGATTTCACAAGTGCCACTGGGAGTTTTAGTGAGTAGGGTTACTGTCACTCTACCTCTCTTGGCTCCCAGACCTGTGTATTATGTTTATTGGGAACAAGCCCCATATTATGGCTCTTATTTAAAGTGTATGTTGTTCAGTTGCTCAGCTGTGTCCTACTGTTTGCGATCCTGTAGACTGCAGCACACCGGTCCTCCCTGTCTACCAGAGTTTGCTCAAGCTCATGTCCATTGAGTCAGTGATTCCATCCAACCATCTCACCCTCTGTCACCCCCTTCTCCTCCTGCCCTCAATTTTTCCCAGCATCAGAGTCTTTTCCAGTGAGTTGACTCTTCGCATCAGGTGGCCAAAGAATTGAAGCTTCAGCTTCAGCATCAGTCCTTTCAATGAATATTCAGGGTTGATTTCCTTTAGGATTGACTGGTTTGATCTCCTTGATGTCCAAGGGACTCTCAAGAGTCTTCTCCAGCACCATAATTCAAAAGCATCAATTCTTCAGTGCTCAGCCTTCTTTATGGTCCAACTCTCATAACCATACATGACTACTGGAAAAACCATAGCTTTGACTCTATGCACCTCTGCTGGCCAAGCAAAGTCTCTGCTTTTTAATATAGTGTCTAGGTTTGTCATAGCTTTTCTTCCAAGGAGCAAGTGTCTCTTCATTTCATGTCTCCTGTCACATCCACAGTGATTTTGGAGCCCAGGAAAATAAAATCTGCCACCGTATGCTGCCTCCCCCAAAATAGTGTCTCACTTGTGCAGGTATAATGTCTAAGCTTACACCTTAGCTATGCTTTCAAGGTTATTGCAGTGTTCTATCAAGCCAGCAGTTTCTGAAGGATTGCTAAATAGTAGGACCAGAGGATCACACAGTCCTGTGCCCATGTGCACCTTCTTTGCGGCAGAATAAATTTCTTTGTCCAAAGTGAATTTATGCAGGATCAGGCTTTCAATGTAGCAGTCAGTTGGACACTGTATGAGCCCTTGGATGATGGTGATGGCTGAGGCCTCCAGGCAGGAAAGATAAGTTCATATCTAGAATATTTTATGATCTGATAGTTGAAATATTACCCTTTTCAAGATAGAAGGGAATCAACTCATTGCCAACCAGCCAGTTGGTCTCTAAGGACGTACCATGTTGGGGGCCCTTTATGTCTGGCAGGTCGAACATTTAGCAGCAGAGTAACTAGAGAAGGCTTGGAGAGTGGGAGCTTATATGTTGGACACATGTGTAGCCTATGTCCCTGTCATCATGGCAGCTCCATTCATGAAACTGCCCCAGCACATTCTTGGGCAACTCTCAAAACTAGCAGCCTTCTATGCCATCCATTATACAGATGAGAAATGTATGTTCAGAGAAGTTAAATAATTTTTCAAGGTCTCGGAGCCAGTGCATGGTGGTTCAGGAGTTTATAGGTGCCATTTTTGCTGCACCGTGTAGCCTCTTCTGTGCTTTCAGACTGATTTCCACACTATCTATGAATAGAAGAAAAAGTCACCTGTGGTTGATTGCATGTGGGTAAATTGGCTTGCCCTTGAAATGCCAGATGTAGATCAGTTTTAGCTTTTCAAAATAGGCTCTGACTCAGGTAACTGTACTGTTCAAGGACAGGGGCGGGTGTTGTGTCCTGCCCTGACTCAGGGGGTGATTCAGACCATGAGCTGGCTAAATCTGGAGGATTTTTTCATTGTATTATAACCTTTTAGGTATTCATCTTACCCCTTAGCTAAAGATAGATCTGGACCATGAACAAGCCCTTCTGAAATCCTTCTCCTCCACTACCCTTCTGAGTTTTCTTTCTGTGTCCAATCTAGGCAATAGGGATGACTGCATCTTGAACTTTTCTCTCTTTGCCCAGTTTGTCCTTGAATGGTGAGTTCTCCCAGGTAATTCCAGATGGACTGGAACATTAACGACATGGTTGGCTCAGAGAGGTTCATTCACTTGTCTGAGCTGTTTGTATGTGGGAACCAGGACTTGACCCCAAATGGCTTGGCTCCAGAGCCCATCCTTTGTTCCGCTGTATCAGACTAGGGCTGTGCAAAATATATTTTATATTTACTGGCAACTATGGATGAGAAACTCCTACCAACTTGTTTAGCAGTGTTTTACAGAATTAACGACTGTTTGGGGATTGGATCAAGATTAGTATAGTACAATTTTGGATAGTATTCCACTTGCTTTGATGGAATGGACTTTTAGTTACCTGCATAAAGATTTTTATGGCAAAAATTTACTTTTTCTTGGGATGTAGGACTGTTTTTTTAACTTTCGTTTATAGTGGCTTACGGATTATTGGGAGGCAAATTTTTAGAAAGGATGGTAAAAACATAAATGATTTCCCTTACTTTATTGAGTAAAGAAAAATAAATCACTGAATCCTTCCATGCTAATATAATTAATTTCACATTAAGTTTACCTTCTAAGTGTATCTATGTGTCTGTATGTGTGTGTATATATATATATATATATATGTATATATGTACATGTTTTATTTTTCTTTTATAAAATGGATATAGGTTTCTTTTGACTAAAAGAAAATTTCAGGCCCCTTCCCTACCCCTTGTAAGGCTTTTTGACTATCTGAGGGATTCACTTCCTATCAACCTGAACACAGAGAAAGCCATTTGGAAAATGTATGTAAATGAAAAGACAAAAAAGCAGGAGGACCTTCCCTTTCCTTCCTAGCTGACATTATAGCTTTAGCAGTTTGTTTCCAGTACCACTTAAAAACTGTGTCACTTTATAATCAAACAAAAATAAAAATGACTTCCAACTCTATACATACCTTTTGGGCCCATATCTCTTTTTATTACCATTAGTGGAAATACTTTTGAGTTGTTCTTGCCCCTCCACCTTGCCAAAGCAATTGCTCTGTGTTCTAGAAGAAAAAATAGGGTAGCCTTGGCCCTCTGTGATCGCCAAGCACATTTGGATGTGAGCAAGACACTAAGATATCATTCTTAGATCGTTTGATGTTTGGCATGAATTTGTACCACTGGTGTATTAGCATAGCCGACCTGGAGTGGCTGCAGTTACAGAAGCTCCTGGAATAGATTCAAAGGCAGAACCTGCTTTCTGTTGCTTTCATTTTAGAGATCCTGCACAAGGAGTCTTAGAGTTCTTGTTTCGGATCAGCCCACATTTCTCCTAAGAACTCATAGTCCCCTGGACTATTCTGTCTCATCCTGACCATACAGAAATAGATCTTTGGCTGCAGACTAGTGCGTACACTTCTGCCAACTACCACAGCCCAGCCTCCTTCTCCTAAAGGTAGAGCGTGGTCATCTTGCCTGGTCTCTCTCCCCAGCCAGGCCTCCACAGATACAGAATATTTCTAGGTTTGAGCTCAAGAGAGAAAATCCAGTGTGATGCTGCCTTAGCTTTTCACGTTCTCCTAACTTATAATTTCCCGCAGGATATTTACACCAGGGAAGTAACTGATGCTACAGCCTTGTGCTGTTAGCACCAAAGGGATGATGACTCCCTTGGTGAATTCAGCCTTTGCTATTTTCAACTTCTGCAGGAAATGACTCCTGGCTACCAATCTAGATCATTTGGGGAGGGAAGGAAGGGGTCCTGGGTGGTTCCTCTGTCTCTTTTGAGTGTGGAAGGGTTCCAGAATTTTCCTTTCATTTCCAGATCGTCATCAGAAATAATTTAAGTCCCAGAGGCCCTTTTCTAACCAGCCTAACCCCTGAGTCATTCCTGTGTGCTCCCCATCTCCTGCAATGATTGTATTCCTCTGTCCATTCATAATTTTAATTATGCCTTTTCTCAATGGGCTTCCCTTCTGGTGAACTTCTCCTGGTAACTCATTAAACCTCTGAGTCACACATTCATTATTAAAAAGGGGGTGAAGTGGGGAAATGAAAGAATGAAAAGGAGCTGTGCCCTGGGAAGAACTTGGGGAGGATCTCTGCAGTTGAGTGTAGCTGAGTCTCTGGAGGCCTCAGTTAGCTCTTCCCCGTCTAGGATGTTCTCTGCACTGCAGGGCAGTGTACCAACTATAGGGTGGTCATTGGTCAGGTTGGCTTGAAATTGAGTTTTTACCATGGTAGGAGTCTGCTTACAGTTTTGGTGAAAGTCCTTCCCTCCTGCTTAACTCTGCCCTTTGGACTTAGGTGGTCTCAAAACAACGATGGAGCCACTAATTAAAAAGGAATTCCAGTCTTAACTTGTGACTCTGAAAGAACATTAAAGGGAACTGATTCATAACCCACAGAGGCACTTCTTAATATTCCCTTTCCTTTCCACTCCCATTTTTTAAAGAACCATTCCAACCTCCCTGCCCACTACCAGTCAGCCAGGAGAACTATCTCCTATCTCACCCTCTCCTCAAGGTGAGTAATTTTATGCCCTTGGGCCTCTTACACCCCTCCATAAAATGGGGTCCATGGTAGTACTTGGATGATATATTGTTGTGAGGATTAACCCAGAGAAAATATGGAAATGTCACCTATACAGTGCCTGGAACATTGTCAATGCTCCTAATGGTTTGCTATTATTATCATTTCCCATTCTGCATCCTCAGTCTCAGATTTGACTTTCTCTCTCAGTGGAAGCACTAGAGGAAAAAATCTGGAGGCTGAGAAAATGATTCCTAAATAATAGTAACAATAGGTGTCATTTAGCGAGTGTACCCTGTGTTCAAGTGCTATCCTGCATCCTTTCTATGCATTATCTGTTTAATCCTCACCACCACCCTCGAGGGTGAATGCTATTATTATCCCCATTTCACAAATGAGGAAACTCAGATTTAGAGAGATGAGGCAACTTGCCCCGGGGCCACATAGCTAGTAAGTGGTAGAGCTGGAATTCAAACTCAGGCCTGACTGCCTTCCAAGTCCAAGGCTTAATGGTTTTGCAAAAATCTGCAAGCCAGTGGTGCTGCCAGCCACCAGGAAGGCATGTGTTCTTTCTGTGGGTTTTGACCCCTAAGGACTGTGACCCCTGGCTCAGAGACTCTGGGCCTCTGGTGATGAGTGAACTGCCCTTGAGAACAGCTGTTGGGGTGGAACTGGCCCCCACTCCTGGCATGAAATCATCAGGCCTCAGCCAGGGTAAAGGCCCTGAAGGCCTCTTTGATACTCAGTCAGAGACAGAGAGAAATGTATTTTTTCTGCAAAGGTTGGCATTTATTTCTTAATAATCAATTAAAAATTTATGTAGTCTCCCTAATCAGAAAAACAAAGGCTTTCTGTGCTTTTATGTGTGCTAGAAAACACCTATGAGTTCTTGGGGATTTATCACTGAATCTGGAATAGAAGTTCAGTTCAGTTCAGTTTAGTTGCTCCGTCATGTCCGACTCTTTGTGACCTCATGAACCGCAGCACGCCAGGCCTCCCTGTCCATCACCAAGTGCCGGAGTCCACCCAAACCCATGTCCATTGAGTTGGTGATGCAATCCAACCATCTCATCCTCTGTCGTCCCCTTCTCCTCCTGCCCTCAATCTTTCCCAGCATCAGGGCCTTTTCAAATGAGTTAGCTCTTTGCATCAGGTGGCCAAAGTAGAAGCCAGGATAGCTGGAGTCAGTAAAAGCAGATTTTGCCAAGATACTTCTGCCGCAAGGGAACCTTTAAGTATTCCACACATACAGCACTACATCCGTCCCCGGGCGTGTGAGGATGAGAGTATGCCCTACACAGGATGCTTGGTGTGCCTTCTTCTTCCCCAGCTGGCCCAGAGTTTCCTTGGGAGGCGCTGTGCAGTCATGGTAGACTTGAATCCATCTAAGGGCCCGCTCTCTGGGAAGAGTTCTGGTTATACAGTTTGGTTGTCCCAGGGTCCAGAATGTAATGTTGAGTTTTGTACTAAGGTTAAGGACCAATGTATTCCTGAGTTCTAAGGGGTTAGCAGCAAGAGGCAAGTTGGAGTACTGTGATGGCTGCTGCCTGTTTTCTGTGCACACAAAACTCAAATACCATCATTAGTAGTGTCAATTCATGTCGACATATGGCAGAAACCATCACAGTATTGTAAAGTAATTATCCTCCAATTAAAATCATTAATAAATGAATAGATTGATTATTAATTAATAAATTAATTTTAAAATTCCTTGATTGCCTTTGTTTCTTCCTCCTCCTCCTCCTTTCCACTTTCTTTCTTTTTCTTTCCCCCCTTCCTCTGCCTCATCCCCCTTCTCCTCCTCACCTCCTCTTCTTCCTCTGCCTTCCCGTCCTCTTCTTCCTTCTTTTTTTCCTTCCCCTTCTTCTCTCCCTTCTCCTCTCCCTCTCCTTCTTCTTCTCATTTTTCATCTCTTCTTCCTCTTCCTTTTTTCTCCCCATCTTCCCTCCCCTCTTTTTTTCACTATGAGAAGACGTATAGCAAGAGTATACGTCAGCTAGATTTGACAGATCATTCGTTTATTTCTCATACATTTATAAATCACTTCAAACTGAGCATAGGCAGGAGGTAAAAAGACGAAAAAGAAATCCTTCCTGTAGGATGTGTGTGGTGTAGGGGGGAGGAGACAGACATTTGACAATGATAATAAGTAACATTCTGAGGACTTATTATGTGCCTGGCATTGTGCTCAGTGACAGTTCAGTTCAGTTCAGTTGCTCAGTTGTGTCTGACTCTTTGCAACCCCATGAACCGGAGCACACCAGGCCTCCCTGTCCATCACCAACTCTCGGAGTCCACCCAAACCCATGTTCATCGAGTCGGTGATGCCATCCAACCGTCTCATCCTCTGTCGTCCCCTTCTCCTCCTGCCCCCAATCCCTCCCAGCATCAGGGTCTTTTCCAATGAGTCAGCTCTTCGCATCAGGTGGCCAAAGTATTGGAGTTTCAGCTTCAGCATCAGTCCTTCCAATGAACACCCAGGACTGATCTCCTTTAGGATGGACTGGTTGGATCTCCTTGCAGTCCAAGGGACTCTCAAGAGTCTTCTCCAACACCATAGTTCAAAAGCATCAATTTTTCGGCTCTCAGCTTTCTGCATAGTCCAACTCTCACATCCATACATGACCACTGGAAAAACCATAGCCTTGACTAGACGGACCTTTGTTGACAAAGTAATGTCTCTATTTTTTAATATGCTGTCTAGGTTGGTCATAACTTTCCTTCCAAGGAGTAAGCGTCTTTTAATTTCATGGCTGCAAACACCATCTGCAGTGATTTCAGAGCCCCAAAAAATAGTCAGCCACTGTTTCCACTGTTTCCCCATCTATTTCCCATGAAGTGATGGGACCAGATGCCATGAGCTAAGTGACAAGATCACCTCATTTAGTCTTCTTAGAATTACTCTGAGTGGAGTTCTAGTTTTTTATCCTTTTATCCCTGAGGCTGGGGCAAAGACAGATTAAATAATTGACTGAAGTTACACACCTGGCAAGTCAGAGACTTGACTTGAACTCAGGCAGTTTGACTTCAGAGTCAGCATTAATGCTGCTTCCCACATAGTTACAGCATGTTGTGACAGGTGTCACATAAGTAGAGTCTAGTAGAAGTGTGATTTTTAACCTGTCCTTGAAAGGTGTTTAAGGATGGAGTGTTTAAGAATGGAGAGGGAAGGGCACTGTGGACATTGGGAATGGTGTGACTAGAGACTGGGCTGACCAGAGACAGGGTGGCTCAGAACTTCTGCATCCACAGGCCATGACTGCTGTCCCTTAGGGAGTGGAATAACTTGATCCCTTCTAAGAAGAGAGGAAAATGATCAGATTTGTGTACTAAAGAGAGATATATTCTTTCAAAAGTTATAAATAAAATGGTCACATTATTAAAAAATCTTTGAGTATTAAAAATATGAATGATGGAATATGAGTGATATTCCTTTATATATTTTCCAAATTTTCTTTAATGAGCTTCTCTTGCTTATTTAAACAGTGTGTATGTATTTTACCAATGTGCCCAAATTTACATGTATATTGTAGAAGGGTGTTGTAAGTTGGTGGCAGTGCAGAGGGAAGATTGAATTGAGGAGGAAGCTTGTTGATGAGACTGTGTAGAAAGTCTCATCTATGTAGGAAGCAGTTAAGAGTCCAGGTGAATTTGGTAAAGTTGCAGGTTACAAAATTAATGCACTGAAATCTGTTGCATATATATACACTAACAATAAAAGATCAGAAAGAGAAATTCAAGAAACACTTCCATTTACCATGGCATCAAAAAAATATACACCTGGGAATAAACCTACCTAAGGAGATAGAAGACTGGTACTCTGAAAACTATAAGATGTTGATGAAAGAAATTGAAAAAAACACAAACAGATGGAAATATATACCATGTTTGTAGACTGGAAGATTCAGTATTGTCAAAATGACTGTACTACTCAAGCCAATCTACAGATTCGGTGCAATCCCTATCAAATTATCAGTGGCATTTTTCACAGAACTGGAACAAAAAAATCTCAAAATTTGTGTGGAGACACAAGAGACCCTGAATAGGCAAAACAATCTTGAGAAAGAAAAACAGAGCTGAAGGAATCAGGCTCCCTGACTTCATACTATACTACAAAGCTACAGTCATCAAAGTAGCATGGTACTGGAAGAAAAAGAGACATATAGATCAATGGAGCAGGATGGAAACCCAGAAATAAACCCATGCATCTATGGACAATTAATCTATGACAAAGGAAGTAAGACTACACAAGGTTGAAAGGAATCTCTAAAACAAATGGTGCTGGGAAAACTGGACAGCTACATGTAAAAAATGAAATTAGATCATTCTTTAACATCATGCACAAAAATAAGCTCAGAGTGGGTTAAAGACCTAAACGTGAGACTGAACACTATAAAACTCCTAGAGGGAAACATAGGCCAGGACACTCTCTGACAAAAATTTTAGCGATATCTTTTTCAATTCATCTCCCAGAATAATGGAAATAAAAATAAACAAATGGAACCTACTTAAACTCAAAAACTTTTGCACAGCAAACAATAAACAAAATGACAACGGACAGATTGGGAGAAAATACTTGCATATGATGTAATTGACAAAAGATTAGTCTCCAAAATGTATAAATACCTCATGATGCTTAAGAACATCAAAACAAACAACCAAATCAACAAATGGGCAGAAAACCTAAATAGATACTTCTGAAAGAAAACATACAAATGGCCAATATGCATGTGAAAAGATGTTGAATATTGCTAATTATTAGTGAAATGCAAATCAAAACTTTAATGAGATATCACCTCACACGAGCCAGAATCAGTTAGTCAGTTCAGTCATTCAGTTGTATCCACCCCATGGGCTGCAGAATGCCAGGCTTCCCTGTCTATTACCAGTTCCTGGAGCTTGCTCAGACTTGTGTCCATCAAGTCGGTGATGTCATCCAACCATCTCATCCTCTGTCATCCCCTTCTTCTCCTGCCTTCAATTTTTCCCAGCATCAGGGTCTTTTCCTATGAGTCGGTTCTTCGCATCAGGTGGCCAAAGTATTGGAGTTTCAGCTTCAGCATCAGTCCTTCCAATGAATATTCAGGACTGATCTCCTTCAGGATGGACTGGTTGGATCTCCTTGTAGTCCAAGGGACTCTCAAGAGTCTTCTCCAACACCACAGTTCAAAAGCATCAATTCTTCGGTGCTCAGCTTTCTTTATGGTACAACTCTCACATCCATACATAAATACTGGAAAAACCATAACTTTGACTATATGGATCTTTGTCGGCCAAGTAATGTCTCTGCTTTTTAACATGTTGTCTGGGTTGATCGTAGCTTTTCTTCCAAGGAGCAAGCATCTTTTATTTCATGGCTGCAGTCACCATCTGGAGTGGTTTTGAAGCCCAAGAAATTAAAGCCTGTGACTGTTTCTACTGTTTCCCCCTATATTTGCCATGAAGTGATGGGACTGCATGTCATGATTTTTATTTTTTGAATGTTGAGTTTCAAGCTAGCTTTTCTACTCTCCTGTTTCACTTTCATCAAGAGGCTCTTTAGTTCCTCTTCGCTTTCTGCCATAAGGGTGGTGTCATCTGCATATCTGAGGTTATTAATATTTCTCCTGGCAATCTTGATTCCAGATTTTGCTTCATCCAGCCTGGCATTTTGCATGGTGTACTCTGCATATAAGTTAAGTAAGCAGGGTGACAATATACAGCCTTGACATACTCCTTTCCCAATTTGGAACCAGTCCGTTGTTCCATGTCTGGTTCTAACTGTTGCTTCTTGACCTGCATACAGATTTCTCAGGAGGTGGGTAAGGTGGTCTGGTATCCCCATCTCTTGAAGAATTTTCCACAGTTTGTTGTGATCCACACAGTCAAAGGCTTTAGTGTAGTCAATGAAGCAGAAGTAGATGTTTTTCTGGAATTCTCTTGCCTTTTCTATGGTCCAACAGATGTTGGCAATTTGATCTCTGGTTCCTCTGCCTTTTCTAAATCCAGCTTGAAGTTCTCCATTCACGTACTGTTGAAGCCTGGCTTGGAGAATTTTGGGCATTCCTTTGCTAGTGTGTAAGATGAGTGCAATTGTGTGGTAGTCTGAATATTCTTTGACATTGTCTTTCTTTGGGATTGGAATGAAAACTGACCTTTTCCAGTCCTGTGGCCACTGCTGAGTTTTCCAAATTTGCTGCCATACTGAGTGCAGCTCTTCCGCAGCATCATCTTTTAGGATTTGAAATAGCTCAACTGGAATTCTATAACCTCCACTAGCTTTGTTCATAGTGATGCTTCCTAAGGCCCACTTGACTTCACACTGCAGGATGTCTGGTTCTAGGTGAGTGATCACACCATCGTGGTTATCTGGGTCATTAAGATCTTTTTCGTATAGTTCTGTGGATTCTTGCCACCTTTTCTTAATATCTTTTCTTTAATATACCCAACCAGAATGGCTTTCATCAAAAAATCCACAAAAAATAAATGCTGGAAAGGGTGTGGAGAGACAGGAACTCTCCTACACTGTTGATGGGAATGTAAATTGGTACAGCCACTATGAAGAACTGTATGTATATTCCTTAAAATAAAAATATAGCTGTCATATGACTCTGCAATCCCATTCCTAGACATATATCTGGAGAAAAAGGTGATCCAAAAGTATACATGCACCCCGATGTTCATTGCAACAGTGTTTACAATAGCTAAGACATGGAAGCAACCTAAATGTCCATGGACAGAGGACTGGATAAAGATGTTGTGTATATATATATATATATAATGGAATATTACTCTGCCAATTAAAAGAATGAAATAATGCCATTTGCAGCAACATGAATGGATATAGAGATTATCATTCCAAGTGAATTAAGTCAGTCAGAGAAGGAGAAATATTGTGAAATCCTAATATGTGAAATCTAAATAGAAATGACACAAATGAACTTACTAAACAGGAAGAGACTCACAAACTTAGAGAATGAACTTATGATTACTGCCAGAGGGGAAGGATGGTTGAAGGGATAGTTGTGGAGTTTGTGATGGACATGTACACACTGCTATGTTTGGAATTGATAACAAACAAGGATTTACTGTACTGCACTCAATGTTATGTGACAGGCTGGATGGGAGGGAAGTTTGGGGGAGAGTGGATACAGGTAGGTGTATGTATGGCTGAATTCCTTCGCTGTTAACTTGAAACTATCACAATATTGTTTGTTAAGTGACTATATCCCAGTACCAAATAGAAAGTTAAGAAAAAAGAAAGTCAAGGGCTTTGGTTAATGGAGACCATGTCTGACTTGTCTCCACAATCATCAGCCCCTCTCAAAGGGACCAGAATGCTCTCCACATTTCACAAATACACAGTAGGTCAATGAATGAATGAATGGACAAAAGAGGAAAAATGAAAGCAATGTGGCTGGAGAAGAGGGCATGGACTTGAGGAAGGCTTCTGAGGGAGAACCTCTAGAAACTGCATAATGCTGCCCTGGGGATGAGGCTTCTATTAGGTTGGTGCAAATATAATTGCAATTTTGGACCTTAAATTTTAAATAATTATAACTAGCCTCAAACACATCTTTATTAATCAAAATGGGAACTATTACAATCAACACATTTTCACCAAAAATACATTTGTTTATTCCTGTAGTGTAAAAATCTGTGCTTCAGGATTCAATGAACTCTTGGAAAGCATTTTCTGCCTGCTGGTGGTTGTGGAAGCATTTTCCCTTGAAAAAGTTATCAAGATGCTTGAAGAAATGATAGCAGTTGATGAGAGGTCAGGTGAACATGGCAGATGAGGCAAAACTTTGTAGCCCAATTCATTCAACTTTTGAAGCATTGAAGTTGTGCAATGTGCAGTTGGGTGTTGTCATGGAGAAGAACTGGGCCCTTTCTGTTGACCAGTGCTGTCTGCAGGCATTGCAGTTTTTGGTGCATCTTGTCAATTTGCTGAGCATACTTCTCACAGGTAACAGTTTCACTGGAATTAAGAAAGCTGTAGAGGATCAGACTGGCAGCAGACTGCCAAGCAGTGATCCTGACTCTTTTTGGTGCAAGTTTGGCTTTGGCAAGTGCTTTGGAGCTTCTTCTCAGTCCAGGCACTAAGCTGTCATATAAAATCCTCTTTTTGTCACATGTCACAATCTGATGGAGAAATGGTTCATTTTCATTGCATAAAATAAGAGAAGATGACACTTCAAAAAGACAATTTTTTTTACTTGCGGTCAGCTTACAAGGCACTCACTTATCAAGCTTTTTCATCTTTACAATTTGCTTCAAATGCTGAATGACTGTAGAATGGTCAACGTTGAGTTCTTCAGCAACTTCTTGTGTAGTTGTTAAGAGGTTTGATGATTGCTCTCAATTGGTCATCAACTTCTGATGGGCAGCCACTATGCTCCTCATCTTCAAGACTCTTGTCTCCTTTACAAAACTTTTTGAACCACCATTGCACTACATTCATTAGCAGTTTCTGGGCCAAATGCATTGTTGATGTTGTGAGTTGTCTCTGCTGCTTTTTAACACATTTTGAACTCTAATGAGAAAATTGCTCGAATTTGCTTTTTGTCTAACATCATTCAGTTCAGTTCAGTCGCTCAGTTGTGTCCACCTCTTTGCGACCCCATGAACCGGAGCACACCAGGCCTCCTTGTCCGTCACCAACTCCCAGAGTCTACCCAAACCCATGTCCATTGATTCAGTGATGCCATCCAACCATCTCATCCTCTGTCGTCCCCTTCTCCTCCTGTCCTCAATCTTTCCCAGCATCAGGGTCTTTTCAGATGAGTCAGTTCTTCACATCAGGTGGCCAAAGTATTGGAGTTTCAGCTTGAACATCAGTCCTTCCAATGAACACCCAGGACTGATCTCCTGTAGGATGGACTGGTTGGATCTCCTTGCAGTCCAAGGGACTCTCAAGAGTCTTCTCCAACACCATAGTTCAAAGGCATCAATTCTTTGGCGCTCAGCTTTCTTCACAGTCCAACTCTCACATCCATACATGACCACTGGAAAAACCATAGCCTTGACTAGACGGACCTTCGTTGACAAAGTAATGTCTCTACTTTTTAATATGCTGTCTAGGTTGGTCATAACTTTCCTTCCAAGGAGTAAGTGTCTTTTAATTTCATGGCTGCAATCACCATCTGCAGTGATTTTGGAGCCCCCCGCCCCCGCCAAAAAATAAAGTCAGCCACTGTTTCCACTGTTTCCGCTGTTTCCCCATCTATTTCCCATGAAGTGATGGGCCCGGATGCCATGATCTTAGTTTTCATCATTTCCATAGTCTAAAATAAATATACCCTTAGACTGACACTGATATAAAGACTCTGAGGCTTGAGACTAGCAAGAGAGGGAGGCCCAATGCCCCTCACCATCCCAGCTCAGAAGTAGCCAGGAAGTACAGGAAGTAGCCAGAGAGACCTCAATGCCCCTATTCCCAAAGAATTGGGCCTCCCATCTCTTGAGGGGGGAATGTTAGGTAGACAGAATAGAAAAAGGAGTCCCAAATGGCAGCTGCTAAAAGACAGACAAAGAAAGGGGAAAAGCCCATGAAAAGGAAACAAAGGAAAAATCCCAGGGCCAGAATGGGAACCTCAGGTGAAAAAAAAAAGGAAGAAAAAGCAAACACACCTCCTTCCTGATGGATGATGGGTAGGGGTACTAGCCTTAATGTGCATAGGGCAGGCTCGGGGTGGAGGAGTGGAGGGGAAGGAGACAAAAAGCATAAAAAGAGAGAGCCGAGATGGTTGAGGCCACTCCTTTGAAGTCAACCCACCCTCACACCTTGGGGGTGTACTGTCCTTTGTTGTTGTTGTTCAGTCCCTCAGTTGTGTCCGACTCTTTGTGATCCCACAGACTGCAGCATGCCAGCCTTCTCTGTCTTCCACTATCTCCCAGAGTTTGCTCAAGCTTATGTCCATTGAGTCGATAATGCAATCCAACCATCTCATCCTCTATCATCCCCTTCTCCTCCTGTCCTCAATCTTTCCCAGCATCAGAGTCTTTTCCAGTGAGTTGGCTCTTGTTTACCAAATAAAATTCTGAGCTGTAACCGAAAAAAAAAAAAAAAAGCAAGTAATAAGTCATTAGCAAAAAAAACCATAAAGCAATAAGTAAGTATGCATTAAAAATTATGTGTAACATAACCATCTTTATTTAAGAATGTATTCCAATGTGTGTTAGTTGCTCAGTTGTGTCTGACTCTTCGTGACCCCAGGGACTGTAGGCCACCAGGCTCCTCTGTCCCTGGAATTCTCTAGACAAGAGTACTGGAGTGAGTTGCCATTCCCTTCTTCAGGGGATCTTCCCAACCCAGGGATCGAACCCAGGTCTCCCACATTGTAGGCAGATTCTTTACCATCTGAGCCACCAGAGAAACTTTCTTATAGAGAACATCTTAGGTGATACCAAGCATTTTCATTAATATTTTCAGATACTTTTAATTTTTTTCTAGTAATTAATGTCTTAGTATCTTTTATATAAATAAACTTGCTTCACTTAGCTTAAATTGGAGCAGCTTTAGAATCTTAAGTTACCAAACATCTGGAAAGATTACTTTAAGTAGACTAAAACATGATTACTTTAAAGCTTTTATCCAAAAGTTTTTATCTCATTTACCTGAAAGTTTCATCATGTCCAGTTATTTTCTTGCAAGAGGTTAGTAAGGTCTCATTTATTCAAATGACAAAGGTCAACAATACAAGATCGCAATTACTTTTGCACCAACCAAATCCTTCATCAGCAGGAAGTTGATGATCCTCATATTTGTGATAGAGACTATGGAAAGGAATGCATGAAGTAAGAAATGATAAATGGTGAAGAGTTTAATCTTGAATATGTTAACTTTGGAGTTAAATTGTTAAAAAATTTAACCACTTGCTACAAATCCAAATTGGATGTGGAAGACAGGGACCAAAGGGAGAGAGAGATAAGATAGCTCCAAAGGGAGCTGCCATGAGTGAATCACAATTGAACATTGTCTCTAGAGCCTTGTAGTCCAGGCGCCCTTTGCCTCATTGTTATGGGATGTTTGCTGCTAAGTCACTTCAGTCGTGTCCGTCTCCCCATAGATGGCAGCCCACCAGGCTCCTCTGTCCCTGGGATTCTTCAGGCAAGAATACTGGAGTGGGTTGCCATTTCCTTTTCCAATGCATGAAAGTGAAAAATGAAAGTGAAGTTGCTCAGTCATGTCCGGCTCTTAGCGACCCCATGGACTGTAGCCTACCAGGCTCCTGCGTCCATGGGATTTTCCAGGTAAGAGTACTGGAGTGGGGTGCCATTGCCTTCTCCGATGGAATGTTTAGTTGTCCAGATAATTTATTTTTCTAACTACTGTGAGTGTTTTGGTTACTTTCTATTTAGGTGCATTATACCTACACAAATCTTAGGTATACAGTTTGTAGTACTCAGTTCACAAAATGAACATAATTCTCCACTATCCACCCAAAAGAAGACTAGAATATTCTGATATCAGAAATTTGCTTGTGCCTTCTCTCAGTCATTATCTGCTTCCACTGAATATCACCACTCTCCTGGGTCATATTCAGTTCAGTTCAGTTCAGTTCAGTCGCTTAGTCATGTCCGCCTCTTTGCGACCCCATGAACCGCAGCACTCCAGGCCTCCCTGTCCATCACCAACTCCCAGAGTTTACTCAAACTCATGCCCATCGAGTCGGTGATGCCATCCAGCCATCTCATCCTCTATTGTCCCCTTCTCCTCCTGCCCCCAATCCCTCCCAGCATCAGGGTCTTTTCCAATGAGTCAACTCTTTGCATGAGGTGGACAAAGTACTGGAGTTTCACCTTCAGCATCAGTCCTTTGAATGAACACCCAGGACTGATCTCCTTTAGGATGGACTGGTTGGATCTCCTTGCAGTCCAAGGGACTCTCAAGAGTCTTCTCCAACACCACAGTTCAAAAGCATCAATTCTTCTGCACTCAGCTTTCTTCACAGTCCAACTCTCACATTCATACATGACCACTGGAAAAACCAAAGCCTTGACTAGATGGACCTTTGCTGACAAAGTAATGTCTCTGCTTTTTAATATGCTGTCTAGGTTGGTCATAACTTTCCTTCCAAAGAGTAAGGGTCTTTTAATTTCATGGCTGCAATCACCATCTGCAGTGATTTTGGAGCCCCACCTCGCCCCCCGCCAAAAAAAAAAGTCTGACACTGTTTCCATTGTTTCCCCATCTATTTCCCATGAAGTGATGGGACCAGATGCCATGATCTTAGTTTTCTGAATGTTGAGCTTTAAGCCAACTTTTTCATTCTTCTCTTTCACTTTCATCAAGAGACTTTTTAGTTCCTCTTCACTTTCTGCCATCAGGGTGGTGTCATCTGCGTGTCTGAGGTTATTGATATTTCTCCTGGAAATCTTGATTCCAGCTTGTGCTTATATTTATATTTATACCTTATATTAATAAGCTTTATCATCATGGGTTGGGTGAATGAAGTTTGTTCTTTTTCATTTTCTTTTATTATTGCATTGGATGTAGTGGAAGAGGCCGTCCTGCTCTTGGTGGACATTTGGGCCATTTGCACTTTGTACACGTGCTCAGTCCTTAAGTTGTGTCTGACTCTTTGCAGTCCCAGGGACTGTAGCCCACCAGGTTCCTCTGTCTATAGGATTTCCTGGGCAAGAATACTGGAGCAGTTTGCCATTTCCTCCTCTAGAGGATCTTCCTGACCCAGGGATTGAGCCTGTGTCTCCTGCATTGCAGGCAGGTTCTTTACGACTGAGCCACCTAGGAAGTCCATATTTGCAATTTAGACTATTATAAATAAGGTGTTTATGAATATTCATATCTATTATCTTTCAGTTGATATAAACACTCATTTTTTTGTTATGTGTATACCCAGGAATGGATTACTGGAACACAGGGTCTATGTATGTTTAGCTTCTGTAACTTCTACATAACAACATTTCAAGTATTTGCATCAATTTACATTTACACCAGCAGTTTTTGCAGTGCAAATTAATTTATGTCCTTATCAATACTTAATGTATTTTTTAAGCAAATCTGGAAGATTTGTAGTGTTATCTCATGATTACTAATGATACTGAGTTTGTTTTCATATACTTATTGGCCATTAAAGTATTCTCTTTTTCTTGTGAAGTATTGGTTTAAGTATTTAGGCAGTTAGTGGAAAACCCATGTCTGGTAACTCCAGTATATGGATCACCTTTGAATCATTTTATTCTGTCTATTTTTTCCCTTGGTTTTCAGTCATTTGGTTCTGTTTTAACTGAAATGTTTGGTATTTTTCTTTGACTGCTGGACATTATATATGAAAATTGTAGAGTCTCTGCATAACATCTTCCTTAGTGAAGTGAAGTCACTCAGTCGTGTCCGACTCTTTGTGACCCCATGGACTGACTATAGCCCACCAGGCTCCTCCGTCCATGGGATTTTCCAGGCAAGAATACTGGAGTGGGTTGCCATTTCCTTCTCCAGGAGATCTTCCTGACTCAGGGACTGAACCCGGGGCTCCTGCATTGTAGGCAGACGCTTTACCATCTGAGCCACCAGGGGGAAAGCAAGATATGTTCTTTAGAGGGAGTTTAATTTTCCCAGATAGAGCATGGGAAAATCACCTTGAGCCGGTTGAGGCTGGTCTATTTCTAGATTTTTCTTAGTCATAGGTCATGGCTCTTCTAGAGTCTCAATTGAAAGCCTACTGTTTAATGACCCCCTTACTCCTCAGTGGTCCATAAATCCCAGGTGTTATCTTTCCAGCCCAATGAGACTGCACAGTCTCTAGGCTGCTAATTTCTGATCTTCATGCTTTGCACTGTATAGTATTAAATGTCCTGAGGGGAAAATGTGGCTCTGCGAAAGGGTTCCCTTCAGGGAGCATTTCTGCTCTTTGAGATCTTTGTCCGTCTAGTATTGGCTGTTTTACTTGTTCTTCCCTATCTTCAAGCAGTTGGGGTGTGTGTGTGTGTGTGTGTGTGTGTGATATTTCCCCCAGCTTTTATAGATGTTCTTAGCAGGAAGATTAGTCTGATACCAGTTACGCCATCATAGCTGAAAGTGTAAGCTTGTTATCTACATTTTAAATAACTCTTAGAAGGGCATTTCAATAACTTATTCCTTCCAGTATTTAATTGCCTCTAAAGTCAAGGATTTCAACTTGTCTGTTTATATTCTCTAAATGGCAAGAGAAAAGGAAAGCCATGAGTTGGAAATGTGGAGTTTCCAGTGCAGACAGGAGCAGAAATTATGGGGTTATAACTTGGGGATTGCATTCTTACAACTTTTCCTTTTTTTTCCTCTCCTAATGTTCAAATATATTTCAAAAAATGGCTGACTAGCAAAATATCCCTTAATTTATGGCCAGATATATTGCATATTAAAGGAGAATGCATTTCCTTATTAAGAAAGCATCATTTTACTTACATGGATCAATATGATTATTTGCTATAACAAGCTCAGGGAACTTAAGATGCAGAGCTCTAGTTTTTCAATTAATAGGCTATGTTTTTTAGAGCAGTTTTAGTTTTACAAAAAATTGATTGAAAAGTGCAGAACCTTCCCACATACCTCTTATCCGGCCCCCAACAATGTCCCCTATTATTTGTATTTTGTATAAGTGTGGTGCAAGATGCAGAGTTTTACCTTGTGAAGGTAAATTCTTCCCAAGGGATTTCTCAACCTCAGCAGTAACTCACTGTTCAGTGATTTTTTTCTGTGGGAATGGAAAGGAAGGATAGAGCATTCCTCTACTCAGAAGCATCAAAGCAAATGTTATGGATCAATGCCAATACAAAGCTTTGATTAGAAACAACTATCAGAGTCTTAGAAACACCTTTTAAAGTAATCAGTTATGTGTAACTTCTGGTTATACAAAGCCCAGGGGGTAAAGCAGTCCACAAGCAGGATGTTTCTGTTGGAAATACTCCTCTAAGGGGAGAACATGGTACCGAGTTTAAAGTTGCAAAAAGCCAACTTTCTCTTCCCTGGGTAATATTTAATGGCCCTGGAGGAGATTAGTTCAGTTCAGTTCAGTCGCTCAGTCATGTCCGACTGTTTGTGGCCCCATGGACTGCAGCACGCCAGGCCTCCCTGTCTATCACCAACTCCCGGAGTTTACTCAAACTCATGCCCATTGAGTCGGTGATGCCATCCAATCATCTCATCCTCTGTCATCCCCTTCTCCTCCTTCCTTCAATCTTTCCCAGCATCAGGGTCTCTTCAAACGAATCAGTTCTTTGCATCAGGTTTCCAGAGTATTGGAGTTTCAGCTTCAGCATCAGTCCTTCCAATGAATATTCAGGGCTGATTTCCTTTAGGAAATTTGGTTAAATTGTTTTATATTAATATAAGGTATTAAAGGGCTTCCCAGATGGCACTAGTGGTAAAGAACCCACCTGCCACTGCAGGAGACATAAGAGACGTGGGTTCAATCCCTGGGAGGAGGAGGACGTGGAAACCCACTCCAGTATCCTTTCCTGGAGAATCCCATGGACAGAGGAGCCTGGTGGACTACAGTCCGTAGGGTTGCAAAGAGTCAGACACGACTGAAGCGACTTAGCATGCACCCATGCACAAGGTATTAAAAGGTCACCATTAAAATGTTTTCTCGTGGCTCATTTTCTTTGCTTTAAATTTTTTTTTAATTGTAATAAAATATACATAACATAAAATTTACTGTTTTGGCTATTTTTAAGTATACAGTTTAGTGGCATTAGGTATATTCACTTTGTGCAGCCATCACCACTATCCATCTCCAGAAGTTTTTCCATTTTGCAAAATTGAAGTTATGCACCCATTAAATAATATTTCCCTACTGCCTGCTACTCCAAGCTTCTGGCAACTACCATGCTCCTTTCTGTTACTGTGAATTTGACTACTCTGGAAACCTCTTACATGTGAATTCATATTGTAGTTGTCCTTTTGAGACCTATTTCACTTAGCATAATGTCTTCAAGGTCCTTCTGTGTTGTGGGAGGTGTCAGAATTTCCTTCCTTTCTAAGACTGAATAATCATCCTTTGTATGGATATACCACATTTTTATCCATTCACCCACAGGACTGTTGGGTTGCTTCCATTGTCTTTGTTTTGTAACTAAAAAGTTACACTTTAGCCAGATATTTGATATACTATTAATATCAAGGAGCTGTGGCTTCCTTGGGTTCTCCAAAATAAATATAAAATTTCCAGCCAGTAGCTTTCAGATGCCAGAATTATCACCAATTTATGTTACCATATGATAATTCTAGAGATTGAACACTGAAGGTTTCCAAAATGGATCAGAAGTGGGTTTCATTTTCAAGAGCTGTATGATCTAACTAGGGAAATAAACTGGGTACTTGGATGTTAGTGGTTCGTATGTGAGTATGTGATGCCAGTGGGGGGCAGGGTGGGAGACATCAGAAAGTAAGATGGGAATGCCTGGCTGGATCAGCCTCAGAGCACTGAGACAAGGTTGAGGAGTTTGGACCTAGTGGGTAGGTAGTGGGAAGCCACTGAAGATTTCAGATTGTTTGATGTTTATTGATTGCTTCGAGTTTTTTCCATTTAATTTTATGTTTTGATTATATAAGACATTTTAGTGCTTTCAAAGTAAAAACTATAAAATACAGCACATAAGTTCCATGCCTATCCCCTCCTCATTGTTCTTTCCTTTCTGTTATAGGTAATCCTTTTTTTTAAGGTTTTGATTTATCCTTACATTTCTTTTTGAAAACATAAGGAAATATGTATAAGTATTACTATTCTTTCTCTTTTTAATTTAAAAAGCAAATACTATGTATGCTCTTCTGCATTTTGCATTTTTACATACATTCTTTCCTATCAGTATGTAGGGAGTTTTCTCATTCCTTTTTATGTCTGCATAATATTCCATCATATGAATATATTGTAACTTATTCAGCAGTCCCTTGTTGATGGACATTGAGGGTTGTTTTGAATCATTGGTCATTATAAATCGTGCTACAGTGAATGGGCATGTGTACATATTATTTTATGTGTTGCCAATGTGTCTTTAGGATAGATTCCTAGGTCAGAAGTCAAGGTGTAGGTAATTGTGCTGTATTATTGCAAAAATCCACTCCATAAGGATGTGCCATCTTTAATTCTCACGAGTAATGCATGTCAGCGAAGGCAATGACAACCCACTCCAGTACTCTTGCCTGGAAAATCCCATGGGCGGAGGAGCCTGGTAGGCTGCAGTCCATGGGGTCGCTAAGAGTCGGACACGACTGGGCGACTTCCCTTTCACTTTTCACTTTCACGCATTGGAGAAGGAAATGGCAACCCACGCCAGTGTTCTTGCCTGCAGAATCCCAGGGATGGGGAACCTGGTGGGCTGCCGTCTATGGGGTTGCACAGAGTCGGACACGACTGAAGCGACTTAGCAGCAGCAGCAGCAGCAATGCATGTAAGTCTCTGTAACAGTCATGCTAGCAGAGTATGTTGTCAAACTTTTGGATTTTTGCCTATCAGCTAAAGGGGAAGTAGTATCTTGGTGTAGTTCTAATTTGCATTCACTGAAGTTACTAATACTTTAGGAATAAATCAATGGGTCTTAACAACTTCTTAAATGTGGAAGCCAGAGAGTAAGAAGAATCAACACATTGAAAGATCAAGGAGAAGCAAATATTGGGGGCAATTTGTTGTTTTAATTGCTGGTGGGACACTTACATGGATGTGTCCATTAGGCCTTTGGAGCCAAGAAAGGAGTCATCATATCCACATAAAGATGGTGATTGTAGCTGTGAGATTGTATGATGTTGCCAAGCCTGGAAATGTAGAGGAGAAGAGGGGCAAGAAAAGGTATTTCCAGTACAGATGCTCCTCCATCTTCTCCATGCTTCCCTGCTTTTTAATTATTATCATTTTAATTTAACTTTTTTGTTATTTTGAGACTTAGAGGTGACAGACCTGCTCTCTACTTAAGTGCTTGAGAAGAAAATGACAAAGGAATGGGCTGTAGTCCCTTGTTACTCAAAGTGTGAGGTGATCCAGTTGTAGGGGCATTACCTGCAAGCTTGTTAGAAACCCAGAAGCTCAGGCTCTACCCTGGGTCTACAACTCAGAATCTCACAATGCACAGGTGACTTTTGGCTTCTCCATGTAGCTGAACTTTGCTGGAGTAAATAAGAATAGAGTTGACTGATTGTGCCTTAAATTTGTAATCCCAAATCATAGCTGGATGCTCTGCACTTCCTACCATGTTTCTCTAGAGGGATTTCTTCTTTCACTCTCTGAAGGGATTATTTCATATCTATTCCTGCCTCTGCCAGTTTCTCACTCACCCTCCTTCCTTATTCTCAAATGGTGTCCTCCCTTATATTAGGTAGAAAATAGAAGGTGTTAAATGGGAACTCCCTCATTATTCCACCACCACATTTATCACCATGTTTTCCTTCTTGTTTATGGTGCGATGGAAGAAGTGTCCCTCTTTAGATCAACTCTCCATCCCACCGTCCTTTCTTCTTTCCTACCTTCTTTTCTTCCCTCCTTCTTCCTTTCTCCCTCTCCCCTCCCTCCTTCTCTTTTCCCCTCTCTCTTTCTCCCCCACTCTTTCTCCCTCACTTTCTGTCCCCTTCTTCCTCCTTCTCTCCCTCCCTCCGTTCCTCTCTTTCTTCCTCCTTCCCTTTGTCTCTCTCTCCCCCTCCCTGCCTCTTCCTCCCCATCTCTCCCTTCACCTCTCCCTCTTTCCTACTCCCTCTCCATCTCTCTGCCTGGATTCCATTCTCCTTCTCTAGGATTTGGTCGATTTGCCTTCTTTGTCCATCTCTTTCTAGCACCATCAATACTTTCATCTTTCCCAGATTATCCCAATCAGTAGGCAAACTTGATCTGATAGCAACTGTCTTTTTGTCTTTCATTTTTTATTGTGGTAAAGTGTACATAACATAAAATTTACCATTTGACAATTTTAAGCGTGAAGTTTAGTGGAATTAAATACGTTTAAAATGTTGTGCAACTCTCACCACCATCCATCTCTATAACTCTTTGTATTTATGAAACTGAAACTCTGGCCATATTAAACAATAGCACATCATTCTCCCTCCCCCCATCTCCTGGAAACTGCCGTTTTACTTTTTGTCTCTATGGTTTTGACTACTCTCAGTATCTCATATAATTCGAATCATACTGTATTTGTCTTTTTGTGATTGGTTTATTTCACTTAGCATAATAGGCCCAGGATTCATCCATATGGTAAATAGGTCAGTATTTTCTTCCTTTTTTAAGGCTGAATAATGTTGCATTGTAGGTATTTACCACATTTGGCTTATCCATTCATCCATCAATGGACACTGGTTGCTTCTACACTGTAACTATTGTGGATAGTGCTTCTATGAAATATGGATGTACAAACATTTCTTAGATACCTTACTTTCATTTATTTTGGGTATATATACTGAAGTGCAATTGCCAGTCATGTGATATTTCTATTTTAAAGTTTTTGAAGAGCTGCTGTTCTGTTTTCCATAGTGGCTGCACCATCCATTTTACATTCCCATCAATGGTACACAAGTGTTCCATTTTCACCACATCCCTTCCAACATTTTTTGTTTTCTGTTTTTTTTTTTTTATAGTAGCCATCCTAAAGTGTCTGATGTAGTACCTCAATGTATTTTTTAATTTGCATTTCCCTAATGATTAATGGTGTTGTGCATCATTTCATGTGTTTATTGGCATTTGTTAATATCAACTGTCTTTTAAAAACCACCTTACTTGATTGCTTGTCCCACTTTAATGATTGCCTGATTTCTTTGCTCCCTTCAGAGTAAAACTTCTTAAAAGAGTTGCCTTCATGCTACGTCTATTTTCCTGTTTTCTATCTGCTTTTCAAAGAGTTTCAGCCTGGTCTGCAACTCCACCACAGTGCTGAAACTCCTCTTGTCAAGGGCACCAGTGACCTCAATGTTGTCAGATCCAGTAGATGCTTTCAGCAAAATTTGACACAGTTAAACTTCTACTCCATCTTGAAACATTTTCGCCTTGTGGCTTTTGGGACACCATGCTTTCCTGGCTTCTCTCCTATCACAGTGGTCTCCCTCTACCTACCTCCTCCATGTGACCTCTCAGGGTTGAAATTCCGGGGTTACTCAAGGCGCAGTCCGGGTCCTTTCCTCTCCTTTCTCTCCCCTCCTCTCCCTCCGCACTCTTCTCCCCACCACTTCATCTCTCTCTGCTTCCTCCTATCCTCGCATTCTATATCTTCTCTTTTTTCACTCTTTCTCCTAAAATAAAGAATAACATTCTCTTCTTCACTGCTTGTTGCCTTAAACTCAACTTGTTTCATGCATTTACGTTGTCTGCTTGGCTTCTGTATATTGTAGTTATTTAGGTAAACATGTCCCTCTATCTGTTGATTGTATGTTCTCTAAGAGTTGTTTCTGTACTGCTTTATTCTTAACAGTGCCTACCAAAATGCCTGGAGAATAATAGAAGTAAAATTATGTGTTGAATATGATAAATAAACAAATGAATAAATAAAGGGATTCTTAAAAAATCTTAAATTGAAAACATTTTTTTTCCTGAAGAAGATATATGTCTGGAACAGTGTTGGCCACCTGATAGTCATTCAAAATGTTTGGTTAACTAATTAAGTAGTAGCAAGGTAGGTTCCTGGTGTGGCAAAAAACTTAATGATTATCATCTTCACCTTATAAAAGTATGCTAAAGTATCTTTATTTTTGAAGATTCAGCTCAATTTTGTGTTTTATTTGAAGTAGAAATAAAATTGAAGAATGTAAGGATGTAAAAAAAGTATGATAGAATATTCATTGACTTTTTATTGAAAGCAGAAATGCTGTTATGAATAAGATAAAATGTTTTGCATTGACATGAATATATATCCCCTTTTTATATACCACCCAAAAGTTATTTTTTATTAATATTGCTAAGTGAAAATGCTGATACTTGGTTCAGGCAAGGTGCCTCAGACTAAAGTAAGGTGGTCAATGATGTGACCAAATTTTTAATAATGAAAATCTATCAATGATGGAAATTGAATAATAGGAAATAAAAATAATGATTTGGAGACTAAAGACATGTGTTTAGCTGAATGACTTTGTCAAGTCCTGTACCTTGGTTTTCTCAGCTATAAAATGAGAAGATTGGATTTAATTATCTTTAAAATATTTTCCAGCTATCAAATCTGTATATTTATGTAATAAATAAATGGTTACCAGCTCTATGATCCTGATGTTTGCTTTCCTAGTGCATATCTGATTTTATTAAGAAAAAATACCTAGTAATCCCTAATGAAAGCCAACTGGTAGAAAGGGGAGGAGACAGAATTGCAGGGCTTTGTACCTGCTTCTTCTATAAGTAGACTTCCCTGGTCCTTCCAGCAGAGAAAGGAGGTATGTGATTTTAAAAAGTTGAGAGGAGAAAGAGAGAAAGAAGAGGAACACTTCTTTTTCCCTCTGAGAGATGGTAGCGCTCCCACCTTTCTGAAGACTCATCAGCGCCCACAGGGTGGACAGCACCAAGTCTCTTCCGAAGTTCTCACCCCTCTAATCTAAGCCGAGGTTCTTGCAGTTCACTGATTAAGTGGCTTGCATTATTTCAAAAAATATATGAAACCAGGGAGGGCCATACAGAGGACTTCAAAGGTAGTAGTCTAGATCTTAAATTGGGTGCTTGGTTTAAGAACGTCATTTTTCTCTTGTGATTATATCATAACAGATTACATGAATTCTGTTGTGTCTGTCACTTTTCCATAATAAAAGTAATGCATTAAAAATATGGCTCAAAAAAAATATGGCTCAGGAAACTCAAACAGGGACTGTGTAGCAACTTAGAGGGGTGGGATGGGAAGGGAAATGGGAGGCAGGTTCAAAAGGGAGGGGACGTATGTATACCTATGGCTGATTCATGTTGAAGTTTGACAGAAAACAACAAAATTCTGTAAAGCAATTATCCTTCAATAAAAAGTAAATTTAAAAAAATGTATCTCATTAAAGCAAAATGAAGAGACATTCTCATTTAGAGAGATCTCATGTCCAAAGGAATAATTAAGAGGCTTATATATCAATCTTAAAGAGTTTCAGTAACTAACCATCCTCCTTCCCTGACAAGTAAAGTAAGGTGAGTAAACCAAGCAAGGTAGATCCCATGGGAGAACAAGAATGTGAACAGAAAAAGAGCAGATATTTTCTACTTTTATGGGTCCAAAAAGGCTGGTTGGGATATGGCCAGGTCAACATTTCAACCAGGCTCATGAGAAGTTCCACAAGCAGAGGTCAAGAGTGTGATCTTGTCCTTAGAGCAGAGTCAGATGAGAGCTTTCAGAGTAGACCCTAGATCCTTCCATATTTTTGCAGTCAGGTTATAAAAAGGAGCCTAAGAATCACATTGTCTCTAAAACAGAACAAAACCCTAGGTAGAATTTTTGTTGTGTGAAGTTCAGGAATGCTTTGTACTGAAGACTTCACCTTTTGAGTCTCTGATCATTTACTTTTATGCTTAGGGGAAGGTCCAGGGAGCTATTAACTATTGAAATTCTTCCAGACCTGTTGTTCCTTTGTCGGTTCTTATCCTTACTTTCTTTGTGGTTCCACTAGACAGCCTGAACCATAAAGAAACTTTCCTTAGCTTGGTTATACTAGATTATCTAGGCTCCCTTACCACATTGTTTCACCTTCACCTGGCCTTCCTGTTTCTCCTGCTCCCTTTAACATTCATGCCTGGACGTCAGAAAATGTTTATTGAGCACCTACTACGTGTCCAGGTGCTAGGGATGAAAAGAACCACATAGCCATGACATGCCCTAATTCAGGTTATAGTATAACAGGGAGGGGGAAAGTAGATGTCAAACAGACATCTAAGAAATTAACGTATATTTTTCCCTACACATATAGAGAAGGTGGGGTGTTGTGAGAGGCAAGAACAGGGTATATTCTCTAAATTGAATGACCAGGGAACTTACCTTTGAGGAGATGGCAACTAAATTGCAACCTGAGGGAACAGGCAAATGAGAGGACAGCATGTTCCAGGCAGAAGGGAAAGTTTGTGCAAAGGCCCAAGACAAGAAAGAGCATTACGCTGAGGGACCTGAAAGAAAGCTGGTGCTATACACTGGGCACATCCAGTGGTGTTCACAGAAAAAATGGCTGACTGGTCCACGTATGGAACGCTTTGCGCACAGAAGTGCCCATGATCTTCATTCAGTGAAGAGTGGTATCCTGGAGACTACTGGGGTAAGTAGTAGGGTTGGTCCAGTGGTTTAAGACTCTGTGCTTCCAGTGCAGGGGATATGGGTTCAATCCCTGGTTGGGGAACTAGGATCCCACAGGCCAAGTAGTATGGAAAAAAGAAGTTTCCTGAATGTACAGTATGTTTCTTCATATGACTATGCATTATCAGTTAAGACCTTCAAGGGCAAGTCCTAGAAAGCCTAATCAAAACTTACTTAAGCTACATAATATGCATTAGTTCATTTAGCTGAAAAATCCATGGATAGGGTTACCACTAGGCCTGGCTTTATCATGAATTCAAATATTTTAGATCAGCACTGTTTAGTAGTTCACTATGAGCCACATGCATCATCACTTCACCATGTAATCAACAAAAATTATTAGTGAGATATTTTATGTTCTTTTTTCCTATTGTCTTTGAAGTCCAGTGTGCCTTGTACACTTACATCATGTCTCAATTTGTACTAGTTCCATTCCAAGGGGCTAGTTGGACATGTAATGTGCATGTAAATCTCAGTCATTCCATGTGCCTAGTGGCTACCATCTTGGACAATGCAAGTCAAGGCCTTAGATTCTTTCAGTTTCAATACATGTGAGAGTGAGCTAGAGAACGAGTCTTCAACGAAGCCCAGGTAAAAGTTTCTTTGTACCTCATTGGCTCTAAAAGAATTCTATGACCATATTGAACCATACAGTTGAATCAACTGTATGCCCAGGGTAAAAAGTGATTCACCCAATGGTTTAGACCTCAAATCGCCCAAATCATATGCTGAACCCCAGAAGTGCAGGAAAGGGGTAGGTCCTGTCTGAACTCAGTGTATGGGGTAGACATTTTCTATTTTTGGCCATTTGGTACTCATTCATCTGGTCTCAGATAGTAGTGTTTGGGAATTCTGTCCTCTGCATGTGGAGGAGGACTGGAAGACAGACTGTTAGTGGAAGTTATATCTGAGGATGAGATTCTAGGGGTTGTAAAGAGCACACTTTTTATTTTCTGTTTTATATATTTCAGTTTTTACTTTCTTGCTATTATTTTATTTTTATTTTTAAAGAGGAAGATAGGTGAACTTAGGTTTCCTTGTTCTAATATGGGAATATGGTCTCATACCTGAGTGACCAAGTGTTTTGGTTACTTAGGAGCTGTTGTTGTTTAGTCACGAAGTCATGTCTGACTCTTTTGCAACCCTATGGACTGTTATCTACCAGGCTTCTCTATCCATGTGACTTTCCAGGCAAGAACACTGGAGTGGGTTGCCATTTCCTTCTCCAGGGGATCCTACCAACCCAGGGATCAAACCTGTGTCTCCTGAATTGGCAGGAGGATTCTTTACCACTGAGCCACCTGGGAAGCCTAGGAGAGTCCTGGCTTATTCTTGTTATTACAGAGTAATTACAATAGAACGCTCTTTACCTCTAAAAGGTCCCAGCATTGAAGCATATGGTCATTCAATCTAATGCTTTAACTCCATGGTGAGTACTGATAAAGTTGATTCAGATTTTAAAACAATATTTTGAGATAGTAGGCTGTTTTGACAGACAGCTTAATAAAAGGCAAAGTATTCATATCTGGTGGTTCTGCATCCTCACGGAGGGACGCATTCCAAGAGTTAATTTTTTTCATAACTGAAAAAAATGCTTGAACATTAACCTCTTTTGATGAAAATATTGCTCTGATGTGTTATATATTCTCCTAACTTTTTAAATAGAGTAAATCAAACATGATCGGAGTACCTGTTGACACATGTTATTGCAGAGCTTGCCTTGGTGGGCAGCCCACTTACTGGTGTGTCGTGAATGGATTACAGATATGTGGAGATATGATCTCCTCCTCACCCCCCACCATCTTCATCTCTCAGGGAAGCCAGGTGGAGCTTGGGGTGACAGAGGCCCCTGAATCAGTTGCCTCTGGCTGTTTGCCCAATGTGTTGTCTAAATAGACTCATTTTCCATGCCTGCATGCATGCTAATTCGCTTCAGTTGTGTCTGATTCTTTGCAGTCCTACAGACTGTAGCCCTCCAGGCTCCTTTGTTCATGGGATTCTCCAGGCAAGAATACTGGAGTGGGTTGCCATGCCCTTCTCCAGAGGATCTTCCCAACTGAGGGATCGAACCTGTGTCTCTTACATCTCCTGAATTGGCAAGCAGATTCTTTACCACTAGCACCACCTGGGAAGCCTCATTTTCCATGTGTGTCTTGTGAAAGGTCAGAAAGAGCCAGTTACTGCTTTGTGTTGTCACTCAGATTCTGGGAGGGCCACCTGGTGAAGTTCTCCATCGTGGGTGAAATTCCCCTGATGGCTACTGCTCTTTGTTTTTTGGAGGGGAACTCTTCTTCTTTCCTTGTCTGGTGATTGTCACTACTTCTTACTGTTTTTTTTTTTTTTTTTTTTTTTTTCACTTGCTATCTTGTTTTGCACAAGCTTATTAGGTAAAGATGAACTATGCTTGTGTGGAGCTTGCTTCTTCCAGCTGAAGATTTAGTAGTGGCTGTTTGCATTATTATCTTTGTAACTAACTCATTTCTGTGCTGTTGCTGTACTCCATATGTCTAAGATAAGTTCAGGATGTCATGTTAGGCCTCCTCATTAGAGATGGTAGACGTCCCATATTCTTTATTTTTTTATACATTTTAAAAATAATCTACTTATTTTATTTTTTGACTGTGGTGGACTTCATTGTTGCATTCAGGCTTTCTCCAGAGGTGAGCAGGGGCTACACTTCTTTGTGGTGTTCAGGCTTTTTGTTGTGGTGGCTTTTCTTGTTTTGGAGCACAGGCTCCAGGCATGCAGGCTTCAGTAGTTGCAGCATGTGGCTCAGTAGTTGTGGCTTGCAGACTCTGTAGTGTGGGCTCAGTAGTTGTGGAACATGGGCTTAGTTGCTCTGCAGCATGTGGGATCTTCCCAGACCAGAGATTGAAAGGGTGTCCCTTGCCTTGCAAGAGGGATTCTTAGCCACTGGATCACCAGGGAAGCCACTTTATTCTTTATTTTTATTATTGAATGAACCAATTGATTTTTAGTTGAAATTTTTGTATATTTTATTTGTTTTTGAACTCTTTATTCTTAAGAGATAGTTTTGGTTGAGATAGATAAATATAATTTCAAGAAGACTGTAAGTAAATACTGACGACTGCATTGTAATGCAGTGTTATGTGGAAGAGAAGAATATTCAACACACACACACACACACACACACACACATGAATAAGGAGATGGCCAGAGAGAAATTAAAAAAATGTGGAGGACAGTTATACCTTCCTTTCAAACTAACCTCATAAAGGTCAGTTGTCATCTTCTCTCAACTGGTCCTTTATTACCATTTCGAAACTGAATAGCCTTCTGATTGGACAACTGCTATTAGCCTGTATGACATTTCTGATGCTTTCGTGTTTTTATGCAAGGGTGAACCTCTTCCAACCTTTTCCTTGAGAAGGAAATACTCAATGGGCCACACAAAATCTTAACTCGTACCCTTCTAAGGCAGTCTCACTCAGAAGCTAAAAACAAGATCTTTGAAGACTGACCTGGGTTTGAATTCTGGTTCTAGCACATATTAGCCCTGTGTAATGGACAACTTTCTTAACCCCTCTGAGTTCTATTTCTCTCATTGAGTTTTTGTGATGATGAAATGAGAAAGAGTTTGTAATATGTCTGGCTTGTCATAAGTGATCACTAAATCATATTGTTCCATTGCCATCATTGTTAATAATAATAATTTGGAGTTAATCGTTAATGGAATGACTCACCTTTGGGGAAAATATAATAAATAATCAACAAGGCATGACATTTTTGTCATTGGCCTCATTTTGAGTAATTAGTCACCTGTCATATTTCTCACTGAATAGTGACATGTATGAAAAATTCTGAAATTGGCTTAGTGGGCTAGAAATCATTTTGAGTTACTTTATTCTTAGATATCCATGCAGTTTGTTGTATACCATCATATTCTTTGCCAGACAATTGCAGACTGGTAGATGCTTTCAGCCAGGCAGTTGTCCTGGATTACTGCTGACTGATCTATAATTTATACTTCATGAAGAATCAGTACATCATTTGTGTTTTACTTAACCACTATGGGATATTTTCCTACACCTTACATTTCTCAAAAAACAGGAAGTGTTTCTGGGACATATGCCATTTCTAAAGTCCTTTAGGAAAGTTACCAAAAGGATAATGATTTACCCTGACTACCTGCTATATCTTCTCCTGCTTGCTGTTGCAGAAGATGCATAAGAACTTCATTAAACAAAGCAGGATTATGGTTTCTACTCAAAGATGTAGAGAGCTAGAAAGAGAATTACTTCCAAACTTACAATGAAAAAAAAAAAAATAAACCAACAGCAGATTCACATCCTTTCTTGAACATATTGAAGTATTGAGGTTGCTGGGAAACCAGAATTTAGGAAGAGACAGGTATCTGCGGGAAGAAATAAGACACGAGCCCTGATTTACCTGTACAAGAACCAGCTAGACCCTTGTAAGAATTCAGCTAGGGTTGAGTAGGTGGAGTCTGGCTGAGTGCACACTGGCAAGAGAAGATGAATCTAGGGTCACAAATAAAGGGGGGGCATGCCTTCTTATAGGCGTTTTTCCATGAATCCCACCATGAGCTCCCTGGAATGATTTGGAACATCTACAGAAAGTCTCCCTTGTGCTGCACAGGGAACAAAGCCGCTGTGGGAGGGAAAGAAAACTCTGCCCGGACCCTTCTTTTCTGTGAACAAAAGCCTTAAATTGTGGTGTGTGTGTGTATAAGGGGATGGACACTATTACCCTTAGGGTACTGATGAAATCTTGTCATTTCTGGAGCAAGGGCACAGGAAAACAACTCTTGACCCCTGGAAAAAGAGCAGATGTAAATGCTGGATTCAGAAGTAACCCAGAGGAGGGGTGGGATCACTGAGAAGGCTCAGTGATGCAGTGCTTGTCTAAGACTAAGTCTTAATCAGAACAACAGGCAGTGTTTCCTCCCTTATTCCACCCTTAAACCAGGCAAATAAAAGAATGCAGAAAAAGAAAGAAGAAAAAACAGATAAAAGAAAGAAAGAAACAAAATTAGTAGGTTTTTATCCAACCATGTAAAAAATCATTATGAGTATGAATGGCATAAACACACTTGTTAGAAGACAGGAATTATCAAATTGGATAAAAAAGGCAAGAACAAACTATACACTGTCTCTAAGAATCTCACTTCAAATATAAAGACAGGTTAAAATTAAGAGTATAGAACAGGATGCTGTGCAAATGCTAACTAAAATAAAGCTGGAGTTGTTCCAGTAATATCAGAAAATAGACTTCAGAACAAGGACTATTCTCAGGGATAAAAAGGGGCATTAAATAATTGTAAAGGCCCCAATTTTCCAAGAAGTAGTAACCCTAAATATACATGTACTTAACAACAGAGCTCTGAAACACATAATGCAAAAGCTGATAGAATCAAAAAGCAAATTAGACAAGTTCACAGTTAAACGTGAAAACTTCAGTGCTTTTTTCCTTAGTTAATTATGGAATAAATGGGAAGAATATCAATAAAAGTATATTGATCTGAATAGCATTATCAAGCAACTTTACCTAATTGACATTTATATAACACTACCCAACAACACATCTTTCTGTAGCGCACATGGGGTATTCACCATTGGATACTATATTTTGGGTCATGAAACAAACCTCAACAACTTTAAAAGAATAGTAATTTCAGAAAGTATGTTTGTGAATCATAGTGGAATTAAACCAGAAATCAAAATATAAATATGTCTGGAAAATCCCCAAATATATGAAAAACAAACAACATTGGTCTAAATATCCTATGTATCAAAGAAGAAGAATTAAAAATATTTTGAACTGAATGAAAAGAAAATATAAGTAAATTTGTGAGATGCAGCTAAACAGATTTGTCAAATTTGTGAGATGCAGCTAAACAGTGCTTAGGTGGGAAATGATAGTATTAAGTGATTTATATTAGAAAAGAAGAGAGGTCTCCAATTAGTAATAGAAATATCTGTCTTAAAAAAAAGCAACACTAGAGAAATAAGAAAAAATTAAAACTAAAGCCATCAGAAGGAAGGAAATAATAAAAATAAGTTCAGCAATCAATGAATTGAAAACAGAAAAGCAATTCAGAACTATTAATCAGCCAAAAGCTGGTTTTTTGAAAAGATAAATGAAATTAATAAACCTCTAGCCAGACTGACAACCACTAAGATGGCCTAGAAACAGTGCATTCTGGTAGCAGTGAGCACACTCAGTGCTTAAGTCTCGGTTTCTAAATGCCATTATCCAAGAAGAGGAACCAGGAATTCTTGGAAAAATAAACTCCAGGACTGAGCAGGCAAAATACAAGATGATTGTGGAGCATCTTGTGGTGCTAATCAACAGCAAAATAACCCACAGCTGGATTGTGTCAAATACAGGAACCAACATAAAACAGCTTCCAATGGCCAAAGGTGAGACAATTTTAGCTGAAAGAAATTTTAAAAATTTGGTCATAACTCAAAAGAATAAAATAACTATCCATGAGTCCATATTTGATGAAAATAAAAGTTGAATGAACTTGTTATTTTATAGGTAGAAAGGATAACTCTTCCTTACAGAAGAATTCCAGTTAAGTGTAGAGGGATGAGAGAAATAGAAAATCACATTAGGATACCATAGTCATAACTGTTGTAGATACCTCACCCGAAGGATGCTAAAATTAATGGGTGACAGTTTTAAGGAGTAGCAAGACCATTTCCAAAGTTTTAAAGTACTCTCTTGCTGTGTTTATTAACTACAAAGGGGAAAATATTAACTTTACAGTGGAGATACCTGGCAGATGCTGCTTTACCAAAGGATCATGGTTAACATCACTGGTAATAAGACATATTGACATCATGCCTCCTTTCCCCAGTCTGATGTACTGAGAAGGCATATCACTTCTGCGGTACTCTGGCCAAAACCCTGTAACTCCAGTCTAAACATGAGAAAACATCAGACAAACCTACTTTGAGAGTCTACAAAATACCTGATTGGTGCTCTTCAAGTGTCAAGGGAAAGAAAGACAAGAAAAGACTAGGAATAGTCACAGATCAAAGGAAATCAAAGCGAAACGACAACCAAATGTAGTGTCAGATCCTGGATTGAACCCTGGAACAGAAAATAGGCATTAGTGGAAAAACTGGCAAAATTAGAGAAAACTCTGCATTCTAGTTAATAGTATCATATCCATTTTCTGGTTTTGATCATGATACTATGGTTATGTAAGATGTTAACATCAGGGAAAGCTGGGTGAGGGGTATGTCGGGATTCTTTATGTAATTGTCATAGCTCTCCTATAAGTCTAAAATTATTTCAAAATAATAAAAACCAAAAGTTGGGAGAGCTTTTGATGAAATAACCCGAGGAGTAAAGGCTCCTTTATGTTATAAGAAAGTAGTATTGAGACAGTGTAACTCAGATTGATACTTGAAGCCATTGGCCAAGACTCAAACCCAGCCAAAACCCAGATTGGGACTTGAACCCATAGTCTTTTTTTTTCTTTTAAATTTATTTATTTTTAGTTGAAGGATGATTGCTTTACAGTAGTGAACCCACAGTCTTTTAACTGAGATCACACACCTGGTTTCAGGACTTGGTGAAGCTCAGGTTCTTAATGTCTTATCTCAGAAAGGGTTCAATAAGAGACAAAGTGATAGGTAAGAAGTCGGTTTATTTAGAGAGAAATACATTCCACAAACAAGAGTGTGGGTCAGCTCAGAAGGTGAGTATGGCCCCAAAATATGACACGGTTAGTTTTTATGGACTGGTTAATTTCATAGGCTAATGAGTGGGAGGATTATTCCAACTATTTTGTGGGAAGGAGTGGAAATTTCCAGGAATTGGGCTCCCACTCACCTTTTGGTCTTTGATGGTCAGTCTTGGAACTGTCATGGTGCTGGCAGCTGTGTCATTTAGCTTGCTGATGTCTTATGAAGAGTGCATCCTGAGGATTCAAGGTCTGGTGGAAGTTGACTTGTCTGCCATCTTGAACTTATTTTGTTCTAATCAGTTTATAGCTAATCAGTTCTAATCATATATAGTCCTTGGGCTATGTTGTTCCTTGTGCCCTGCTCCTTTTCCTTCTGTTTCAGTGTGGAGACACCTTTCGACTGTAAATGAGACTTGTAGATGAACATCTTTCATTGCTATGTTGGCCCCCAGGTGATTCACTGAACTGTTAGTATGAGAGTTGCTGATCAGACCATCTAACTCAACTCATCTGGAGACATTCAGTTTTGAGGGGTGTTCTTTAACTCTTTCTATATCTTGCTTTGGCTTTTTATCCAGTCTTAACTAGGTCTTGGAAGTGATGATGACCTAAAAATCTCTTTTAGAAAACTGCTTTGTGAGAAAAGCTAATTTTCTTTATCCTTCTATGGAGGGATGAAAAGTTTTTCCTTCTCTTCTTTCTTTTACTGACTTGATCATTGTGGGGAGGGGCTGCAAACCAGCAGTCCATCTTCTGATGTCAGTGCTAGCCTACATGCCCTTTGTTTATTTATATTGAAGTTAGATTTGCAAGGAAGCCTGATCTCTTATTACCACACTGTTTCACACACTTATGTTGTTTGCTGGGCCCCTGAAGGCATGTGAGTTTTTCACCCCAGGTGAATGTAATAAGTTGCATATAATTTCTGGTATTTACTCACCATCTGTGCTAGTCAGAGTTCTTTCCAGTCTAAACAAAATATCTCATCCTGCTTCTATAGTTGGTTAGATTCTTTGTGTGGTTGTAGACTCTGACTTGCTTTTTATTATGACTTTCTCTTGTTTGTTCTTGCAGCATTCTTAGATGGGCTGTGAGTTGCTGAAAGACAGCCTTTCCCCCACCCTGTGCCCTGTACACACACGTAGAGTTGATGTTGCCAGGAGATGCAAACAGAAGCCAGGTGGTCACAGGGAATGGGAGCTGTGAGGTCTGTCTCAGTGCTGAGTTGGCACTCAGAGTACCCATTTGGGGCCCCTGGATGCCTTGCTACTGGCTGCCCGCAGTAGGGTCTCACCAGGTCTGAGAAGTTTGTTTTGTGCTATACTACACTCCTTTTGCACTAGAAACTTTTCCGATATTATTCCCTGGTTACTGAGGTCCCAGATAGTGCCTCTCACATCTTAGGTGTAAGAGGTAAAAGAAAGGTTAAGAACCAGTGCCCTGAGGTTTTGTTTGTTTTGCCTGTGTGTGCCTTTAGATTCTGAAAAATGCACTTTTAGGTAACCAGAAGCAAGAAAGAAGATGCATGTTGACCTTGGCTGGTTTTTTATGTATTGGAAACCACCCTACCAAGATCCCCAGACAGGTGAATGACTGTAAAAAGGGAGTGGGTCTTGAGCCAGCACTTTGTTTTTTTAACACCATTCTAGGGTGTTATTCCACTCTAAGCAATGAAAGCTCTGAAGGAATTTAGAAGAAAACCCCCATTATCCTCAGTTGTCTCTCATAAGTACCACATTAAGAGTTTTCTGACCTTCCTTCTGGTGGGCAGGTCATCTTTTTCAGCATGATTCAGTAACTTTATTTTCTATCTTTCTCTTTGATCATATGGGCACAAGGTGGGAACCAAAAGGACCTAAGGTTTAAGCCTCATGCTGACATTTTACTGGATGATTACCTTTGGACAAGGACATATTCATGATCATATTCATCATCTGCACAAAAGGGGGTGGAAATCTGCCTTGGAGATTGTTTGGTAAGAATAACATGTCCCTATTTTGCAGATAAGGAAACCTGAGGCAGGAAAGGATTAAGCAGTTGGCTCCAACCCAGAGGGTTTGAATCCATATAGTCTGACATTACTCAGAGCCCGCACACTCTGTCTTTCTGCCATCCTGCTTTGCAAAAGGCCAACATGTACTTACTTCTCACCTGTCTTAAAATGGTAGAGGTTTCTGAAAATACTGTCCGCTGTTCTACACTGAACAGTTCCTGAGTTTGGTGCTTGGGGTATTTTTATCTTTGACTCTAAATCTTGCAAGGAAAGGCAGCAATAAACTCTTTAGGTGTGCAAAGACAGGGTAGGTGCCTATGGTCTTAGATAAAGAGAGGTTTGGATGGGCTCTGTTTTCATCAGTGTTTATGGATAATAGTTTTCTGCCCCAACTGGGGTATTAGTAGTTACTATTTCAAAAAATTAAAATTAGTACTTTAAAAATGAATGAGTGAATGAATGAATCAGTGAAATATTTAATAAATAACACTGAGGAAGTTCACAGAAGAGTGCCTGGAACACAGTAAGCTCCTCATAGCTGCTTGTCTACATCCTCCACACCTTCTCCTTCATTTGACCTTAGTTTAATCTGTTATTTTCTTCCCCACAAACTGAGGTCACAGTCTTCTCCATTATATTACACTGAACATTGATCAGGTACTTTGATAAGCACTGTGTTTAGTTAGAGTGCCACACCTAAAGTGCTTCTTGAAAAATGACATGAAATTAGAAGGGACAGTAGCTACTTTGGATGACAGAATTGGGTCCCAGGTGTCAGGGTGAAATGATAGACTGATTCTTACAAGGTCAATGCAAGGTCTTGTGATGGTGTCCAGAAAATTAACTGCATGATTGCAGAATGGAGGAGATGTGTGTCTTACTGGCCACAAATATAAAAAATACTCGGGAGTTAAAATTGATAGTTGTATTGGTTAGGGCATAGATTCACTTGCTGTCACAAAGACCTAAAGTAACAATGGCTTAAGTAAACTACAAGTTTATTTCTCTCTCAGACTGAGAATAAGCAGTATTGGGTAAAATGGTAGCACCAGAGACCCTTGATCCTTCTATGTTGTTGCTCTGCTACCCTTCAATCACAGGACTGTCAGATCCACCTTCCACCCAATGGCAAAGGGGAAAGGGAAGGGCATGGTCCTCCCCTTTAAGAGCAGAACTAGAAAATTACACTAGTCATGTCTGGTTACATCCCATTGGCTAGAACTTTGCCTCTTGGCCACACCTTATGACAAGGGAGACTGGGAAATGTAGTATTAAACTGGTAGCCATATTCCTAGCTAAGATTTTTATTACTAGGTAAGAAGGGGAGAGAGAATGGGTACTGACTGAACAATTAGCAGCCTTACAGTTAAGTTGGTATGATACAAGAGTGCAAAAGACTTTTTTGTTTGCACAAATGTCTTGGGTAATCTTACACTGTATTGATAGAAGTATAGGATCTTTTAGAACAGGAATTGGTAAACTTTTTCTGAAAAAGGCCACATAATAAATATTTTCAACTTTGCAGGCCATATATAGTTTATATGGAAAATTCTTTTTTTTTTACAATCCTTAAAAAATGTAAACACCATTCTTAGCTCATAGACTGTTAAAAAATATAACCTACATGGAGGGCTAGTTTGCCAACTGCTGTTCTAGAACAAGAATGGTGATAAGTCTGGGATCTTATCTAAAGATATACAAGAATATGTCCAGAGGAGGTGGTCAGGATGAGAAAGGAACTTTGATGAATTCACAAGAGCAGTGATTGAAGGCATTAGTTACTTTCAGTCTGGAGAAGCTGAGACTCTTAAAAAAATTTTTTTTTTAATTTATTTACTTGGCTGTACCAGGACTTAGTTGTGGCACACAGGATCTTCAGTCTTTGCTGCGGCATGTGAGGTCTTTTAGTTGTGGCATGTGGGATCTAGTTAGTTCCCTGACCATGGACCGAACATGGGCCCCCTGCATTGGGAGTGTGGACCACCAGGGAAGTTCCCAAAGCTGAGACTCTTAATGAAATGATCATTATCTTTAGATATTTGATTGATAGTCAGGTGGTTTGGAGAGACCTTTGTTCTATAAGTATCCAAAGGGAAGAACTAGAATCAATGAGAGATGCTCTGGGAGACAGACTGCTGCCTGGCATAAGGAAGAACTTTCTCATTATTAATTATTATTTGTGGAGTTTTTATTGCCAGGCAGTGTTCTAAGTCCTTTACATAGATAGTTTCACTTTATCCTCAACCACCCTGACAGTTAGGTACCACCTCTACTTTATGGATGAGACAAAGCAGCATTAGAAGGTTATATAGCTTTCCCAGGCATACCTGCTACTAAGTGGTGGAGCCATATTAACTACAACTCTCTATTGCCACCTTGCATGCAAATTAAATGAGATTAGATTTATATATAATTTAACAATGCCAGGCACACAGTAAGTATTGTTGCTGGTAATAATAATTATTTTAATCTCTAGGAAGTACTGTCTCTCATCATGGTAGATGTATTAGTTTCCTAGCGCTCCTATAACAAATGACCACAGACTTTGGGGCTTAAAACAATATTTTATTTCCTTAGAATTCTGGAGTCCAGAAATATGAAATCAGTTTCACTGGGCTAAGATCAAGGTGTCAGCATGGCTGCGCTTCCTCCAGAGCCTCTAAGGGGGGGATCTGTTCCTTGCCTCTTTCAGCTTCTGGTGCTTCTGGGTTTCCTTGGTTTGTAGCTGATTCGTGCCAATCTTGGCCCCTGTGGTCACATTTCTTCTCCTCTCTGCCTTCTGCCTCCCTCTCTCTTTTTCTTTCTTTTTTTTAAAAATCATTCATGTGCTTTATTTATGTTTCAAACTTTAAACTTTTAATGTTATATTGTGTGTGTGTGCGCTTAGTCACTCAGTTGTGTCTGACTCTTTGCGACCCCATGGACTGGTAGCCCACCAGACTCCTCTGTCCATGGGGATTCTCCAGGCAAGAATGCTGGAGTATGTGGCCTACCCTCCTCCAGGGGATCTTCCCAACCCAGGAATTGAACCCAGGTCTCCTGCATTGCAGGTGAATTCTTTACTGTCTGAGCCACCAAGGAAGCCCATGTTATATTGAAGTATAGCCAATTAACAATGTTGTGGTAGTTTCACATGAACAGCCAAGAAACTCAGCCATACATAGACGTGTATCCATTCTCCCTCAAACTCCCTTCCCATCCAGACTGTCCCGTAACATTGAGCAGAGTTCCATTGTTCCATGTGCTATACAGTAGGCCCTTTTGGGTTATCCATTTTGAATATAGCAGTGTGTACATGTCCATCCCAAACTCCCTAACTATCCTCCCCACCCAGAAACCATAAGTTCGTTTTCTAAGTCTGTGAGTCTCTTTTCTGTTTTGCAAGTAAGTTAATTTGTATTATTTCTTTTTAGATTCCATATATAAGGAATGTCATATATTTTTCCTTCTCTTCCTGACTTACTTCATACAGTATGACACTCTGTAGGTCCATCCATGTTGCTGCAGTTGGCATTATTTCATCCTTTTTAACGGTTGAGTAATATCCCATTGTGTATATGTACCACATCTTCTTTATCCATTCCTCTGTTGATGGACACTTAAGTTGCTTTCAGGTCTTGGCTATTGTAAAGAGTGCTGCAATGAATATTGGGGTGCATGTATCCTTTCTGATCATGCTTTTTTCTGGATATATGCTCAGGAGTGGGATTGAAAGGTCATATGGTAGGTCTGATTTTAGTTTTTTTAAGGAACCACCATACTGTTCTCTATAGTGGCTGTACCAACAGTGCAGGAGGATTCCCTTTTCTCCACATGCTCTCCAGCTTTTGTTGTGCATTTTTTGATGATAGCTATTCTGACTGGTGTGAGGTGATATCTCATTGTAGTTTTGGTTTGCATTTCTCTAGTAATTAGCAATGTTGAACATCTCTTGTGTCTATTGGCCATTTATATGTCCTCATTGGAGAAATGTCTATTCAGTTCTTCTGCCCATTTTTTGAGTGGGCTGTTTGTTTTGATGCTGTTAAGTATCATAAACTGTTTGTAGATTTTGGAGACTAATCGCTTATTGGTCATGACATTTGCAAACATTTTTTTCCCCATCTGTGGGTTGTCTTTTTGTTTTGATTATTGTTTCCTTTTTCTGCCTCCCCCTTATAAGGCTACTCGGATTATTTTTAGTACCTTCCCAGATGATCCAGGATAACCTTCCCATCTCAGGAGCCTTCAATTAGATACATCTTTTGCCATATAAGGTAATAGTCAGTTTACATAAGTGAAAGTCTTTGGGGGGCCGTTATGTAGCCTACCACAATGGTATTTAAATAGATTGAATAACCACTATTTTTCTATTCTTTCCACTATTAGGAAAAAAAAACCCAGCAACTTTATAACATTCTATGATTTATATGATTTATAGCACCTGTTTTTCCTTGCAGTATTGTGTGTGTGTGTATGTGTGGAAACAGAATATATTTTGTATAAGGTATAAGTTAGAAGCAATACCGAACACCACACTGACACTGTTTATTGAACAATACATTTTTTTCCTCCCATTGATTTAAAATTCAGTTTTTATCACCTATCACATAGCAAACACTATACTTGAAGCTGTTTCTTAACTTTATTCAATTCCATCATCCATTTTTAGGTTTCTGCAATTGTGCTATATTATTTTATTTATTGTAGCATTTAAGTAGATACTCATAGCTGATAAATTCAGTTCCTCTCTAGTCTTCTTTTTCAATTTTCTTGGCTAATGGCTCTTCTACTCTTTTCTTTCTCATTGTGTATTTGAACTTAAAAAATTCTTGATTACATTTTAATGTGGTCTTGGGAAGAGAGGTGATAAATGGAGTTGTAATTGCCTTCCATAATGATCCTCCCACCCTATTTTTTTTTGTGTGTGATTTTACTTACCCATCTCCATTGAGATTTTCCAGTTTTTTGGATGAAATCATATGGAAATTTAATTCCAGATTTCTTGATTTCTTTCTCTAGTCCTCTCTTTATTTCTACCTATCTTATGTTAACAATTAAACTTTACTACCACATTATCAATTGTATTTGTACTTAACCATACATTTTATTGGCTTTATTCATTACATTTTCTTATATAATATCTTTTTTCTTGAGTTTATTATTCTGGCTTATTTTTTCCATTGGCTGGAACAGATATTCAAGTAATCTTTTTTTTCTTTAATTTAATAAAGGATATTACTGTGTCTTTGAACATGCCTTTCTTTTGTCATCACATGTGAGAGAAATTATAATTTGGCAGATGGTTGAATTCTTGAGTTACAATAAGATTTCCTGAGAATTTTATAAAAATCGTGCCACTGTCTTTTAGCCTCGTGTTGCAGATGTGAGGTATGCTGTCAGTCTGATTTTCTTTCCTTCTAAGCAACCTGATTTTTCTCCTCTATCAGGAAGCCTGTAGTTGTTTCTTTTTGTTCTTGGAGTCAGAGACTGCATCTAGAATTGTATATTCTTTCAGTATTCCTGCTACTCAGCACTCGATAGACCCATATGATCTAAGGCCTCCAGTCTCATCAGCTCGAGGAAATGGTCTTCTATTTCTCCCTTGATTGTTGCTGTTCCCCTTTCTTAATGATGTCATCTCCTTCCAGTACTTCTATTAGACTAATATAGGCTGTTCTGGATGTCTCTGTTATGACTTGTGTCTTATTTGACTGTAAATATTTTTCTTCTTCTGTTTTTTTCTGTCTTCTTCATCTTTGTGTGTGTGTGTGTGTGTGTGTGTGTGTGTGTGTGTGTGCGTGTGTATGTGTGGGATACCTAAATAAAATGGGGTGCTGTCTCTATTCAGACTTTGACTTTTTCCTATATTAGGGACAAACTTCCCACTTTCCAAAGATGTTAGGGAATAATTGCTGTTCTGTGTGGAGAGAATCTTCCTAGTTCCTAATGTCCTTTCATTTGCCTCTGAGCTGATGTCTGTGACCCTCATGTGACCTTTGATCCTCTGAGCTTGGGGTTTTCCAGGACCCTTTTCTGGCAGTCTGTGCACGTTCTTCTTAAGGGGCCTAGGGAGAATCATGCGTGGACTTATCAGCACTAATCAGCCTTTCCTAACAGATCTCTCATCGACCTCATATCTTCCCCACATTCTTCAAAATTTTGGCTTTGTTGATGGCATCTTTCTCTGGGTCTGCCACTATTGTTTCAGTCATGTACATATGGGGTTTTGTTTTGGTTTTGGGTTTTTTTTTGGAGGAGAAGGAAGGAGTAAATATCTAAGCCCAATTTTCTCTCCCCCAAACGCAAAACTCCAGAGTAGAAACAGCCGACAGGAGTGAAGCATCACATGCATGGCTTAGTGGAATAACCTTTGAACTACATCAGCTCTGGGAGGCTTGTCTCTGAAGTCTAAAGAATAAAGCAGCATAATTAAAGGTTTGAGAAACAACTTTTACACCACAGTCCAGAGAGATGGGGTTTAATTTTAGCTAGGAGAACAGAGTGAGGTGAGACTGAAATGGTGAGTCACACTGAACCTGCTAAAGATACAGCCAGAGAGACTATGCTTCAATTACAGTCAAAATGATTCAGGTTGGTCACTACAAAGACCAGTTAACTCTGAAACACTTGGGTGGCATCACAAAGCATTGGGTAGCCAAGTCAGGAAGCCTCTTTTTCTGGTGAGTTTTCTTGGAGGGTTAAGAGCTGTTCTATTTAAGGGAAGAGGATGGACTAATTTGTCTTCCGGTTTCCCCTGGGATATTATGGTTATGATACCTTAGTGCATGTGATATTAGATGGGGGATGAAGAGCAGCAACAGATAAACTGCCGAGGATAAACAATTTTGTTTTCCCCGAGCCTTACTGATAATTTTTATTTTTCAGTGTGAGGAGAGAGAGTTTTCTATCAGGAACACTTTCTCCAAATCTTTAAAACCGAATGGAGACATCTTCCTGCTGGGAAGAACAGGAATTTCAGTGGTTCCCTTCCTCCCTGCAGTTGGAGGCAGTTCAGCTGCTAGCCTGGCTGGAGACTGGATCCACATCCCCTGGCGGTCCCCTCCCCCAGGGCGGGGTGGGGAGACCAGCAGGGAGGAGAGGGCCTGAGGCAGACCAGGGAGGAGAGTGACAAGCTCCCGGTGGCAGGCAGGTCTTCGCCTTGTCACAGAGCCTCCTGGGCTCAGGTCTGGGGTGGCCGCGGGAGAGTCAGTTCCAAGCTGTGTGGCTGTTGACATTTCCGGCTGCCGGTGCCCAGCCAATCAGTGAGAGGCCCAGCGAGCTTGGGTGATGACACATGAAATATGATAATTTTCTGCTAAAGAGCCCTGGAAGCTGGGAGAGAAGGGAGTGTGTGTGTGTGTGTGTCTGGGAGAGGGCAGTGCAGGCAGTGGCTGTGACGAGGTGAGAGGGTGACAGTGCATTGGTTTTAGTGGTTTGCCCAGGGAGGGTGGGCTCTGAGACCAGGGCTAGAGGGACTGCCCAGGAGTGGCTGTGGGGACATCGGGGTGGCTTTTCAGGTAAGCTACTAGTGTTTTGCTGCTGGGCGGGAACCAGGGGACCAACAGCCAGTGCTATTCTGAAGCCCTGGGGTTCTTGGGGTAAAAAAGAAACTGTAAAAGGCATTTTCCTTCCTTCCAAACATACATGAGGTGGGGAGTTTTGGTTTCTTCTCAGTGCTGCTTCTTTAAAAGCCAAAACAAAACTGGACTAATAAACACCAGCTGGGTGGCTAAAGTATTTAATTAAAAAAAAAAGAAAAAATTAGGGCAGGGTGGGGGTTGTTTATCCTCAATCCCCAGCCCCCATTTTTCTACCTTAATTCTTAATCTAGCCCTGGTGGGGGGTGGGGGGGGGAGAAGAAACAAAACTCAACAACCAAACAAAACCCTGTTAACAAAATCTTGAAGAAGAAGGACCTAAGTCTGGATGTTAGAGATGGTGAAGGTTCAGGTGGTAGTTTTGATTCCAGATTCTGGTTGGAAAAAAAAAAGTGTGTTGGAACAAGATCTGGTTCTAGATTATAAGTAGTGCTAGAGGATTCTTTAATTTGAGGACATGGCAATGCCCTGTGGTTAATTTTGAGCTGGCAGGGCCCCCCACTTCCTTCAGCTGCCCTGCCAGGCTTCCTAGTCCTTTATCAGCAGGTAGGGGCTTCTGAGGGGCGACACTCATGCTGACAAGTGTCCCTGGCATTGTCTGACCCCATGAACATGTGTGTTCCGAAGTGAAGGATGGTAGTGTTTACATAACATGCTGATTAGTCACTGAGGAACTCGTCACTGCAATAAATATGTGCCTAGTTTTATGGCTTGCCTTTGCTAGTTCTCTGTGTGTGTGTGTATGTATATATATATATATATATATATATATATATATATATGTATGTTTGTATGTTTGTAAAAAGGCACCGATGAATGAGATCATTATCTCTGCATGCAAGCCTGCCCTGTGGCTTTAGGCATGGGACTGGCTTCCTGCTCTTGGAGTGACAGCTATTCAGAAGTGATAATTGGTGTACTGTATCTTTAAAAGGTTAAAACCCCTTTCAAAAAAGGTCTGAACTCATAGTGGAAAAGACAGGGTAGGCAGGGGTTGGCTCTGGATTCAGAAAACAGCTGCTGATTAGATGCCGTGTCTCCGGGCTGCGTTTATTCCGTGTTTTTCAGCAGCAGGAATTCAAGAGGGATGCTGCTGTTTGGGTTTCTGATCGTGATTTATATTTATTCAGAGGAATAACAGAGGGTGGATCTGTTCCCGGCGCGAGCATGCTCACAACCAGCCGACTCTCCCATTATCCAACTGCCTAGTTTGGTGCTTCAATGTACATGTATATTTCGTGTGCATATGTGTGTATACAAACACGCATGCATGCCTGGATGGACATATGTGTGCACAGCTTATTTTTTAAGGACAGTTCTTTCAATAAGGTCTTTACCCCTTACTTGAAACAGGTGTTCAGGAAAAAAATGCACAAAATCCTGACTGACCGGAATAATTCATGAAGAAGGGGCTGGATCCGTGGGTCAGAGAACACAGGACCAGCGTGCCATCCCAAGGCCCGAAGGTAGGGGACTCTGGATTTCTATTCGGCTGATGGTTGCCTCGCATTTTATTTATTGTTTTTTGCCGGCGGCCGCCACGGGCAAGTGAAATAGCGAGCTGCGATTCCATGTTGTCGTGGTCCTTCTTGGGCGAGGTGTCCGCGGGCAGAGGCGCGGGGAACGACCGGGTGGGCGGCCGCGGGGCGTGCGTTGCCCTCGGTGGGCTGAGCGGGCTGCCCGGCCGGGTGCCGGGGGAGCGGCTGGAGCCTCAAGTGACCCCCGCGCGTCAATCACGGCGGCGGCAGCGGCGGCAGTAACCCTGTGCGCGCCGCGCGCTCCCAGCTCCTGGCGGCCCCGCTGCACCCGCGCACTGGTGGCTGACTCTGCTCTGAACCTCAGCGGTCAGGCGGATGCCTAGTCCGCCGCAGAACCTGCAGTTTCTTCAGCTGCCCTGGCTGCGGCTCCAGGATTGTTCAGCACCGCCCCCCCCCACCCCCCACCCCCCCCACCGACCCCCGCGAGCCCTCTGTTGCCGAAAATGAAATCCGATCGGAGGATGCTAGGTGCCCAGGCAGATGGGAGATCTTCTCCAGGTCCCTGAAATCCTAGCGCCCCTCTGCAAATGTTCCAAAAGCAAAATCACAACCTCGCGCCCACCCCGAGAAAAGCAAAGCAAACCCAAACTCTTCCTCTGTTGGGGAGTCTTGCCTTACCGCTAGCAAAGCAAGTACCCCCTCTCCCAATAGTGTCCCACATTTTACCATCCTTCAAAATTAGAAACACCGCGGGTGCTGAGTGGCTCCCGCTGAGACGGTAGGAGCTGCTGGAGGACTCTTTTCCTGAGTGTGTCAGACAATCTGAACTCGCCGGGACTTGGAAGGAAGTCGTGGCAAGGCGCTGGGGGCCAGGCTTAGGTTTGGTTGATCGCAACTTCTTTGGTTCATGTTGCAGGTTCGCAGGTCTGGATGACTTCTTTGGGGGTCGAGGATGCAGGCAGGAGGGTCTTCGGGGTCTGGTTGCTGGGTGAGCGGCCCCTGGGCCCTCTTTCTGCTATGCACCTCAAGTTTCGGGCCACCATTGGAATTGCAACCTCAGCAGTCGGCTGCTCGCCACCCCCTAGCCGTGTCTGGTGCTTCGGTTGTGGTTATGTTAAAACTTGCTTGCTTTCGGGCTGTTGGGGAAGGGGAAGAGGGGAGCCTGAGGTGTGCGCTAAACTGATCTCCATCCGAGCAGTTCTCTAGCCCTTGTTTGCATGATTATGTAATTTCAACTAATGATCAGACCGTGCACCCCAGCAGCTCCCACCATCTCCTGGTCCTCCCCCAGACTGAAGAAGCTGGGTCCTATGTTTAAGATGCTTTTATGTAACTGTGTGTATTAGGGGGCAGGGAGAGTGTGGGAAAGAGAGAGAACTATTTGAGCAATTTATGTGAGGAACGGGAGTGGGGTGGGAGGCAAAAATCACGTGTCCATTGGGATGAGCTTGGAATTGGCTTTGGGTTGGTGTTGATCTAAAGATCCTCCCACATCCCTTTTGGCCAGTCATTGCTTGTCTGGACTTTCATGTGGTCATTTCACCCCTGCTTGAACCAGGGAGAAGGTTGACCGTCATCCCTGCAAGAACCCTGGGTGACTAGCTTTATGCACAACCGGAATCCCGAATCCAGGGTGACCACCAGGTTCATTTGTTTTAGGTCCCAGCTGTTCCTCATGCTTCCTGCTAAGGGAAAGAGTTTCTGCCACTCTTAGAGTTTCAGTTTTGCTCTGGGGTTGGGCCACAGTGTGTGGCGGAATAGCAGAACCCAGATGCTGGCTGAGCTGCTTGACATATGCTCTTTAAAGTTCTGATAACTTGCAGACACTGGAGGCCCTGTACATTCTTGCATTAAATACTGTGGGATTATTACTACGTTTTGCAAGGTAGGAGAACACCTGTCCCACAGAGATATCTGCAGGCAAAGGGGGGAAGGTGGGTATGACACTTAGCGCTCTCTCCTTCCATCTGTTTAGCTAAAGCACTCACAGGACACAGAACTGTTGCAAGTTTTTATCACACCCCTTAGTGCCTCAGCCTCGGGCTCCTGGGCAGACATTAATTTCACGGTAAGTCTGGTCCCTTCAGGGGCTTCCCAGGTGGCACAGTTGGTAAAGAATCCACCTGCCAATGCAGGAGACTCGGGTTTGATCCTTGAGTTGGGAAGATGCCTTTGGAGGAGGAAGGAAATGGCAACCCACTCCAGTATTCTTGCCTGGGAAATTCTATGTACAGAGGAACCTGGCAGGCTACAGCCCATGGGGTCGCAAAGGGTCGGACATGACTGAGCGTGTGCACACACACACACGCACACACGGACTGGCCTCTTCAGCCTCAGATGGTTTTACTGTCCTCAACACCCTGCTGTATCTGCTCTAAGGGCCCATGACAAAGGGTGTGCATTTGGCAGTGGATGATGTGCCCCACGGGCGCTGTTATTGAACTGTCTCCACCCACTGTCTCAGTGGCAGCCACCCTCCTTAGAGTGGAGAAGCATGTGCTGCCTTTGGGTTCTTGCCAAGTGAACCATTGAGGCACTCAATGTGTGAAAAATTCCGGCAAGCAGAAATCCTGGCAGATTCCAGGCCCCGACTTGATGGAAGATAATGTTAAGAAAGCTGTGTGACAACTGGATAGCTTTTAACTTGTCTCTAACTTGCTCTGTGAGTTCCCTGATGCCTTTCAGGTCCTTTTCTGCTCTCCAAGCTGCCCATCAAGGAAGCTCAGACATGTTGTTCTTCATTCTCTTTCTGATGAAATCAAAGCATATTTATAAATCAGCAGATACACTGGGCAAGCAGGGCAGGAAATACTGGTTATATGAATAGACAGCACTGGTCTTTCAGACCAGACTTAGACAAAGCCCTTGACCAAAGTCATTCTTCATTCTGTAAAGTGGATGTCACCATCATAGCTTTACCAAGTGCACTGAAATATCTTGAGAAGAAAATGAGTTGGGCTAAAAAGAAACATGTCTCCTATAGTTGCTGGGTGTTAGGATGATACCATGACCATCTGGAATGCACATTGACAGAGTGTCACTTATCCAGTTGGGACCTAAGTGATAAAGCAAGAGAGATATTGTAAGTCATGAGCTCAGGTCAGGTATTATAGCCATTGGAAAATTTCATTGCAGAAAATTTCATACCCTCTTGCAGGATTCATTTACACAAAGTTCTAAGAGGCTCTGTGATTAGTTTGCAAATACACCCAGCAAATTGGACAAGATTGATAAAGTAGTATATAAGGTTTCCTATATAGCTCTTTTGTAAAATATCACTAAGAAGTGTTAGTAATGTAAGACAGAAATACTAAACAAGTTTAAAATAAAATTTAAAAGGCACGGGAATTCAAAGCATAGAATTTAATATAAGTATTTAATGGGAGCAATTCAGTGAAATTTTATGCATTTTGATGGGTCTTCAGAACTCTTGTTTTGTAGCTTAAAAACTGATGCTTACAGTGACTTTTATGCACCAAGAGGAATTTAAATGACTTTTTGTGTGCCCAGTTTCAAAAAGCATAAGAATTTGAAGTATACCCCAAATGACTTTTTTCAACATGATGCTAAAAGAAAAAACTTCATTTATGCAGGACAACAGAATACCTGAGTTTTCTGGACAGCCAAAGACTTACTGATCAAAATTATGTTATAACTATAAGCACCCCCCCCCACTGAAATTAATTGAGAACTGTATGATATTTTGCTGAAATTTGGCAGGGAACTATTATGCTAGAATTAGTAGTGCTTATGTTCTCACATATGAAGTTGTAGAAAATTCTAAGAAGAAGGCATGGGAGCCTCAGCCTGTCTTGTTGTGACCAGAGACACACTTAGAACCTTCTAACTTGGCAACTTTAATGCTAAATAATTGGAAGAGACTGGATAATGGAAAAGATGACGTAGGCGAGGTGTGTGTTTCTTAGGTCAGTGTAGGGAGTGTGGACTCCCCCCACCAGTGTGCTGTTAAAAAAGTTCAAGGTGGCATGACAACACCGTCATGTTAAACTGTGGTGTTGGCTCAATGCAGACATGGTGCTCAAAACTGGAAGGATGTGTGAGTTACACAAGCAGTGCTGAGCTTTGTCCAACCCTCTGCCAATTTGCTTAGTTACAACGTGTTCCGAGACAAAGGCAACAGGAAAAACAAAAGTAGAAGAAAATGAATGCTGACACGAGTACTGTTTTTAAAGTTTAATGCATATGTTGAAAATGTGAAGACCCTAATTAAAAGGACCAGAAGAGTCTCGCTCAGTTTCTAGACACACAGAAATTCATCATTTTGGTAAATTGTTTGAAAAAAGTTTTGAACTTGTTAAAAGAAACTGTCAGTAGCAGGCCTTTGAATATGATCAGAAATGTTCAGAACTATCCAAAGTTTCTATGTATATAAGCAAAAGGATACTGATGTAGAAAGATGGATAAAAGACTATTCTCTGAAATTCCAAGGGGCTTGAAAGGCAGAGGAGGTAGGAGATGATTGTGGTTGCTGGTGGTGGGGTAACTGAATCACTGTCTCCAAGGGGCTGCCCCTTTGGGAGGATAACATTTGGGAATTGGGCTTGGGCTATTGATCTGGTCTGTCCATGAAAAACATGCATGCATGAGTGATGTGATTCCTCTATTTTTTACTTTTACAAAATACCAGGTGTGGCTGGCCACCATCTGAAAAAAAAGAAGGGTGGAGCTTTACATCTAGATGTTCAGTAGAGGTGAACTGAGACTACATCTTAGATTCAAGTAGCGAAGCTAGGGAAAAGCCTACAGAAGCCAATCTCAAGAATCTTGGAGCTCTCTGGATGTCCATGGGTCCTTGAATTGGAGGTCACGGCCAACATTAAAAAAAAAAAAAAAGAGTACTATACATGACTGGGATCCAAAGAAAAACTGGTAAACAAATGGTAGAGATGGAAAAAAAGAAAAACAGTGTTATTAATACATGGGATGCTCTACTGAGCCTCTGTTACCAAACTTGGTCTGTTCAGGACTTACAGGCTCAGTGTTAGATGCTGAAGCTGTCTTTAAATCAGAGGAGCCCTGATTAAAACGGACCAACAATTTTATTAGAAGAAGAATTCTGAAAACCTCCTCAATCAAGATTCTATGCAGTGGACTCTTGACATTCTTGATGGATGCAGCTCAGACCCTTTTCAAATTCCCAAATTTGCAAATGCAGAAAAATTTGCATAGGCTCTTGACTTCCTTCTGAATCAGGTTTCTGTCCAGAGAGGAGAGGTTCCCATAATTATTCACAGCCCTCCATTGATTTGCCTTTTCAGCTTGCACTCAAGGAAGTAATTTCACATCCAGAGAGTTTCTGTTTCCCTGGTGGTGTGTTGGGAAGGGGAGCTTTGACAAGACTCTCTCTCTGACTCTTGTGCTATGTAGTTTTGCTACACAGTTCACATTTGTGCTTTAGAAAAAAGAGAGTTGCCGTGTGGTGTGACTCTTAGGAGTGGTTCACAAATAACTGAAAATAGCGAATGGTGAGTCTACAGATGCCAAGCAGCTGTTGAAGCTGCTAAAAAATCACACATGTCTGCAACCTCCCAAACATACTCTTTGGCCCTCGATATAGATTTAATACACTCTTAGAAACTTCCCCTGATTGTCAGTGTATTTCAGGAGGAGAACTGGGGCATCACACAGCTGAAGCGTGTGGTGAAAGACAAAATGAGAGCATCACCATTTGAAATCTAAGCAAGAGAGACAGAATGTAGTCATTTGCACCATGCCCTCATTTGAAAGATTTCAAAATTTGAGAAGATTCCAGGAGATTAAAAAAAAAGAAAAACAAAACTCACTATGCTTATGATTATATTAAGTAAAAGAGCCAGAGCAGGATGTACTCTGGAGGTTGGACTTTGCTGCTTCTCATTGAAGGGATTCTTACAAGAATGTTTGTGGAGTGATTTGGGGAGAAGCTCATAGAATTTTCAGTGGGTTTAAGAGTTCCACCAATTACAATTACAATTGAGGAGATCATTTTTGCCAAGCCCCTAGAAGAGTTATGGCAGGAACCATAGAGATATGATATGAGAGTTTCTTATTAAATTTTTCCTAATGAATTCCTTTTAAATGATTTTAATGAAATAACCACTGAATACAAAAGAACACTTGTATACTATATATAAAGGTATAAAGAATAATCATTCTTTATATTATATTAGGACCAACACTCATGTCCTTGCCAGTCAATTTAAGAAAAAAAAGACAGTTACTTTTACATTGGAAGAGTGGTACCTTTCTCCATCCCATCCTACTTCTCCCTTTTTAGGGATAGTCATTTTCTGGACATGTTTGTATCCTTTCCCCATGCTTTTCTTTATTGTCTCACCCTTTATATTTGCATCTCTAGACCAGATATTTAGTCGTATTTGTTTTTAAACATTACATCAGTGGAATCATACTGCTTATATACTTGTGTTTCTGGTTAGCCCATGCATACCAGAGGCTGCACTGGGTGGCAAATAACAGAAATACTGAAATATTTCCATGTTAGTTGGTGGTGAATTGCTGCTTACCTGAGGACTCCCATGAGACTTCAAGACCCTTCACCTTCCTAAAGGGATTACATATGGCACAGCAGTGGGTGTTGGTCATCTCTAATACTATGTTTGGAGTCCCTCCTGACTATCAATCCCTGTGCCAACTAGCTGTTAAATATTTCACTCCTAGATTTGTCCATATTGTTTTTTTTTTGTTTGTTTGTTTGTTTTTCCATTTATTTTTATTCGTTGGAGGCTAATTACTTTACAATATTGTAGTGGTTTTTGCCATACATTGAATGAATCAACCATGGATTTACATGTGTTCCCCATCCCGATCCCCCCTCCCGCCTCCCTCTCCATCCCATCCCTCTGGGTCTTCCCAGTGCACCAGCCCTGAGCACCCGTCTCATGCATCCAACCTGGGCTGGTGATATGTTTCACCCTTGATAGTATACTTATTTCAATGATGTCCTCTCTGAACATCCCACCCTCGCCTTCTCCCACAGAGTCTAAAAGTTGGGTGTAACTCGTTTGTTCATTTTGCTGAACTATAATTCCATGGAATGAATATAGTATGGTTTATGTTTCTATTCTGTTATCAGTGAACACAAATTATTATTATTTCCAGTTTTTTGCTGCTGTAAATGGTACTGCTGTGAACTTCCCCCGGAGAGCATATATATAAGTTGACTTAGGGAATATACACAGGAGTAGAATTACTAGTCTCAATTATGGACATCTTCAAAGCTTCCAGAATAATTGAAAATTAATTTCCATCATGTTATGTGAATCTCACCTTGATAAAAAAGTTATCAGTTTCTCAGCTTGTGAGTCATTTTAAAATATGTTTTTTTCTAGTATCTAGTTTTCTTAGTTGTTTTCAGTAAAGCTGCCTATATACTGGACCCACCATAGCACTGAAAATGAAAGTCTACAGAGTTTTCTCAGATACCACAGTAAACCTTAACTCTTGTTAATTATGAAAGACAATGCTGACTCTTTTTACAGGATGTATATATTTACACATGTAGACCCCCTGAAGAAGAGAATGGTAACCCATTCCAGTATTCTTGCCTGGAGAATCCCATGGACAGAGGAGTCTGGTGGGCTACAGTCCATGGGTTCACAGAGTCAGACATGACTAAGCGACTAATACTTTATTGCAATGATTTATTCAGTTTATTCCATGATTCATTCCATAGATAGGATGGTGTGTGCTTAGCAGTGTAACTTAGACAGGTTTCTTCCAGGTTTTATTATTTTTTTTCTAAGGTAGAAGATGAGTTGGTGCTAGTGGACTGAGTGTGAATATTCTAAACCTGCCAGTAAGAGCCTGGCAAAGTAGAAATGAGTGATATTGAAGAGATGACAGATTAGTCCTGTAAATGCAGAAGCACATCAGCCACTAGGGACTTCGTTCTTCTTTCTTGGTCACCTGGGGGAGCTGGTGGGTTTTTGGTTGCTTTCCAGTTTTTGGTTGCTTGGCAATCCTGTTTTGATAGAATAGTTCCCCGAGATCCAGTTCTGTTCCAAACCTAGAACAGAGTGAATTAGGGTTAGAGACTGTCTCTTCCTTCTTTCATTTACTAAGAACTAGGTGCCTAGAGTCTCTCACCTCTTCTCCTCTGGATGCCTGTTTGTGTGTGTGTGTTTTCCCCATGTGCTGGGCTGGAGTTCTACCTTCATGCCACCCTTATTTCTTTATTCTTAGCTTGTTGTTGAATGATAGGTTTCACCACCTGGAGACCAACACTCTTTGGGGAAAAATAAAAGTGCTGTCATCTTATTCTCTAAGACTGGCTCGCTCCATTTCCAGCAAAAGGCTCAGATGGCAGCTGGCATCCCCTGCCCCTCCCACTGCCCGTGTGGCTGGTTGTGCTTCGCTGAACTCAACTTTCAGGCCTTTTGGCTTTCATAGCTCTCTATTGCTGTGAGGGGTTCGTCCAAGAGAGTCCTGACGGATGATTGCAATGTGATTCACCCTAGGCAGGTGGGCCCTGCTTCTCACTTCCTGGAGTGACTTCTGAGCAAAGGGCTTTCAGGTCATCACTGTCCCCTTCCCTTCCTGGGAGGTTGCTAGTCTCGGGGCACAGCAGATGGGCGTTCCGGCTGCCTCGAGCCTCCTGCGGGCCCCGGGGAGGGACCCGTGCCAGGCTCGTGTTCTGTTCCCATGCCCGCTGCCTGCCTGCGCTGTCGATGTCTTGGGTCCTTTCTCGTCCAGCCTGGGGAAGGGGCACCCTGATGTGGTCCTGTCTTACTTAGGGAGCCAGGTGAGAACGGGGTGCGGGCAGCTTTCCTCCTCTGCCTCCATCCTTTTCAGGGTTTTGGATGCTAAGAGCTCATCTTGTTGCCACTTCAGAGCAGTATGACCCTCTGCCTTGCTGCATCCCCTCAGCCCTGCCCCCAACCCTGAATGTTCTGGAGAGAACAATTCAAGGGTGAGTGAACATTTTTTCTTGGACAGAGACAAATGATCTCCCTCCCTCCCCAGGCCAAGTGAATCTTGGAAAGGCGCTTCCTCTTTTTCATCTCATATATGCATAGTTTCTACCTGGGAGGCCAGAGTCACAGAGGAGCCCAAGGAGAGCCTCGTGGGCTTGCCAGCCTTCTCTGTGGGTCACTGGCCAGTTTTGCTGAACATCTGCCCCTCTGAGGTCAGCTGCGAATCAGTCTGCCTGGGTGTCTGCTCACTTCTAATTTGTAATGGCAGCCCTGGGGATGCTCAGAACTCAGCAGCCTGAGGCTCAGCTTGGAAAGGGCTCTAGAGAGTAGGCTTTCAGGAGAGAGAGGAAGGAAGGAGAGGAGGAAGGATGGAAGGAAGGAAGGGTGGGGAGAAAGAGAGAGGCAAGGGGAAGGGGAGGGAAGAAGGAAGGAAGGGAGGGGGAGGAAGGAGGGAAGACAGGAAGGAAAGTGGGAAAGAAAGAAAAGAAAAGAAAGAAGTGAAGGAAGCAGAACATATACGCTCTCACTCCTAGCACCTCAGAGGGGGCTGTATCACATCAGATCTCTTTTTAAAATTGAGTATAATGTACATATAATAAAACTTGTTCTCTTATGTGTCCAATTCAATGAGTTTTGAAAAATGTCTTAACATCCATGTAGCTACATCACAATTAAGATATAGAACATTTTCATCATCTCCCCAAAGTTCTCTTGGACCCCTTTCATTCATTTTTTCCCTCCTCCTGTCTGCCATTGGCAAGCACTGACCTGTTTCCTGAAACTGGAATTTGCCTTTTCTAGGACTCCATAAATGGAGATGGGAATGGCAACCCACTCCAGTATTCTTGCCTGGAAAATTCCATGGACAGAGGAGCCTGGTGGCTACAGTCCATGGGGTCACAACGAATTGGACATGACTGAGTGATTAACACACACAGAACTCCATATATAGATGGAGTCATAAAATAAAGCCATTTTTTTTGCTCTTGGTTTTGTTCCCTATATGGAATCATAAAATAAAACCCTCCCCCCTTTTTTTGCTTTTGATTTTGTTCCCTCAGCCCAAGGCTTTGAGATTCATTCATGATGGGAGCATCAGCTATTCATCTTCTATGTAGCCAAGTAGTGTTCTGTTGAATGGATATACTGCAAATTGTTGATCCATTCATCTCTCGATTGAAACTCATGTTGCTTCCAATTTTTGGCTACTGTAAAAAGAACTGCTGCAAACAATCACTTAAGATCTTTTTGTGTACATATATTTTCATTTCTCTTGGGTGAATCAAGTTTCTTTTCTTCTTTATCTCTCCAGCAATTGGAAGGTTCATTTCAGCTGCCTTTGTGACTGTCAGGCTGTCACCAGGTGGCTCCTTCCGTTTTCTTTCTTATGAGTGAGCACTAAATAATGGAATTTTGGACACCATCACCTATGCTCATCGTTAGTATATCCTGTAGACATGTTATTCTATTTGTCTGTTGACACCCTTACTAGGCTAGAAACAATGTGGCATAGGGGTTGAGAGCACAGGCATTGGAGCCTGGCTGCCAGGTTCATATTCCAGGGTTTATATTTCACTCTGCCACATGTTAGCTGTATGACCTTGGACAAATTACTTAACCTCTACATGCCTCAGTTTCCTCATCTTCAAAGTAAGGTAATCAGAGTACTTATTGAATGGGGCTGTGAAATATTGACCAGTTGATTGATAGATGGACAGATGGATATGCTTGCTGCTGCTGCTGCTAAGTCCCTTCACTCGTGTCCGACTCTGTGCAACCCCATAGACAGCAGCCCACCAGGTTCTGCCGTCCCTGGGATTCTCCAGGCAAGAACACTGGAGTGGGTTGCCATTTCCTTCTCCAATGCATGAAAATGAAAAGTGAAACTGAAGTCGCTCAGTCGTGTCCGACTCTTTGTGACCCCATGGACTGCAGCCTACCAGGCTCCTCCGCCCATGGGATTTTCCAGGCAAGAGTACTGGAGTGGGTTGCCATTGCCTTCTCACATGGATATGCTTAGCCTATAGTAAATACAGTGTTCAAAATTCCCCAATGGTACAATGGTTTGAACTCCATGCTTTCACTACTGAGGGTTGAGGTTCGATTCCTTGTTGGGAAACTATGATCCCACAAACCATGCGGCCAAATAAAATAAAATAAAAAATAAATACTGTGTTGTTGAATGGCTTGACAAAAAGGGATCTCAGAATCTGGGACACACATGATCAGATCTCTCTATTTTTTTTCAACTTATGGTCAGATTGGAACAGTCTCCATCAAGCTCTATTGCCTGGCACCCTGGCATCCTAGCTTGCATTGAACCACAAACACTGTCTCTCCACCATTGGGCAGCACTGTTTTCCCTTGTCACCCACCGGATCTTCTTCCAGCTAGGATGCTGGCTACCCTTTTTTACTCCTTGAATTGGAGCTCTGTTCATTTCTCCCAAATGTTTATTACAGAAAAAACTTAAGTGTGTAACTACAAGTTGCAAGGGATCCCACTTGTTTGCTTTGTCTCAGTTCCTTTTCTGGACACATCAGTAAGGTAGGAAACACGGCCTGGAAAGGAAAGGCCCCTGCTACACTCTGAAATCCTCACACCCAGGTTTGCATACATCGTCATTTACAAGGTTTGAAGTCCTTGTGTTGATGAATGATATGGCAGGGGAGCCACAGGCCCAGAACTGTTTTTCCTACAACTCTATTAAGGATGTAACTGTACAGGCAGCCTCCAGGGCAGCCAGGGCTGTGGATGCCCATCCCTGGGCCCTGTCACCCTGTAAGCCAAGGACTCAGGCTTCCTTTGGATGGTGACTCTCTTATTAGGATGAGGGACAAGAGGCCATTGAGTGCGTAATTGGAAATGAGGACTTAGCTTCACAACCTTACATCCAGAGAAACTCTTTCTGGGTCTGACTTTTTTTTTTCTCTTGAAGAATAAGATGATTCAGGGCCAGGATGATCAAAGAACTAGAGATATCAAAATGTGGGTTTGATCCTTGATACTTGTCAAAGTGAGGCATCTGAACAGAAGTTTCCTGTGGAAAGAATGAAGCTCCCAGAGTATGATCCTCTGTGGATCTGTGCAGAGAACTCTGAGTGGTATGATGTGTTAACCACCTTTGCTCGGACACTGTGTAAAACATGGTATTAAACATTTCCATGATTAATCTCAGTTGATTCATTCCGATGGGTAGATGATGACCATTTGCCCTTCAGCGATGTTTTCCATCTTGGGAATTCTGACTTTATTGGTCTGGGGTAAGTCCTGGGCATTTGGACTTTTAAACACTCCTGCAGTGATTTTAAAGTGCAGCCAAGTCTGGGAACTATTTTACGGACTAGGGACTCGAGCCTCCAGAGGTCAAAGTCACTGGCCCAAGGTCACACAGCTGGAGTGGAGGTGCAGGATGGGAACACATGTGTGATTGCATCGCTTGGGCCTGAATGACCCATTCTGTTGCTGATCAGGAACCTGTCAGCACTGGCTCCCAGGTGCTGGGCAGGAAAGCATTGATAAGGATACAAAGATGCTGATGACTTTCCCAGTGCTACCTTACTGACCCAACGCTCTCTGGAGTATGAGCATGTATGTGTTTCACGTCTGATAGGCTCCCAGGATGGAAAGCCACTGGCCTCCACCCCAGGCCAGCCCAGGAGAGGTGCATGCCATGTCCCAACTCTTGATCCTTGCTTAGTTTTCACTTGTGTCCAGGAAAACAAGGATGGATGTTTCTTTTTTTAAACTAATTTATTTTTTAATTGAAGGATAATTGCTTTACAGAATTTTGTTGCTTTCTGTCAAACCTCAACATGAATCATCCACAAGTATACATATATCCCCTCCCTTTTGAACCTCCCTCCCATCTTCCTCACCAAGAAATGGATTTATTTTTATTTTTATTTTTTTTATTTATTTATTTATTTATTTTTTATTATTATTATTTTTTCCAGTGGGTTTTGTCATACATCGATATGAATCAGCCATGGATTTACATGTATTCCCAATCCCGATCCCCCCTCCCACCTCCCTCTCCACCCGATTCCTCTGGGTCTTCCCAGTGCACCAGGCCGGAGCACTTGTCTCATGCATCCCACCTGGGCTGGTGATCTGTTTCACCATAGATATTATACATGCTGTTCTTTTGAAATATCCCACCCTCACATTCTCCCACAAAGTTCAAAAAGTCTGTTCTGTATTTCTGTGTCTCTTTTTCTGTTTTGCATATAGGTTTATCGTTATCATCTTTCTAAATTCCATATATATGTGTTAGTATGCTGTAATGTTCTTTATCTTTCTGGCTTACTTCACTCTGTATAAGGGGCTCCAGTTTCATCCATCTCATTAGAACTGATTCAAATGAATTCTTTTTAACGGCTGAGTAATATTCCCATGGTGTATATGTACCACAGCTTCGTTATCCAT